>NC_139631.1:32065208-32077189 GCF_964638095.1 Poromitra crassiceps
GCATGCGGCCACAACACACTCATGCTGACGGTGGCCGGTGAAAAGTGTCCTCTGCATTTAACCCATCCAGGCATGTCCTTTCCTCCGGGGGGCAGGCCAGGAGCAGTGGTCGCTTTCTCGTACAGCGCCCGGGGACCAACTTCGGATGTTGTCGTCACTGGTCGGATGACGATGACGATCTGATCTTCTGCATGTTTTTAGTGGGGGGGTTATATACGGAGGAACCCCCTGGGGGAGCACGGGGAGAACATGCAAACTCCACACAGAGAGAAAGGCCCTTACGACGAGATACCCCACCTGGGCAGTAGGCACTGAAGATATGGGGGGGAACACAACCACAGCGCCCACAGTGTCCCAGGCGAGAATCGAACTCAGGACCTTCTGACTGTGAGGCGACAGCTCTACCACTGAGCCACCGTGCCCAGGGGAGGGAGAGGGAGGGAAGTTCCCGGGTTGAACCGCGGTCCCTCCCAGGTCCAGTGGATGGTGGAGTTTGCATGTTCTCCCCGTGTCCGTGTCGGTTTCCTCCGGGTGCTCTGGTTTCCTCCCAGCTCCCACCATCAAGACATGTATGTTAGGGTTAATACTCCTGTCAGTGCCTCTGACCAAAGCACTGCGGCTGCTCACTGCTCCTACTGTAGTTCTCGGAAGGTTCCTAGTAGAGGATGGATCAAATGCAGAGGGTGAATTTCCTCACGGGGACAATAAGGATAACTTAACGTAACTAATAAGGTTGTGTACCTACTAGGGCTGTGAATCTTCACTGGCCTCACGATTCGATTCGATTACGATTCAGAGGGCTACGATTCGATTCGATAACGATTATCGATGCATCTCGATGCATCTTAAATCGATGCATCACTTTTTTTCCCGAATACATGATTTTCTTTCTCACTTTCTTTTTTCTCACTGTGTGGCTACTTTTAAAATAAAAGTGCATTTAGAATTGCATTGTATTATGATCCCACATTAAAATAAACAACTGCATGTACTTCCATTATATTTTATTTGATTATATTATTTTATTTTTATTAATTTTTAATAATCGATTTTTGACATTTGTGAATCGATGCAGAATCGTGCAGGTCCGCATCGTGATGCATCTTATAATCGATTATTTTTTGACACCCCTAGTACCTACTACCTACCTGTGAATGAGAGCTTAAGGTGCAATGAGGAAATACATGTTGCAGTCTAGTGAGTCTACAGAAGTTAACTCATGTCTTCCTCAAACGTGTCCAAAAAGTCCTCGAAAAGCGACCGGCGCATTCCTCCGACTCCCGTGCCTCTCTGACTCCTCTGTCTCCACCTGTCCCGTCCTCTAGGTGCCGGGACGGATACGTAGGGAGCAGGTGCCAGTTCCGCGACCCGTGCATCAACGCGCCATGCACGAACGGCGGCCTGTGTCGCGCCGTGTCCCGGGGCAACACGGTGGACTTCAGCTGCACATGCCGGCAGGGCTACACCGACCGCCGCTGCCTGACGCCCATCGACCCGTGCCTCAGCTCGCCCTGTCGCAACGGAGGGACCTGCGAGCTGGAAGGCCCGCGCACCTACAAGTGCCGCTGCCCGCCTGGATGGTCAGGTAACGCAAAACAGTCTTATGATGACATAGGAGTATGGCTGGGTAGAGTCAGTAGAGCAGAGGGCTAGCCTGGTCAAAACTATCCTGAGAAGGTGATCTCACATTCTGTTCCACTCAACTGATCTGGTCTGGACAGCAAGCCGCAAAATGCTTCACAAAACAAAGGATTTGCACTATAGACCCTTTTCACGGGGGCCATTTTGTGTCGAAAAGGCAGAATAAACACGGGCGCAAGCAAAACACTAATGAGGGTTTCCAAATTCCAATCATGGAAGTTGAAAACCCTCATTAGTGTTTTGCTTGCACCTGTGTTTACCCTGCCTTTTCGACACAAAGTGGCCCCCGTGAGAAGGGTCTATTGTGTAATAAAATTACCTTATAGATTCAAATATTACACCAAAGAATATTGTTTGTGTTGAACTTGAATAATCTGATTGGGTATTGATGTCAAGACATTTCAAAGAATATTTTTTTTTTTACAGAAATTACTGATACAGACTGAATGCTTTTTCTTGGGTTAGATGAATACAATAAGTCAAAAATAACATCAAGAAGTTTCCTTAACGTGGACAGCCCTTAGCGAGAGTTTATTTACCCTGGACCTGTCTCAGACATCATGCGTCTCTTTTCTCCGTGTCTCCAGGTAAACTGTGCCAACAAGCCGACCCCTGTGCCTCGAACCCGTGTGCCAACGCCGGCCAGTGCTCCGCCATCGAGTCGCACTACGTGTGCACCTGCACGGCCTTCTTCTACGGCCAGACCTGCAAGCAGGACATCAACGAGTGCGCGCAGAGCCCCTCGCCCTGCAAGAACGGCGGCGTGTGCGTCAACGAGGTGGGCACGTACCGCTGCCAGTGCCCCCAGGAGTTCACGGGCAAGCACTGCGAGAGCCGCTACATGCCCTGCAACCCCTCGCCCTGCCACAACGGGGGCACCTGCATTCAGAAGGGAGAGACCAGCTACGAATGCTCCTGTGTGCCAGGTACAGGAAGCGCCAGACGGTGCCCTAGATCAGTGGTTCTCAACGTGGGGTGGGGTTCGGGGGGACTACTGGGGACCACCAGGGGTCCTTGAGAGGGGTTCTAGGGGGTCGGTCCCCCCAGGAGACGGTTTTGAAATTGAATTGTTCAACTTCAGCATGATTTCATTTGCGAGAAGTTAGCACAATTGGAGAATGTAGAAAAACGCCTGTTTTGATCATAGTTTCACTCTCATCATCTCTGTGCCTACAATACAGATAGTCATGGAATTCTGGACACAATCATATCTGACAATAGAAATATTCTCAGATTTGGGTCCAAGAGACAAAATCTCATCAAATGTGGCTTCAATGTGGACTAGACTAGTGGTCCTTGATGTGAAAAAGGTTGAGGATCAAGTAAGTTAGGATGAGACCTGAGTCAGACCACATTCTGAACCATTACAATATAGAAGTTAGGATGGGACCTGAGTAAGCTGAAGCTGTAGTGGGATCATTTGCCCCTCTTGCTTTAGCCAATAGTGTAAGCTCATTCATTCCTAAAGTCATTGTCTTACTGTACTCAGTCTCTCAGGTCAGCCTAAATGTCAGCGCCTGTGCTAGTCACTGGTTAAGAGATGATGTCATTTAAGGCAGGGCCCTTCTTGCTCCTGTTGTGTGTGTGTGTGTGTGTGTGTGTGTGTGCGCGTGCGCGTGCGCGTGCGTGCGTGCGTGTGTGTACACAAGGCTGAGCAGGAAGGCATCAGGCCTTATCGTAAGGAAACGGTCAAGGGACAACATCCTTTCCACATAGCGGAGTGAAGCAGCGCTAGCTGGGACTAAAGCCCCGCCCATCATTGCCTCATCACCTCCCCAGGCTAGCCTTGCATTGGTCTCTACTGATTTTCCACTGAGTCCACTAGAAATCCATGAATCCAGCGAGTCTGTCTGTACGCCGGTGCTTCTCAAATGTCAAGGACCCCTTTAAATTAGACCACGGAGCCCCATTTGAAAAGACTAGATTCCTAGGGTGGAAACTCTGATCTCCCTACTTATACTCCCACTGCTTACTCTGGAGATGATGCGTCACTATGACGTCACAATTGCTCGAGTGACATGACTGATGACATCACAATTGCTCAAGTGACATCACTGATGACATCACAATTGCTCAAGTGACATCGCTGATGACATCATCACTCATGACATCAAGACACACACCGACACAGACACCACTTAGCCAAAAATTAACTAAATATTTTGTCCCAGGGTCCCCCAACCGATAACATGTTAGCTTTTGTTATGACCCTCCCATTCTCCTGGCCCTGTCTTGCAGAGGAGCATGGTGTTGGGGTCGTTAGGCTGATTGGATGCACCTGGGCCCAGTGCAGTTCATTGGGCTTAAAGACACAGCTCACATTAAAATCCAAAATACAACTTTAGAGATAGAGAGACTGAATGCTCCGAAGGTCTTCTTAAGCCCAATGAGTGCACCGGGCCCAGGTGCACCAAATCAGCACCAGGCTCCTGCAAGATAGGCCGATGAGAGTGGGAGGGTTGTCACACCTTTAGAAGTTGTATTACAGAAAGTGTATGAAACCCATGATGACCAAAAATAGTCATGTGTTACTTATGGTTGGAACTTTTGTGAAAATAAATTATTACCGGTACTCTTTTTGCTGGGGACCCCCTGGAACCTCCTCAAGGACCCTTGGGGGTCACCGGACTCCACTTTGAGAACCACTCCTTTCCATCCTGTCTCTACCATCTCCTCCGCTTGCTCTTATATTCTCTTGTTAAAAAACAACAAACAAACAAACAAACAAACAAACAAAAAACATAATAAAACAGGAAATTAAAGAAAAATGAAAGCCTCTCTGGGTTAACACTGGAAATCCAAAGCTTACAGATATTATTACGTGGTTTTTGTCTAAAATGATCACCAAGAGTTGCATCTAACACTTCTGCACACAACAGTAGAAAGAATGATATTACGTTCACAGTTGGCTTTCAGTACAAGAATAACAGAAATAGATATTTTATGAATGAAGTCCTGGCGATGCCGCCGGTGCTGACTTGTACTGGTTTGGATTTCCACTTGGCATTACCCAGCATGCCATTTAGTGCAGTCCAGTGGTTGGTTGCCTGTTGTGTAACTCTATAGCAGAATTGCCGTTACTTCATATGAGAGAAGTGTGTGCATGTGCGTGTATGTATGTGTGTGTGTGTGTGTGTGTGTGTGTGTGTGTGTGTGTGTGTGTGTGTGTGTGTGTGCGTGTGTGTGTGTGTGCGTGCGTGCGTGTGTGCGTCTTGCCACAGACCTCAAGAGGGTACAGCTGCCTTCTTTCCTTGGAGGAAGAAAACAGTTGACCACATTCAAACTGTTGAGGAGTTTCGCTCCCTTTGTTGTGAACGGGAGAAACGCTGTTTTGAAACGAGGAGGAATGAGTATCTGAGGCCTCCTTCAGTGGCAGCCGATCGATGGCACACTGACACAGAGTGAAGCCATGTACACTGAAACGATCGATGGCACACTGACACAGAGTGAAGCCATGTACACTGAAACGCTTGTCTCTCTTTCTGCCTTCAGGCTTTTCGGGAAAGAGCTGCAACCAAAACGTCGATGACTGTCCAGACCACGAGTGCCAGAATGGAGGAACCTGCGTAGATGGCGTCAACACCTACAACTGCCAGTGTAGGCCAGAATTTACAGGTATATGAATGGGGATTTCCCTTTACATTTACCAGCCCTGTCTATAGCCGAGCAATCTGGGAATGCACCAGTTAAAAACGACAACTTACACTTGTGTTTTCTTGTGTTCAGTGGAATCCGCGTATAGTGATCACGGTTATTAGTGATCAACCGCTTATATTGATCAAAAAGCTTGGTCCCAAATCATTCTAGTGATCAATATACTCCGCTTACAGTGATCATTTTGGGCCTTGTCCCACCTGAGAACAATGGACAAAATGTTTAACTACTGTAATTTTTTCGTATTTTTTAACTTACAAACTGCCAAAAATGAGCCAACGAGATACAGCAGCGATACTCGGTGCATGTCTCTCTGTATATGAGATCACGGCATCTGTCTGTGGAGAGATGGTGGCGTCTCTGTCTACGTGAGACTGCTGTGTTTGAAACAGCTGGAGGCCTACCCTACTGTATGGATATTTAAAGTCAATAACATTCCTTTACTTTATATGTACTGTATTCATGTAATATACAAATGTCAATTAGATGGTAATCTGCATGAGAAATAAAGAAAAGAAAAAAAATCGGTTATAATGATCATTCACTTATAGCGATCAATTTGACCCGTCCCAAGGTGATCACCATGAGAGGAGTGCACTGTAAAAAGGACCAGTTTAAGAGCATCGGCTTTTACCAAACTCACACTTCCATATCCATCTGTCAGCAGGCCCACACACACGGCAAAACAGTGTTTGAGGATGCAGATAATTAACCCTCGTCAATACTTTGACCCCTGGGTCTCCCACAGGCCAACTCTGCACAGAGGATGTCGACGAGTGCCAGCTGATGCCCAACGCCTGCCAAAATGGCGGCACGTGCCACAACACCTACGGCAGCTACCAGTGCGTGTGTGTGAACGGCTGGATGGGCGACGACTGCAGCGAGAACATCGACGACTGCGCCAACGCCGCCTGCCACCACGGCTCCACCTGTCACGACCGCGTCGCCTCCTTCTACTGCGAGTGTCCCCACGGCCGCACAGGTCAGTGTCCCCCAGCCATTCTTTTCATTATCGATTGATCCGTCGATTATTTCCTCGATTAATCGACGAGTCGTTTGGTCTATAACATTTCGGAAAATGGTGAAAAATGACGTTCAGTGTTTCCCAAAGCCCAAGATGACGTCCTCAAATGTCTTGTTTTGTCCACAACCCAGTTTACTGCCATAGGGGAGTAAAGAAACCAAAACCCAACTGCGAAGGGAACCGCTGGCAACAGTAAACCACCACTTAAACTGTAGCAGGCTATAAGATACTATATTCAAATTTACGTTGATATATCCTGGTTTTCATTAGTGTGAAATGCCAACATTCTATTCTGGTGATTGGGTTGCTTATCAAAAAATAAAAAATAAAATGAGTGCTTCCCAGTGAACTGTAAAGTGACTGGTGCATCAGATGGAACAGAGGGGTAAAGTACAGTAAAGTTCAGTGTGGTAACTCACTTCCTGTATCCCACACCTTCAACTTCCTGTAACCCCACACCTTCAACTTCCTGTAACCCCACACCAGGACTCCTGTGCCAGCTGGACGATGCCTGCATCAGCAACCCGTGTCAGAAGGGCTCCAACTGTGACACCAACCCGGTCAGCGGAAACCACTTCTGCACCTGCCCCCCGGGGTACTTTGGCGCTTCCTGTGACCAGGACGTGGACGAGTGCTCGCTGGGTAAGACTCACCCTGCTGACCCGCCGTCTCTCCCTCTGTTGTGTGTTACATTCTACAATGGGTCGTTTCTGCCAAGCGCTCTGATGGCTCAAAGATACTTCTCAACTGTGCTGATGTACTCCCATAAAACACAGCTTGATATGATTTATTGGCGGTCGCCATCTCAGGGAGCTGCTTATAGCGATCGTTCTTGTTTCCCCCACGTCTTTAATACGTACTGTATGTATCCATGCTACTGTGGGCAAAGTGTTACAATCAATCCACACACATTGGTAACAATCACGTTCTTTACTGCGATTATGGGTCCTTCGCTACCCAAAATTGTGCCCATAATGACAGTAAATAACGCTCTCCTGGGGTATTGCTGCTGCAATCACACACAGTCTTGGCTTTTTTTTTTTTTGGCTCTTGTCAAACACCACTAAAAGCACCCATGTCATCTCACTGCCATTACCGCTTTAGTCACTAGTTCACATTGCTCCCTGGTGAGTCTTTTCCTACTCAAAGTGCTTCTCTCTGTTGTTTGAATAGGGTCCAACCCGTGTGAGCATGCCGGGAAGTGTCTGAACACCAAAGGCTCGTTCCAGTGTAAGTGCCAGCGGGGCTACGTGGGGCCGCGCTGCGAGCTGGACATCAACGAGTGCATGTCCAACCCCTGCCTGAACGAGGCCACCTGCCTGGACCAGATAGGAGACTTCCACTGCATCTGCATGCCAGGTGTGTTTTTAACATTGTTTTAAGATCATTCTCATTTTAAAGGGTGAATCGATACGACGAGAACTGCTTTCAACCACATAGTAGGTGCCACAAAGATCTTGATATTATTTATTGCACTATAATTATTGCAATTATGCACTAATTATGCAATTATTGTCTATGAAGCACATTGGGCAACATACAGCAAATACATTACATTTCAAAGCTCATTCTCTTAGAATGTGAGTATGTTTTCTTTGGTCTGAATCGCAATTTTTCTGTTTGATCTTACTTTCTAACATGGACTCACAAGTAGCTTGTTTATGGGACTATGATGGTTTTGGTAACCTGAAGTGCCGCCAGGTTAAGAGATTTTGGAGTTAGAGAGGCACAGAAAAAAAATCCCCTTTAACTAAGCCTGATGGACTTGTGTGCACTCTTTACTGTAATTTACCTTATCTGCTGTTTATACCAGTTAAGATAGAGATAATTTACCTTAACAGCTGTTTATACCAGTTAAGATAGAGATAATTTACCTTATCTGCTGTTTATATCAGTTAAGATAGAGATAATTTACCTTAACAGCTGTTTCTACCAGTAAACTTGTTTGCTTGCTGTGTACCTGCCTTTATTCGTATCCTGTCTACACAGTCTCATTGATATAGTTTAATACACATATTGTATCTAATTTAAATCCATCACTGCAGTGTAGCAATCCAGGAATGTTTCTCTCTAACCGATATAACCCCCCTCTTCCCTCCCGCTCCTCCCTTGCTAATTGGCCAGGCTATGAGGGGGAGTTCTGCGAGATCGATAGCGACGAGTGCGCCAACAGCCCCTGCCTGAACAGCGGCAAGTGTATCGACAAGATCAACGCCTTCCACTGCCAGTGCCCCACAGGTGAGGCTGGCGCCCCGCCGCAGAGGGGAAGGGCCCGGACGGGGAGGGAGGGGGGGCATGGAGGTCGATCTCTCTCTATCTCACTCTCTCTCTCGCTCTCTCTCTCTAACACAGACACAGACACACACACAGACACACACACACACACACACACACACACAAACACCTCTCTGGACAGGCGCTAATCCCAGCCCTGAGGCAGGCTTATGCAGGCCAGGCTAGCCCCCGAACGAACGCAGCAGTCGAGGAGGAAGAAGGAAAAAAATCTATAGGGAAAGGCTTGAGGAAGTTTGAACTTTAAACAAGTTTTCTATCCCTTCCAAAGTCTGATGAGTGCGCAGTTCACTGTAGCAGCACAAACTTGGAGGTTTTTCGGAGCCAGAGGAATGGTGATTGTAAGCGAGAACAAGGGAGAGCTAAGAATAGAAGGCCTGGGTTCCATAGAGTGTTTATTCTGTGTTGTTGTGGTGCTGCGTGAGGTAGCCTATTTGTTGGGTGTTTTTCTGTGTTGTGGTGGTGCGTGAGGTATTTGTTGGGTGTTTTTCTGTGTTGTGGTGGTGCGTGAGGTGTTTGTTGGGTGTTTTTCTGTGTTGTGGTGGTGCGTGAGGTATTTGTTGGGTGTTTTTCTGTGTTGTGGTGCTGCGTGAGGTGTTTGTTGGGTGTTTTTGTGTGTTGTGGTGGTGCGTGAGGTATTTGTTGGGTGTTTTTCTGTGTTGTGGTGCTGCGTGAGGTATTTGTTGGGTGTTTTTCTGTGTTGTGGTGGTGCGTGAGGTGTTTGTTGGGTGTTTTTCTGTGTTATGGTGGTGCGTGAGGTGTTTGTTGGGTGTTTTTCTGTGTTGTGGTGGTGCGTGAGGTGTTTGTTGGGTGTTTTTCTGTGTTGTGGTGGTGCGTGAGGTGTTTGTTGGGTGTTTTTCTGTGTTGTGGTGGTGCGTGAGGTGTTTGTTGGGTGTTTTTCTGTGTTGTGGTGCTGCGTGAGGTGTTTGTTGGGTGTTTTTCTGTGTTGTGGTGCTGCGTGAGGTGTTTGTTGGGTGTTTTTCTGTGTTGTGGTGCTGCGTGAGGTATTTGTTGGGTGTTTTTCTGTGTTGTGGTGGTGCGTGAGGTGTTTGTTGGGTGTTTTTCTGTGTTGTGGTGGTGGTGTTTTTGTGTGTTGTGGTGGTGCGTGAGGTATTTGTTGGGTGTTTTTCTGTGTTGTGGCGCTGCGTGAGGTATTTGTTGGGTGTTTTTCTGTGTTGTGGCGCTGCGTGAGGTATTTGTTGGGTCTTTTTCTGTGTTGTGGCGCTGCGTGAGGTATTTGTTGGGTCTTTTTCTGTGTTGTGGCGCTGCGTGAGGTATTTGTTAAGTCTATTTTGAGGGCCGAATGTAGCAGCTAGATGTTTTTCTGCAGCCTTTCTCCTCAGAAATGCCATTGGAATGACACTATTTGTGTGAGAGGTATGGATGCTTTGTTCAGGGCAGAAGGAGAGAGAGAGAGAGAGGAGGAAAGGAAAGGGACTCTTCAAACTCCCCAAATGCGTTTTTGGTTTTTCATTCTTTCAGCGGGACCATTGAGGTGGAAGTGATTTTCTTTTCTTCTTCCAGGGAGGGAAATAGCGTAGCTCCGAGTCGGCTGGATCAAAGGCAGACTGGGTGGAGAGAGGCAGGATTCCCCCTGTTGAGAGAATGAGAAAGAGACCCTCGTAAGGGAGCTGTACAACTGATAGAATGGGGGGTACAGGACCGAACACAAGCGCTTAGCGCCTTAAAAGAGCCCTCTGTGTGTGTGTGTGTGTGTGTGTGTGTGTGTGTGTGTGTGTGTGTGTGTGTGTGCGCGCGTGTGCGCGCGTGTGTGTGTGTGTGTGTGTGAGTGTGAGTGAGAGAGGGTTATGTGGGGAGGCAGCATGAGAGAGGGCCTGATTGAGACAGTGGTGAAAGTGGTTTTGGGGGTGGGGTGGGGGGTTCAGGGAGTTTGAGACGGTTACGCTGTAGGAGGAGTCAGAGAGGGGAGGGAGGAGGAGTCAGGGGGGGGTATGTAAATGTGTCCCCGCTGCGAGCCAGGCCCGAGGGTTAGGGTCCCCTCTCTTCATTCCTGTACACGGCATAGCCATGGAAACCCCACTGAGGGCCATTGAAACGTCTGATTCCAGGAGACTGAGCCTAAATCCCTCTTCTGCTGCTGAGGTGTGTGTGTGTGTGCGTGCGCGGTGTGTGTGTGTGTGTGTGTTTGTCCAGTGCATGCATGTATTTCTGTGTGCAAACAAACCCCAGCTCCACACACACACACTTTTGTTTTTGCTATTTTGATCTGAATTTGAGAGGCATTTCGGTCCTTGTCGAGAGCAAATATTTATAAACTACTAAGTGATTTGCGGTGTCTACTGGCAAATAAACACCCAATTGCACCGGTTGAATATGTTTCAACTTCTTTCCCCATGCTGGAAACTGGCGACAGGCCTTACAGAAGAGGATGCTGTTGTTTTCCATACTCTTTCTTTTTGTCAACGATTAAATTAAACTGTTTGTTTTATTTTTTGTTGACAGTGGTGGTTGGAATTTCCTACTGTTGTCTGCGTGGTACCCACATTTCCTACAGCTTCATGCTCATCAAAAACTCGTAATTTTTCTGGCCCAGAATGCACCGAATGAATCATAGCCTCGTATCACCTATGGTGGCCCATGGGGGCCACGTGACTATTTGACTACACCCCAAAAAATATGAGCTTGCTCAAGTGCAAAAACGATACTCCTATTCATTTCAATGGCATTTTAGGAACTTTCAAGAGCATTTTTTTTTTTTGCCCCAAAGCCGTGCATGTGTGTATTTGTATGAATGTAAATATTACATTCAAACGCACACGTATACAGTATGTCTGTGTGTGTGTGTGTGTGCAGCTTGTGTTTGTAGTGAAGTCGTCATGCCATGTGTATGCTTGTGGCCCAGCCAGAAAACAGTGAATGGAGCTTGCTATGTACTGTAAGTCCACTGGGAGAAAAGTCAGCCATGCAGATACTTCCTCACCGGATTGGCCACAACTGAGTCTGACTTCTTGGCTTAAACCACCTGTGGGTTCCTGTGTGTGTGTGTGTGTGTGTGTGTGTGTGTGTGTGTGTGTGTGTGTGTGTGTGTGTGTGTGTGTGTGTGTGTGTGTGTGTGTGTGTGTGTGTGTGTGTGTGTGTGTGTGTGTGTGTGTGTGTGTGTGTGTGTGTGTGTGTGTGTGTGTGTGTGTGTGTGTGTGTGTCTGTGTGTGTGGGGGGGACATTTTATCTCTTCATCAAACACCCCCCCCCCCCCCCCCCCCCCCCCTCCCCTCCAGATCAGATTCCTACTGGACTGTACCATCAAGTGACAAGGGGGGAAAACGAGGAAAAGCGGAAGGGAAAACGCAGAGATGAGAATGACTGTATGACTGGAGGATGGAAAGAGAAATCCTGCTGGTTGATTTTGAAT
>NC_139631.1:32077389-32274889 GCF_964638095.1 Poromitra crassiceps
GGAATAGTTTGAAATAGTGAGAACACAGTGACCACCTCTATAGATACACACACACACACACACACACACACACACACACACACACACACACACGCAGGCAGGCACACACACACACACACACACACACACACACACACACACACACACACACACACACACACACACACACACACTCTGACTCCCTCTTGTTGTTCTTCCAGGCTTCACTGGGAACCTTTGCCAGATAGATATCGATGAGTGTGCCAGCACGCCTTGCAGAAATGGCGCCAAGTGCACCGACGGCCCAACAAGTACACCTGCGAGTGCACTGAAGGTACGCAAAGGTGTTTCTTTTCTTTTTGGAAGATTTGGCATTTTTGCCTTTATTTGACGGGACAGTAGGCAGACAGAAAAGGTGGGGAGAGAGAGGGAGAGAGAGGGGGGATGACATGCGGGTCCACGGGTCGGATTCAAACCCGGCTCGGCCGCATGAAGGACTAAGCCTTTGTGGTCCGCGCTCTTACCAGGTGAGCCCCTACAAAGGTTTTTTCAAAAAGTTAACAAAAGCTGAAATTGAAGAGTAAAAACACGACACAACAGTTTGAAATTGAGCAATTCTAAAAGAGCAAATGGGAATAGTTTGGAATGGTAAGAAGAGAAAAATACAACCTACAACATTTACGGCCTACGAAGTTCACCAAATCCCCGATAATGTCAACAAGCCAAAACCAAACATCCTCTTCCTTCAGGCTACAGCGGCAGGCACTGTGAGACGGACATCAACGAGTGCTACTCGGACCCGTGTCACTACGGCACCTGTAAGGACGGCCTGGCCTCCTTCACCTGTTACTGCCGGCCCGGCTACACCGGCCGCCTCTGTGAGGCCAACATCAACGAGTGTGTGAGCCAGCCCTGCAGGAACGCAGGCACCTGCCAGGACAGAGAGAACGCATACGTGTGCCTCTGCCCCAAGGGCACCACGGGTAGGACACACACACACACACACACACACACACACACACACGCATGCACACGCACACGCACACAGACACACAAAATTTTGCGAAATGTGAGGATACTGAACGACCTCTTCTTGCCAGGAGTCAACTGTGAAATCAACATCGACGACTGCAAGAGCAACCCCTGTGACTACGGCACCTGCATCGACAAGATCAACGGCTACGAGTGCGCCTGCGAGCCCGGCTACACCGGTAAGCGGCTGCTGATTGGAGGGTTGCACATACAGTATGATGTCATTTCCCCTGTACTACACACTCAGCACTCGGTCCTAAAACATTTGGGTGCTAGAAATATGACCGAGGCTCCAGCGTACAAGGAGACGTTCAGCCATCTTCCCTCTGAAACCCCCCTGACACATACAGCCGATAATCGAGTGTCAACAACGTCCGGGCTGTGGGTGAACGTCTGTTGCCCTAGCTAGTCTTTGCGGTGTGTCCTGCCTGCACCGTTGCCTCTACTCGGCAGGCTTTTTCGGCCGATTCGATTCAACGGTTGAATTGGCGTCGGTCGGGCAGGCTGTGAGAGAAATCACTCTGATTGGCTGGTCAGCTGGTAGCGAAGCAGTGTAGAAGAGAGGGGACACACAAAACGTTCTGCTCGTTTTCCAACTTCATCTCATCTGATAATTCCAAATAAATTGATTTTTTTTTTAAACTTTTTATCAGACATATTCTGGATTGGAAGTAGCTATATTAGGAAAACCGTTTAAATGCTGAGCGAGAGTGATGTGAAAATGGTGCAGTACATGTAGGCAAACGCTGCTTTGTTGAATCAATCTGGTTTGTATTCACCTTATTCCTGGACGTACGTTTCCCATGATTCTCAGCGGTTGCCGGTTGTCGACTTCCTGTTTACATTTTTTTCACTAGCAAGGACGTACGCGCCGCTGTCAAAGAGTGGGAACTTTCGGCTTATTTTATCCGGAAATGCTAAAAATAGTAACGTTGTGTGGTTGCATAGTGGCGATATTTTACAAAAACGAGGTGAATGTCAATTCACCCGTACTGTACGGGCTTATTTTAGCCGAAATTGCTCAAAAATAGTATGTGGTTGCATAGCGGCAACTTTTGTTTTGAAGGCTAAACGTCCAAACCGGAACTCTTATTATTTGGTCTAAGCTGGAGCTTTAGCGGTCTCTCTCTTTCAAGATTCAAGATATTGTCACTCCGTTGTACAATTATGCATGTGTGAAATTATTGTGTTGGGGGGCTCCATTACAAGACATATGTAGGTACAAAGTCACATCAATTATTATGTTGTGTACTCTTTCGCTATGAACGGTCCTGGGCAGAAACAGGCAACCGGCAGCTGGAAACAGGGAGGGAGGGTGTCATGGAAGCGCCCACGGTCTCACCAGGAAACTCGTGAATACCCACAGTCGTAGGTCTCACGCAGCAGTAGAACGTACGTGCTAGTTGACACTGGCTGTAGCCTTTGCGATGTGTTCAAGTGCAACTTTTTGGCTCCGGCAGTCTTTGACTCTGTTGTCGCTAGTTTCTTTTGCTTGTTCCTTCTTTGGCAATCAAATCATTCCAGATGTTGCGATGATCTGCAGAAAGAGCTGGTTCAAGTGGGTCTAAAAGCGCCTCCTGCTCAGGCCTCTCAGGTGACAATGAGAGCTGGAGTAGGAGGAGGAGGAGGAGGAGTGAAGGTATGGATGGAGGAGGAGTGTGGGCCCCGATGGGGGAGGGTGACAGATGGCGAGCGAGCGAGCGGAGCACACTCCTCTGAGGCTCGGCCGGTGTCACTTTCCAGCCCCTCCCTGTCCCCAACCTGCCGCTGTTAGGGACACGCAAGCTGCCCTCCCCGCACACAAAGAGAGGACACACACACGCTGGCGCACACGGTCGCCGGGGACCGGCGCGGGAAGAAAAGATTCCCTGAAAGATTCCTGAAAGTGGATCTTTTAAGAGCTCGGAAGCCGGTTCCCTGCTTTAAAGTGAAATGGGCCTGGCTTTATGTTCTGCGTGGCACCGGCCTGAATGGCGTCGACGCTTCAAGCGGCCGACAAAGAGCAACTTAATAAAAGCCCTCATGTTTCTGGAAGTTGATACTTTCACAATATCCCGTTGTGTGGCAGCTCTGTCTGCCGCTGTGAGTTGGCGTCATGTACTTAAAAAAATTATTCTTCAAATGGGAGTACAAAGTTGTGTGTTAAAATAGTCAAATCCCATGTCTCATGTCTAAAAACTGAAAACACAATTAGTCCAGAAAGTAATCTACACATCCATGCGTTCATGTAACAGGTACTATGTGTAACATCAACAGGTACTGTGTAACATCAACAGGTACTATGTGTAACATCAACAGGTACTACTGTATGTGTAACATCAACATTGACCAGGTGCTATGTGTAACATCAACATTGACCAGGTACAACTACAGTATGTGTAACATTAACATTATGCGTTCATGTAACAGGTACTATGTGTAACATCAACATTGATGAGTGCGCCATCAACCCCTGCCACAACGGTGGCACCTGTATCGACGACATCAACCGCTTCACCTGCGTGTGTCCGGACGGTTACCATGACAACACCTGCTTCTCCCAGGTCAACGAATGCCTCAGCAGCCCCTGTATCCATGGCCACTGTGACGACAAGGTCAACGGGTGAGTCGGCCTACAAACAAACTGGCCTCCAATCAACGGGACTAAATTCACCAAATAGAACATGTTGCCTTGGCGTCCGGGTAGTGCAGCAGTAGATTGCCTGCCTACCAACACGAGGGTCGCAGGTTCGAGCCCCCCCATGTTACCTCTGGCTTGGTCGGGTGACCATGCAGGCACAATTGGCCGTGTTTGCGGGTGGAAAGCTGGATTAAGGGTATGTGTCCTGGTCGCTGCAATAGTGCCTCCTCTGGTCGGTCGTGGCGCCTGTTCGGGGGGGAGGGGAACTGGACGGAATAGCGTGATCCTCATGAAACCCCTCGCTGTCAGGTGAAAAGAAGCGGCTGGCGACTGCACATGTACCGGAGGAAGCATGTGCTAGTCTAGTAGAGGGGGTGGAGCAACGACAGGGAGAGGGAATTGGCCAAGTACAATTAGGGAGAAAATGGGCGAAATCCAGGGGGGGGGGGGGGGGCGATAAAGAAATGTCGCAGACTCTTCAGTGATATATAACAGTGGAAGTGTATCCCAAGGTGGATTTGTCCTTTGAATATGCGATAGAGGCGAATTAATTAATTAACTCATTGAATGCCATGGACGTCCTTCGACGTCCAATTAAATAGTGACGTAGAATGCCACGGACGTCCTTCGACGTCCAATGCGTTTTTTGACGGTGGGACGTCGATCAAAGCCTTCCGCAGCTCCTGTACAACTATAGTAGCTATTGGAGGTGTATAACCTATTTTACGGACTCATTAGGTGGCGACAGTGCTTGCTCGGTGCAGTCCAGATTAGAGACAGGTCCGAGAAACAGCCTAAAAGCCGTGGATCAAAGACAAACCGATACATGCTCCCAGAGCCATTTGCTCTGTCGCGGGAGCTGACATTGGCTCCGAACAGGAGTCAATCCGCGCTCACAACTGAGCCCCTCTGTCCCTGTCTGTCTGTCTGTCTGTCTGTATAGTTTCCCCACCCGATTAGCAGGCAGGAAAGCAGCCCCTGACGCCAAACCATTCAGCAATCCGCGTTGGCTCTTCCCTGCTGTGGCGCTGAGAGCCGACAGCAGCACACAAACGCACTCCGAAAATATAATGGTTGCGTGAGGCTGTGTGCAGTGTGGGGAGGAGTTTACGGGGGGAGGGGGGGAGGGGGGTGGTGCCGGGTGGTGCACGCAGGGCATCACACAACAACTACGTCACTACATCAGAAAATATTATCTTCAGACTCAGTGAATGTGCTTGAAATGCTGCATTTCACAAAAGGCGGATTATCTCAGCTAATAATTTGAAAAGCCTGAAAACGCTGAAAACAACCTATCTTCTCCGGCTCATAACTAAAGAACGGAAAATGGTATCAATAAACTTTTTTTTGCTGATGATACAATAGAGCCAGCTCGTTCTTGTGCGTGTTCGGTGTTTACATAGTAATATCACACAATATTCTGTGGGCCTCGAGAAATCACTGAAAACGCTCTGAAAACTCTGGCACTGGGAGCATCCGTTCTCCAAAAGTGGCTGGCACTGAATGAGTTAACAACTGTCTGTTAGACTGAGTGAACCTACTGAAATAATGTGTAACTGTCCCTGGTGGTCATTCTCTGCCCCTGCAGCTATAAGTGCCTGTGTGACTCTGGCTGGAGTGGTAAAAACTGTGACATCAACAACAACGAATGCGAGTCCAACCCATGTATGAATGGAGGCACCTGCAAGGACATGACCAGCGGATACGTGTGCACCTGCCGCATGGGCTTCACCGGTCAGTGTGTGTGTGTGTGTGCGTGTGTGCGTGTGTGCGTGTGTGTGTGTGTGTGTGTGTGTGTGTGTGTGTGTGTGCGTGTGTGTGTGTGTGTGTGTGTGTGTGTGTGTGCGTGCGCATGCGTGCGTGTGTGTGTGCGCGCGTGTGTGCGTGCGTGTGTGTGTGTGTGTGTGTGTGCATGTGTGGGGCTGGTGAATGTTATGGTTTGTACATATGGCACAAATAAACATTGCATCTCCACTTGACCATTGACCCTATACTTAAAGGATTCCCAACCTTTTTTAGCTCGTGACCCTATTTTTAAGTCGCAGAAATCTAGGGACCCACGACATTCAAATTCCGCTACACCATCGATAATGTCATCAGTGACATCGTCAGTGATGTCACATAGTATGCTTCTTTTCCCCCGCAGAATTCTGATTTTAATCTGAGAATTCTGACTTTAATCTCAAAACTCTGACTTCATTCTCAGAATCCTGATTTAAAGTTATAATCTCAAAGAGTTTCATCTAAATAAAAAATAATGTTGTCACAATGTTGATTGAGGCTATGATCCATTGATGGAAGCCTTTGCAGTATATAGTGACATTATGTGACATTAGTAATGTCACATAATGCAACACTGTTTAGATGTCACCTGCAATGACCACTCATTGCCATAGGTGTCACCCAAGAGAACAAAGCTGAAATCTTAAAGATGATCACTTTAAACTCAGAACTAAAAAATAAGTAAAACAAAAAACGCAAGTGACCCTAATCATCTTCGGTAGTATTAAATTGGGTCTGGTGTAAAAATAATAATAATAATAAAATAAAATAAAAAAATCAAAATTTCAGGCGACCCTATTTGGATTCCAGGCGACCCCACTTAGGGTCACGACCCTAAGGTTGGGAACCACTGCTATACTTAAACTGAAGTGTGTGTGTGTGTGTGTGTGTGTGTAATATATTCTCCCCTATAACCTGCAGGACCAAGCTGCCAGACCAACATAAACGAATGTGCCTCCAACCCCTGCCTCAACCAGGGGACCTGCATCGACGATGTCGCCGGCTACAAGTGCAACTGCGTTCTACCTTACACTGGTATGAAAATATTATTCAACACTATTGCCCCCCCCACCCCCGCGTTAACGTTCTGGCATTTCCTTACTGGCGTTAGAGAGTTTCCAGGCCCTGCGTGCTGCGGGTGAAATAACTGAGGGGGTCAAAGTTCATCAGCAAGACTTCCTCGCGGCTCAAAGCTGCAGATTGACGCTGGCCCTCCGTGACACTTCAACAAGGAAAATATGTCCCCTCCATCCCTTCAAATGTTTTATTACAAAAGCAGATAATGATGGATCGCCTGAGGGCAGATCTTTCTTTTTTAACTGCCAAGTCGTCTTTTTGGAAAAATCCACAGAACTCTTGAATAATAAGGTGACGGGGTGGGAACGGGAGCTTGACACATTTCCTGTTTGCATACTTCCTGTCTCACAGAACAGCAAATGCTTTGACAATGGGCGGAAACTGGAGCCGGCTTCCTGTACGGGCCCGTGTGTTGTGGAAACAGATAGGGAAACGTCTCAGGCCTAGTAACACTGGGAGAGCCCGCGGGCTCCAGAAGCTTCTGATACTGTAGCTACTGATTGAAAGATGATTCGCTGTCCGTGTGGGTCAGGTTATCTGCAAGCTCAGCACTTCCACGCGATAGTCAAACAATAATATTGAGCACAGTTTGTAAGGTACAAAAATGTATAAACACACAGCACTGTAAAACCGGACCGGTTTAATCACAACTGCGTTGATAACGGCACACTACATCACGTCCCAAATACCCCACATGTTGTTATGCCTCCGCCGGCGATAGCCAGGCCGGAGGCATTATGGATCCGGGTTGTCCGTCCGTCCGTCCGTATGTCCGTCCGTACGTACGTACGTATGTCCGTCCGTCCGATGTTCGTTAACGCGATATCTGAGGAACGCCTTGACGGAATTTCATCAAATTTGCCTTAAACATCCACTTAGACTCAAGGATGATCTGATTAGATTTTGGTGGTCAAAGGTCAAAGGTCAAGGTCACTGTGACCTCTCAAACGCCATTTTCAAGCTTGTTAATGCGATATCTCAGGAATGCCTTGATGGGGTTTCATCAAATTTGCCTCAAACATCGACTTGGACTCAAGGATGAACTGATTAGATTTTGATGGTTAAAGGTCAAAGTTCAAGGTCACTGTGACCTCACACACCCACTTTCCAAGCTCTGCAACGCAACATCTCGGGAGTACCTTGACGGAATTTCTTCCAATTTGCCTCAAATGGCGATTTGGACTCAAAAATGAACTAATGGCGGAGGCATAAATCCGCAGTGCGGTCGTTCTAGGTTTCCTTAATGAAACCAGAAAATCAGTTAGGAATCGGATCATTGAAATAGGACACTTGCTTCACATCCCAACTCATGGAATATCAGCCCTTGGTAGAAAATATTACAATATCATGATATAACTGTCAAACTCATTGTGCCTGTGTTTGTGAGTCTGGGGCACGGTCTAAATATTGTTCAGTCTCAGCCATTACAGGCATCTGGAGAAGACAATGTTTCATGATACCCTTGAGTGCTGAACATGTTTTCATATGTCATTGCCTGCATTTGCTAGTTAAGCTACCATTATACATCTCCCCTGTGTCTACAAGTGTATGCATCCAGTCAGTGTCTGGTTTCATCATACTGTAACCTTCCAAATTATCTGTTGCCCTACTCTGGATCCCAATAAAAGTATTAAAATTGTGTGTGTGTGCATGTGTGCGTGCGCGTGTGTGTGTGTGTGTGTGTGTGTGTGTGTGTGTGTGTGCGTGTGTGTGTGTGTGTGTGTGTGTGTGTGTGTGTGTGTGTTGTAGGAGAGAACTGTGAGACCCTGCTGGCCCCCTGCAGCCCCAAGCCCTGCAAGAATGGAGGTGTGTGTCGGGAGTCTGAGGACTACGAGAGCTTTTCCTGTGGCTGCCCTGACGGATGGCAAGGTAAACCTTGTTTTCAACAGAAAGGTGGCGCTGTTGTGTGTTCCTGACCGAGAAAAGCGTGTTTTAGCTCTCAGAACACAGAGTAAGAAAAGCTACAAAATATTTCAACATTGAGCAAAAAGCGTACAGAGCTTCAGTGACTTTGCAACAATAAGAACAATTTCCGTCAGGTCAAGCCAAGTTTATTTGTATAGCCCTAATTCACAAGCATGCCTCAGAGGACTTTAATGTGTCTAGCTAGGTCTAACTAAGCACAATCAATGAACAGAATTGAACAACTTAGCATAGCAAAAGAGAAGAGAGAGAGTAGAGAGAGAAGAGAAGAGAACAAGAAAATACAAGGTAGACAACAGTAGATTTGAGCAAGGCCTAAAAGAGGTGCACACACACACACACACGTTTCCATCCTGTTTGCGTGGCTTCATCAGACGTTCTCCTCTCTCCTCTCAGGCCAAACCTGTGAGGTGGACATCAACGAGTGCGTGAAGAACCCCTGTCGCAACGGGGCAGCCTGCCAAAACACCATGGGCAGTTACCGCTGTGGCTGCAAGGCGGGCTACAGCGGACGCAACTGCGACACCGACGTCGACGACTGCAAGCCCAGTAAGCGCTATACCCATCCTTCTCCCTTTACTTCACGGGCGCTTGGCAAAGACGCTCCAAACGCAAGCTAGCCAAAGTCGCAGAATCACAGTCGCGCCGAGCTAACCCAAAACGCTATCCCTCTCCTACCCCCCCCTCTTCCCCCTAGACCCCTGCAGCAACGGTGGCTTCTGCAGGGACGAGGTGAACAGCTTCATGTGCACCTGCCTGCCCGGCTTTCGGGGAACCACGTGCGACGAGGACATCAACGAGTGCGAGAGCAACCCGTGTAAGAACGGCGCCAACTGCACCGACTGCGTCAACAGCTACACCTGCACCTGCCCGCCCGGCTTCAGCGGCATCCACTGTGAAAACAACACGCCCGACTGCACCGAGAGGTACGGAGGGCGAGGAGGGTCACATTCAGACCCAGGATCAGAGATAAGATAAGGATTGGATCAGTGTAACAACAGTGTAACAACTTCTAACAAGATGTGTTACGGGTTGGGGTCGTGCTGCTGTTTGTTCAGATCAACAGGTTCACTCTTCTCTTGCACATGTTGATTCCATTGTCTTGTCCACTACTGCCCCCTATGGTGGAACATTGATCAACAACAACTGACTCCCAACACCTCTTAACAATGAAGCTGTCCCATAAGCTCTAAATCAAACATGGTAGTACATTTTAGGTCGGAGAAATTAACGTATGTCCAGAGGGAGGTATTATACATTAT
Source organism: Poromitra crassiceps (assembly GCF_964638095.1). NCBI lineage: Eukaryota > Metazoa > Chordata > Actinopteri > Beryciformes > Melamphaidae > Poromitra > Poromitra crassiceps. The sequence continues at coordinate 32,087,065 of NC_139631.1, forward strand.
TTTCTACAATCCCTGGACTGGCTTGTAGGAAATTATTAAGTCACCCTATAATTTGCCTCAACTAGTTGTCAATGTGTTTAGTTCTTTCTTCTCCAATCTCCCTCCATTTAAGTTTCAGAATCCTACATGTTTTTCGTTCGCGATGCATTCCTAAACATTCTCATCATACTGTGTATATATTTTTTTTATTTGTTTCTGTAGTTCCTGCTTCAACGGCGGCAGCTGCATGGATGGCATCAACACCTTCACGTGCTTGTGTCCGCCGGGCTTCACCGGCAGCTACTGCCAGCACGACATCAACGAGTGCGACTCCAAACCCTGCCTGAACGGAGGCACCTGCCAGGACAGCTACGGCACCTACAAGTGCACCTGTCCCCACGGATACACCGGACTCAACTGCCAGGTCAGAAGACTGGAGAGTTGCTTTATTCACACTCGCCTTGTCAAGTGTAATCGAGCCTAAGTCTGTAAACAGTGTTTCCACAGGCCCTGGAAACCCTTGAAAGTTTGTAGATTTTGCGAAAGATAAAATAAGGCTTTAAAAGCTTATTTTAAATGAATAGATGGCCTTAAAAGTACTTGGTTTTTGGTTGTTGTTTTTACTTACTAAAATGCAGCACGCAAATCAACACTTTGAATGCTGAGGAAAACCCTATAATGGATACAGTTTATTTGTGTTGTTAGCAGCAGCTTTAAAATGAATGATTGTTTTGCAGTCATTCGTAATATTATATTACATATTACTTCGTAAAAGTAATATGTAAGTCTTATATACATGTATGATGTATAAAAATAATGACAAATCTTATCCCAAAGCATGACGGTTTTGAGTGGGTCAAATTCACCAAACACCACAGAGATTGATAGATAATAAATTTGGTAATTTAGATGTTTAACCCGCATGCGACTGATGCATCTTAAATATGCGTGTGTCCCTTCAGAACTTGGTCCGTTGGTGCGACTCGTCCCCCTGTAAGAACGGGGGAACTTGCTGGCAGACAGGAACCACCTACAGCTGTGAGTGTGAGACCGGCTGGACGGGCCTGTACTGTGACGTCCCCAGTGTCTCCTGTGAAGTGGCGGCCAAGCAGAGAGGTAACATGGGTGGTACTAGGGTGTAAATAAACCTCTGTTTAAAATCAGGGTATCTGTCGGGTCTTGAAAAGTATTAAAAGTTGATCAATCAATTTAAGGAAAATTAAGGCCGTTTTGGAGCTGATTGTGTTAAATGGGCATATATCATCTCATATCGACCCCTGAATTGAATCAAAATCGTATCATGGCAGAGTTTGTGATATCAGCAAATATCGTATTGTCCAAAGAATCTATATAATATCGTATCGTGATGAAACTTAGGATTTACCGTCCGTCGCTGACGAAAATGGCATTGAGGTCTTAAATATTGAAAAGGTTTTTAAAAAAGGTCTTAAAAGTTATTGAATTTAACTTCAGGATTCCTACATTATACCCTGAAAATGTGCGCACAAGTGTTGTTTTTACCTGACATATAATATCATCATTTAAGTACACAGTTTCATATCTAACAATCAAGTTGCCCTTGGTAGCTTCATGGTATGAAAGCTGTAACGAAAACAAAACTAATCTCCACTGTTTCGTCCTTTTCTCTCCCCACTCTGTATAGGCGTTGATGTGGCCCATCTGTGCCGTAACTCAGGCCAGTGTCTGGATGCAGGCAACACTCACTACTGCCACTGCCAGGTCGGATACACTGGGAGCTACTGCGAGGAGCAGGTGGACGAGTGCACCCCCAACCCCTGCCAAAATGGAGCCACCTGCAATGACTTCCTCGGAGGATACTCTTGCAAAGTAAGACCCCCCCCCAACAGGTAGCACTTGTGAATGAGACCTCGGTCTCAATGTGATTTTACCTGTTTAAATAAAGGCTAAAAAAAATAAAAATAAAATACACACCGAGTTGTATGGATTTTGATGAAAAATGCTCATGAAATGAAAATGTTAGTGGGTAAGAATGCTAGGCGCATTACTAAATTATTTTGGTAGTACTTTTATGGTGCCTGGAGGTGATGATGTCTTCAAATTTTTTTTTTTTTTTTTTTTTTTTAAGTCATATTACCTAAACCCAAGGCCTTAAAAGGTCATGAATACAGTTAAATATATTTTTTGCCAACTCTTCAATACATCTTTTGGGGAAAAGTGTTTCTTGGTTTGCTGTTTTTCTCATGAGAAATCAGCCGACCAATGCACCGTGCAGACCAACATTCTGAGTGCTTGGTCCAATTTCAGATGCGACATTTGTTTTATATTTCATTTGAACTGGCATGAAACAAAGTTCTCAATCTAAGCTGATTCAACTTGCCGACACGTTTTATGCATTTTGATTTCACAGTAAATACATTTTGAGCCTGAATTGAATAAAATATGCCTGGCTGTAGCAGGCATCCTTTCCACCTGCACAGCCGATAGTTCCTTCTGCTTCTTCCTCACAACATCAGTGGGCAGCTCTGATGAAGAGGCCTGTTTATAAATAGAAGGTGATGTTAATCTCCCGCCGTATAAAGGATCTGCTGGCCTTGGCCGGATGAAGGCCGGAAAACAGCCAGGTAAACAAAAACCTGCCTTGTTTCATGTCAGACATTGATTAAGCTTTCTCCCCTCTTCTTTTCTCGCTCTCTCTTTCTCTCTCTGTCGCTCACTCTTCTGCCTCTGTCCCTCTCTCTCTTTCCCTCTCTCTCTCTCTTCCTCTCTCTCTCTCTCTTCCTCTCTCTCTCTCTCTCTCAGTGCATGCCAGGCTATGTGGGGACCAACTGCTCGGACGAGATCAATGAGTGTGTCTCTCAGCCGTGCCAGAACGGGGGCACCTGCATTGACCTAATCAATACCTACAAATGCTCCTGTCCCCGGGGAACCCAAGGTCAGCGGACCCCACGCACCACTCCTCCGCACCCCTCTCTCTCTCTCTCTATCTCTCTACAGTATCTCTCTCTCTCTCTCTCTCTCTCCATCCTTCTCCACGCTTCATTAATTAGGGCTTAACAGCACCCAGGGCATGTCTGAAGACTCTTCCTCCCCTTCTTGCCTCCCATTCCCTCCCTGATACTCGTCAAATACGCCATAGATTTTTCTCTCGGACATGAAGGGAGTGTGTCTTGTAGGTCGGCCAAAGTGCCAGTGGAGTTGGGTGTATCTTCCCCCCCAAAAAAGCCAAAATGTTGATGATATTTTGATCGTGGAGTTGAACAATCCCAGAGGTTTTGGCGAACATTTTAAACAGTAAAAGTGAAAATCCACCCTAAAACACGTAAAAGAAATATATAAATATGTATGCAACGTGGATTTCTGGGCCATTATTATTTTTTGTTAGGTGGCATATTTGTCGTATACCTGCAGATTTTAAACAACTAGTGCAGTGCCCGTTCCCCTCCCTCCCTTTCTCCACATTCACCCCCCTGTGGGTGCTTTTTTCTCTCTCTCCACACTGTACTCCGTCAGGTCCCCCTAAGCCTAGGCTCACTCCCCGAGTCTGAAGTCGACCAGAAAGTTTTAAACACTAAAAGGAAAATCTGCACTAAAACACTTGAAAAAATAGATCTAAATATGTATGCTACCTGAATTTCTGGTCCATTATTATTATTTTTTTTGTGGCATATTTTTCTTCTTCCTGCAGAGATTAGACAATGCACTCATGTTGAGACATTTGCAGTGCAGCAACAATGGAGTTTAACTGATAAAATATTAAAAACGTCAGAATCAATAGGACCTTTATTTGGAGTGCAACATCCAGCAGAACATCTAACTATCAAAAACTGATGTTTTGTTTTTTACAGGCGTGCACTGCGAAATCAACATCGACGACTGCACGCCGTTCACCGACCCCGTCGCCAACGAGCCCAAGTGCTTCAACAAGGGGAAGTGTGTGGACCGCGTGGGGGGCTACCACTGCACCTGCCCCGCGGGCTACGTGGGCGAGCGCTGCGAGGGCGACGTCAACGAGTGTCTGTCCAACCCGTGTGACCCCCGCGGAACGCACAACTGCATCCAGCTCACCAACAACTACCGCTGCGACTGCCGCACCGGATACACCGGTAAACTGCCTGTTGAAGCTAGGCAGCCATTTTGGGTCTGGTTAGATAATGAAGGGGGTTTTGATGTATGCTGCATGTTAAGTTAAGTTAAGTTAAGTTTATGTGTATGTATGTGTTATGCTTCATAGGCCAGCGCTGTGACACGGTGTTTGATGGCTGTAAGGGCAAACCCTGTCGCAATGGAGGGACCTGTGCTGTAGCCAGCAACACCCCACACGGCTTCATCTGCAAATGTCCTCCTGTGAGTACACGCACGCATGCACACGCACACACACACACACACACACACACACACACACACACACACACACACACACACACACACACACACACACACACACACACACACACACAGACACACACACACACACACACACACACACACACACACACACACACACACACACACACTTTCTCTGGCAGAAGCAAATGTACCAATATTTTAATATTGTGCCACATTTCTGCCGTCTATATTGATGGTGACAAGTAAATCTGACTTAAAAACTGATCAAATGAGGTATGGTGGGAATATTATTTGACATCACACCTAACATTACCGTTCGGTGCAATGAGATCACCATTCATTTGATTATTTAACCGTGATGTTGCATACAAGAACCATATTGTGATATACATATTGATATCGTATCATGATATTGATTTGAACCACATCGTGCAGCCCTGCCCTGACTATAACATACAGTAATAATATCGTCTGAACTCAAACATAAACCTAAAACACCCATTGTACTTCCTGAAATGAGTAGGGCATCTTGGTTTCCTGTCCTACACAATTGGATGAACTGATTAATGTCAGGTGTGCCTGATCACTGTTGTTGTGACTGCAGCAGTCAGGCACACCTGACATTAATCAGTTCATCCAATAGTGTAGGACAGGAAACCAAGATGCCCTACTCATTTCAGGAAGTAGTCTAGTTGTGCAAGTAGTCTATTAAATACCTCCCCCCCCCCACCCCCCCTTCCTTCAGGGCTTCACCGGCTCCACGTGCGAGTATGACGCCCAGGCCTGCGGCAGCCTCCACTGCCGCAACGGGGGCACCTGCATCTCGGGCCACAAGAGCCCCAAGTGTCTGTGCGGCGCGTCCTTCACGGGCCCCGAGTGCCAGTATCCCACCGACAGCCCCTGCAACTCCAGCCCCTGCTACAACGGCGGCACGTGCGAGTATATCACCGAGGAGCCGTACTACCACTGCGTGTGCCCCACCAGCTTCAACGGCCTGCGCTGCTTCATCCTGGACTACAGCTTCGCCGGCGGCCTGGGACACGACATCCCGCCGCCATCGGAGGTGGAGGAGGTCAAGTGCGAGGAGCCGCTGTGCGAGGAGGAGGAGCGCGCGGGCAACAACATCTGCGACGTCGGCTGCAACACCAACGCCTGCCACTGGGACGGCGGCGACTGCTCGCTCAACTTCAACGACCCGTGGCAGAACTGCTCGGCCTCGCTGCAGTGCTGGCGCTACTTCAACGACGGCAAGTGCGACGCGCAGTGCGACAACGCCGGGTGCTTCTACGACGGCTTCGACTGCCAGAACCTGGAGGGACAGTGCAAGTGAGTGTCCCTTTTTCTTTTGTGTCCAAATCAAATTGCTGTGAAAAATAGATGCATGTTAGAATGCACTATGTAGCCTAGACAGGCTCAAAGCAGAAGATAAGATAACAGCACTTAATTTTAGATGAGAATTCTATAATTTAATTAAGTATATAAAGAATATATTAAAAAGAAAGAAAGAAAGAAAGAAAGAAAGAAAGAAAGAAAGAAAGAAAGAAAGAAAGAAAAACTTTCCTAAGACCCCCTTCCCCTAGTTGCGTCTCGGTGGCTGGAATTATTTCATTTTGAATAATCCAGACAAGACGAAAAAAAGGCAGATTTTTTGTTGTTGCTCCACGTGAAATGTTCTATGGTCTCTCCTGATTCTGAATATAGCTGAATCACTTGGTTTGACGAAGTAAAACTCTTTTTATAAGGTCAAGTAAAACTCTTTTTATAAGGTCAAGTAAAACTCTTTTTATGAGGTCAAGTAAAACTCTTTTTATAAGGGTTTTACTAAACATCTATGGACAAATGAATGGGGAACGAAATCCCTTAGGCCCCATGCCGAACCCGGAAGAGGGCGTGACTTTGGCACTCAATGTGGCACAACTCCTGATTATGTACAAAGCACTTTGGATCTTTTGAACAGTTTTTAGCAAACCCTCTTTATGTTATGTCCCGCCCCCACATGTTATGTCCCGCCCCCACATGTTATGTCCCGCCCCCACATCTTGCTTTCACTGGAAATACGTTGGGCCATATCTTACACACCCAGTGCAAGTGCAAGGGCAAGGGCAAGCGTTATCTTAAGCGTTATCTCAAAATCTTTTTTTCCGCTTATTTATTTACCACTGGGTCAGCACATCAAAGGACGTGTTCCCGCGACCCAGTGAATTGTGACCCAGTCAATTAAAAGGGAAAAAAAGGGAGATTTTCAGTGCTAGAAACTAGCAAAAGATGACGCTTGCACTTGCAATTGCACTGGGCGTAAGATATGGCCCATTGAATCATGGGAAGGAAGACGCCTACAAAATGCTGTTTTGCGTGTGATTTTCACGCGATGATGTGATTTCAAGTCGATTTGTATTCCCGTGCATCACAAAACCATAAGAGTCCGTGACACGCATCCAAATCGCCATTAATACCCCCTAACCTCATCTGCCCCTCCCCCCCCTCCAGCCCTCTGTACGACCAGTACTGCAAGGACCACTACGCCGACGGCCACTGCGACCAGGGCTGCAACAACGCCGAGTGCGAGTGGGACGGCCTGGACTGCGCCAACAACATGCCCGAGAAGCTGGCGGTGGGCCGTCTGGTGCTGGTGGTGCAGATCCTGCCCGAGCAGCTCCGCAACCACTCGTTTGGCTTCCTGCGCGAGCTGAGCCGCGTGCTGCACACCAACGTGGTGTTCCGCCGGGACCACCAGGGGGAGCTGATGGTCTACCCGTACTACGGCAGCGAGCAGGAGCTGAAGAAGCACAACATCAAGCGCTCGGTGGACTCGTGGCCCGAGGGGCCCGGCGACGTGCTGGACCTGGTGAAGAGGAGCCTGCGCCACATGGCGGGCGGCAGCGGCCGCGCGCGCAGGGAGCTGGATCACATGCAGATCAAAGGGTGAGGATTTGGTGCAGAGATGGGGACTTGGGCTTTGTGACTTGGACTCGACCCGCACGTAAGTCACACACGGTGACTTGAGACTTGTTCTCAAAAGACTTGAGACTCGAGATGTGGGACTTGTGAGCAATCTTTATTATCTACCAATAGCCTAATAATGTCAACTAATCAATGCTGATACTGTATACTAATAGATAAAGGAGTGAGGATAATACAGTATTTGAATTCCCAGGTTTTACCTAGGCAGCGTTCTAAGCAGACCGGATGGCATGCAGCAGATGATAGAACGCTCATCCATAAGAGCCTTGAGACTTGACTTGGGACTGTTGTGACCAAAGACTCGCTACATGACTTGGACTTGCCCCTCAAAGACTTGAGACTTGACTTGGACCACTCTTTTTGAGGTTCTGTGTGCAAGAAAAACCAACTGAGCAGTTTGTCTGGGCGTGCTGTCTTGCTCTCTCCGCAGGTCCATAGTGTATTTGGAGATAGACAACCGCCAGTGCTTCCAGCAGTCCAGCGAGTGTTTCCACAGTGCCACCGACGTAGCGGCCTTCCTCGGCGCTTTGGCCTCCAGCGGCAAACTGAACGTTCCCTACATCATCGAGGCTGTTCACAGTAAGAACATGAGAAACTGCTCCTTCTCCTCATAGAAAGCGCTTAAAAGTCAAGGCTGTATGGATGTCTGGGTAGTGCAGCGTTAAGATTCCCCGGCTACCAACAGGGTCAAGGGTCGTGGGTTCGAGCCCCCGTGTTACCTCCGGCTTGGTCGGGCGTCCAAACAGTTACAATTTGCGGCGCGGGCGGGTGGGTGGGTGGGAAGATGGATTAGGGGTATGTGTTCTGGTGGTTGCACTAGCGCCTCCTCTGGTCGGTCGGGGGGGGGGGGGGGGCACCTGTTCAGAGATGCGGTGAACTGGGGGGGAATAGCGTGACGCTTCCACACGCTACATCCTGCTGGTGAAACACTCCTCGCTGTCAGGTGAACAAAAGCGGCTGGCGACTGCACGTGTATCGGAGGAAGCATGTGCTAGTCTACAACTCTCCCCAGGGGGGTGGAGCAACGACGGGGACAGCAGGGGGAATTGGCCAAGTACAATAGAGAGCCGCAGTAACGAGTCCGGAAATCATCGATGCTAACAGCCCTGGTTCTTCACAGTTTTCGCCTATGGGAGTTTTGAATGGGTTTTTGGCGCGATGCTTCTAATAATCTCTCTGGGCAACGCTGGCTTAATCAAACGCGAACCAGTGTTTAGTAATATCATCTTCACACATGAGGACCACTTTTATGAGTTTTGAAGCTTTTATGTGCCGTTAAAAGGGTGGCTAGCTAGCAAATGGCTAAATGAGACTACAATGTCGACGCGGATATTATACGTCATCACGAGTGAACGCGGAAATTCTTTCTCTCGCAATCAATGCGTGGACGTCTATGCGACACTGTGTGTAGTTCTGGATTAGCTTAGCACGAGCTTTTTACCTCTAGGGCTCGCAGTTACCCTTCAAAACTCATGAAAGTGGTCCTCATGTGTGAAGATTATCCCGCTGAACCTTGGTTCGCGTTTGATTAAACTTGCGTTGCCCACAGACATTATTTGAAGCATCGCCCCAAAAACCCATTCAAAAATCCCATAGACAGAAACAGTGAAGAACCAGGAAGTTCGGGACTTCCGCATTCAGCCTACAAAAATACGTCATCCCTGCAGCTCTCTATTGGGGAGGAAACGGGGTGGGGCGGGGGTGGGGTGGGGTGGGGGGGGGGGGGGGGGGGGGGTTGGAGCAGGTTGTCCGCAACACACACACACACACACACACACACACACACACACACACACACACAGTGGATAAGGCACGTGCGCTTCCACACACACACACACACACACACACACACACACACACACACTCACACACACACACACACACACACACACACACACACAGTGGATAAGGCACGTGCGCTTCCACACACACACACACACACACACACACACTCACACACACACACACACACACACACACACACACACACACACACACACACACACACACACACACACACACTCAAACTGAAGGTATCCCTAACCCTGGCACTCTTTGATTGTGTATTTGTTATGCAGCCGTGAACAAATGCCGTTGTGAATCTCAGGCCTAAACAATCAATCCCCGCCTCAGTGTGTAAATCCATTGGCTTCAGGCTCCAAAATGGTTAATTGCCGCAAATCAACTCATCCAACCCCCTACCTCCACAATATAACGTTCTCTCTCTCTGTCTCTCTCTCTCTCTCTCTCTCTCTCTCTCTCTTGCTATCTCTCACTCTCTCTCCCCCTTGCACTTTCTCTGGCACGTACACATATACGTACATCCGCAGACACACACACACACACACACACACACGAGTACACACACGTAGCGCACGCACGCGCGCACGCACGCACACTTCATCCCACAGTGTGCGGGGCTGCCGCAACCTTCACCTCGCTGAATGTAATACCAGGACTTAATGCATCTCTAAGGGTTTAGGTTGGGGGAGTTTATCATTTCAAAATCGTTAGTAGGGAGAAAAAAAGAGAAGGGGAAAAATTGATCGGGAGTGTGCTAGAAGTTGGGAGTCTTTGTTATCTCGAAAATCCTAATAAATCCTTCGTCTTTACAGCTTAAAGCGCGTGCAGTAATTTGAAGTTCATTAATCCCCCCCCCTTCTTTTTTCCGCCCTCCCCCTTAAAGAAGAAATGGTAAAGTTGTCTCTTGGTGCGGCGGGTTGAGAAGGAAGAGAGGAGGTGTTCCTTTCTTTTTTCTTTTTTTCTCGTTTTTTCTTTATCACGCCCCATCCCCTTTTTTTTTCTTTTTTGATGAAAAGTGGTTAGCAATTCTGATTATTACCGAATGGATAGTAGAAGCTAGCTTTACAAGCGGTGAGGATCGTCAGTCGGGTTTTTGGCGCTGGCTGTGGACAAACCGGGCTTCTTGGAGAGCGGGGAAGCGCCGGGCGAAGAAGTGCCGGACTCGCTGTGCTCAGACGCTCGGGGGGGGGGGGGGCTGATCCCGGCTGTCTGGGTCCACGTCCGTCCGTCCGTACGTCCGTCACGTCCCTCGGTCGGTGTCATGACCATGTTGTCCCTGTTCCTACCAGGCGAGGTGGACCCGCCCGACAAGGACCTCTACCCCGTGTACGTGGTGGTGGCCGGGGCGGTCCTGCTGGCCTTCTGCGGCGTGGGCATGGTGGCTTCCCGAAAACGCCGGCACGAGCACGGGCGCCTGTGGCTCCCCGAAGGCTTCAAGACCAGCAACGAGACCAGCAAGAAGAAGAGACGCGAGCCGGTCGGAGAGGATTCCGTGGGATTAAAGTAAGTTTGTTTTTCCGTCGATTCACCCGGTGGCGTTTTGTGACTCAATGGGCAGCAGCTTCTTGGCGGGTCAGGTTGAAGGGCTGGTTCTGAACGGCTAAATGGGTGAAGCCCGGTGATCAGACAAATTTGGGAAAGGGGGGGGGGGGCTTGCCTGGATCATTAATGATAATGATATCGCAGGTTTAGGTGTGCATTAATTGACTTGTCAGAGACACAGCAGAGGAGGTGGGGTGGGGATCCAATCAATCTTTTGTTTTTCGGCATTGCCGCACCATTTGCGGGCGAGGGGCTCAGCCGGGATGGGAGGATTTTCAATGGGATTTCTGCTTGACCACAGGCCACTGAAGAACACCTCAGACATCTCCCTGATGGACGACACCCAGAATGACTGGGCAGAAGACGAGCCTTCGGACGCCAAGCGCTTCAGGGTAAGGAAGCACAAATGCGTCACGCCATTGGAGATTGTAAGAATTTAGGCATTTTTGACATTTTTGTTACAGTACAAGGAAATATTTGAATAACTGAATTTTAGACAGAAATTGTATATAGTTTTTCAAACTTGGATTTGGGATTTTTTTTTTTTTTTGTTGCTATTTGAACTTGATTCGATTCCTAGTGTCTAACCTCTGCCTGTCCCTGGTCCTGTAGCAGTTTGAGGAGCAGGCTATACTGGAGCTGGACGACCAGACGGACCACCGCCAGTGGACCCAGCAGCACCTGGACGCCGCTGACCTGCGGATCCCCTCCATGGCCCCCTCCATGGCCCCCTCCATGGCCCCCACACCACCCCAGGGCGAGATAGAACATGACTGCATGGATGTCAACGTCCGCGGACCAGGTGGGTGACTGGACGCTTTGTTGCTTATTAGGGGAATCTGAGGGACTGCTGGGCAAGTGGATGTGATTGTGAACACAGCATATCGGTTCATTTCTATGCTTCTTGACTGGGTTGGATTTTTTAAATCGAATTATACATAATCAAAGACTTGATACAATGAGTTTAAATTAAGAAGATAAACAAGAAATAAGAAACATTGATTTTAGTTTGGTCAGGTGCGTGGTGTAGAAGTGCTTCATCTGTTAAAGGTCTAGAGGTCAAGTTCAAAATATAAAGTTAGGTTATTTTAAATTATTATTATTATTATTATTATTATTATTATTATTATTATTATTATTATTATTATTATTATTATTATTATTATTATTATTATTATTATTGTTATCAGCATTATTATCTTGTAGATTCTGATTGTGTTGGAAAACGTGTATGGAATCATTTTCTAAAAGGAATTATTTTCAGTTGCTTTTATGTTTCTGCCTTGTCAAAATTCTGTGGCTGCAAAACCTTTTTCACAAAAGATGAAACACCACATTGAAGGTATTTTTCTATCTAGTGTAATACATCCAGCAGATTGTTTAAAACCGTTTCTAAGCGAACATTTCTAGTGTGTGTGTACGTGAGCGCGCGCATGTGTGTGTGTGTGTACGCGCGCGCGCGTGTGTGTGTGTGTGTGTGTGTGTGTGTGTGTGTGTGTGTACGCGAGCGTGCGTGCGTGTGTTTGAGTGTGTGCATGTAGGAGTTGCTAAAGCCCCATGTCCTCAGGGTAGGGGGATCTTCTTCAAAGCAGCTGGCTGGAAGCCAGGCGCCTGGGGGGAAAACACTGATTCCTGCTCAGATTAATCATTTGACCAGTAATGGGCCTCCGTTTTTTTCCATGCCATATTAATAAGACCAATAAAGGCGTCAAATACAAAAACACAATTTCGCAGTAAGTGTCTAATCCCCCGAAGAATATCTCAGAAAAAATCAAAGTAACCGGGTTAAAAACTCGAGAGCACACGTTTTTTTTCTCCCCGTGGGCGGATCGATGCGCTTGAATCGACCAAATCTGCGAGATCTGGGGCTTGCTATCCTTTTGAAGAGGAGAAAACCCATCTAAGGCGACTGACTGAGCCTCCTCTCACAGATAGATGATAATGCTTCGTTTTTCCAGCCGCCGAGCTTTCGCGAGCCCCCGGCCTCGAGCCCCCTAGCTTCGCTTTTCCTTCTGAAGCTTCTCCTGCGCCGCGGCTTGATCACCATCCGTTATCGAAAGTAGAGCGCTGTGATGATTCAACCCAGGCAAAAGCGTCAAATCCACATTCGATTTGTTTATTTTGCTTTGTTTTTCATCTCCCGGGTGCTTTTGAAGTGCAGGCGCATGCCTGCTTGTAGCTGCCTGCTCCTGGGCTGTGCAGCTGAGCACGCACACTCTGTTCACCTGCCGGCGCTCACCTGCTGCTCAAAAATGGCCGTCACATTCTCTCCTCGTCCCCTCTCTCTCCTCGTCCCCCCTCTCTCTCCTCGTCCCCTCTCTCTCCAGATGGATTCACTCCGCTGATGATCGCGTCCTGCAGTGGCGGAGGATTAGAAACGGGCAACAGCGAGGAAGAGGAGGACGCCTCTGCCAGCGTCATCAACGACTTCATCTACCAGGGCGCCAACCTTCACAATCAGACCGACCGCACGGGTGAAACGGCCCTCCACCTGGCTGCCCGCTACGCCCGCTCTGACGCCGCCAAGCGCCTGCTGGAGGCCAGCGCTGACGCCAACATCCAGGACAACATGGGCAGGACGCCGCTGCACGCTGCCGTAGCAGCCGACGCCCAGGGGGTTTTCCAGGTGGGTCCCAGGTGCCCGACCTCTACAGCAGGGGTGCCCACACCTTTTTTGCTTTGCGAGCTACTTGTACAATGACCAACTGTGACCGACTGTGATGCCAGCGAGAGCGAGCCCGTGATAGACTGTGTTAGACAGATGGTTCATCCAATCACCTGCCAGTTTTTTTTTAAGTGCTTGCCCTTTGAAACGGTTTCCCGACAACTCATTGGTTGGTTATGTGAAAACAAATCTTCTGGCAGCATCAGGTTAATTGAAAGTACCTATACCTATTGAGAATATTGTGTTAACTTTTGAGAAGCAGAATCCTGATCACGAGTCATTCTGACCCTCCTTAGCTCACAGTGTGTTGAACTTCTTGTCTTTATGTTGATCGTCTCTATAGATTTTGATAAGGAACCGTGCAACAGACCTGGATGCGCGCATGCATGATGGCACCACACCGCTGATCTTGGCCGCCAGGCTGGCAGTGGAGGGCATGGTGGAGGAGCTCATTAACTGCCATGCCGACGTCAACGCCATCGATGATTTCGGTAAGGTTTCTCTGCATCTCTTCCACTCGTGTGAGCAAGGAAAATACACAATAAAATGTTGAACTTCATATTCACGTACTAGTAAAATGTTAATGTCTCCGATGCATGAGAACAATGTGTTATAGGTTTTAATTTCTTACATATGTTTGTCTCTACAGGTAAATCGGCCTTACACTGGGCAGCAGCAGTTAACAACGTGGAGGCAGCTATTGTGCTACTGAAGAATGGCGCCAATAAGGACATGCAAAATAACAAGGTTCAAAAGAACAGATCTTTTCTGCCCCCACTTAACAATAAAACAGAAAGAAAAATACCTTTCCAAAACAACACTCCTCGTGCATCTGTGAATCTCTTAATGTTTTGTCTGTCTGTCCGCTTCAGGAGGAGACCCCACTATTCCTGGCTGCCAGGGAAGGAAGCTACGAGACTGCCAAGGTCTTACTGGAGCACTTTGCCAACCGAGAGATCACCGACCACATGGACCGACTGCCCCGAGACATTGCTCAAGAGCGCATGCATCACGACATCGTGCGGCTGATGGACGAGTACAACCTGGTGCGAAGTCCTCCCATGCACGGAGGCTCGCTCGGCACCACCTTGTCGCCCCCGCTTTGCTCGCCCAACAGCTACCTGGGCGGCATGAAGCAGCCACAGCCTCAGGGCCAAGGCCAGGGCAAGAAGGCACGCAAGCCCAGCGCCAAGGGCATCGGCTGCAAGGACGGCAAAGACATGAAGGTGAAGAAGAAGAACTCCCAGGATGGGAAGTCTGGCAGCCTGCTGGACAGCTCGGCCGTTCTGTCCCCGGTGGACTCGTTGGAGTCGCCCCACGGCTACATCTCCGACGTGGCCTCTCCGCCCATGATGACCTCGCCCTTCCAGCAGTCACCGTCCGTGACCCTCAACCATCTGCAGGGTATGTCCGACCCCCACCTGGCCATCAGCCACATGGTTATGCCTAACAAGCAGGAGCTGGCCCGCATGCAGTTTGACCCTCTCCCTCCCCGCCTCACCCATCTGCCCGTGTCCGGCGCCAACGGCCAGTGCGACTGGCTCGCCAGGATGCACGGGGCCCTGAGCCAGCCGGGCCAGTTCAACCCCATGAGAGGGCCCGGCAGCCAGGGAGGTTTGTCGCAGCACGGCATGATGACCTCGCTCCACAACGGCCACCCCGCCACCAGCCTGCCTCAGATGATGACCTACCAGGGGCTCCAGAGCACCAGGCTGGGTCCGCAGCCGCACATCATGCAGCAGCAGCAGGCTCAACAGATGCAACAGATGCAGAACCTCCAGCAGCTGCAGCAGCAGCAGCAGAGCATCCAGCTGCAGCACCAGAACTCAAACACTTCTCCGGAGCTCCAGCAAGGAACGTCCAACATCCACACCATCCTGCCACAGGAGCTCCAGCAAGGAACGTCCGTCATCCACACCATCCTGCCACAGGAGACCCAAATCATGCCCCCCTCCTCCCTCAGCCAGTCCATGCCCAGTACCCAGTTCCTCACCCCGCCCTCCCAGCACAGCTACTCGGGCCCTATGGACAACACCCCCAACCATCAGCTCCAGGTGCCCGACCACCCCTTTCTGACCCCCTCCCCCGGCTCGCCCGACCAATGGTCGAGCTCCTCTCCGCATTCCAACATGTCCGATTGGTCAGAGGGCATCTCGAGTCCGCCGACCAGCATGCAGTCGCAGATCGGACATATACCCGAACAGTTCAAATAAGAAGCTTGTATCTTTTCGCCCAGATGAACTGCTGAATATTTTTGTATGAAAAAGGCACTCTTGATGAGAAAAAGAAGGAAAAAGGCAAAGCTGTAGAGTTGACAGAAGGACTTTTTTATATGCTTTTATACTAACAGCAAGAATGACCTGTGTTTCATCCATTCTTTTTATTTATTCATGTCTTATTTATACTTTTCATCGCCTGCTTACAGAAATTTCGGGGATCAAATGGTGCTGGGTCATAAGCAGGGTGCTGGGTCATAAGCAGGGGAGAGACATTTATTTTGAGAGACTAGAACTCTCCTTCTTTTCTTTGTAGTGCTTCTTTTTAACAGTAAACTGGCTCAACAGCATACACACTGGGTATTTATTTTCTCAAGGATTTTCTGGTCTTTTTATATGATTTCTCAATCTTTGTTTATATTTTCCTCTCTTTCTTTTTGTATAATCTTGTGTATAAACAAAACCGTGATTAATGGGCATTTTATAGAGCACATTTTAAGTTCCAGTGTTACGTCAACTTGTTTTAAGTGTGTGAAATATTCTAGGGAGTTTGTAAAAAAAAAAAAAAAAAAAAAAAACGTGAATGTTGACTGAACAAATGTGTCCCACATTTCATGCACATGTGCTGTATGACGTATGAGTTTCCCCACAATTTCCCCCGTTTCAATTTCATGGGATTCTTTCAGTTACACTCAGTAGAGTTGTATTATACTTCTTGAATCATTGGAATAACATTAAGTTGTGCCACTAGCTTTGATCGTTGGCACATTTGTAGAGATGGGGTGGGGATGTGATGTTGTACAGTATGCAGCCATCTTGGAGATTGGCAGTTGGAGAACTGGCCTGTTGGCCACATTGTATGTTGTTGTCCAGAGGGAAAAGAAAAAATTCACTTTCTCTCTCCCTCCTATTAGTTTGAGCCTATGGCTGTGTTCTTCCTTTTGTAAATATGCTATGCTTTTCCCTTGTAAGCAGGATTTTGTTTCAGAAATCTGATGTCTTAAGCATGCCATTCTGATAGAGACGTCTCACAGCAGTCAACAGCCTCTTAAATGTTATACACAGAACATCTATTTTTAGGGATGCACTGATTTGATCGGCCGTACATTGGTATTGGCCTTTGCCTTGTTGACTGCCAATGGCGTAGCAGCAAATAAGAGAACATTCACCAATGGTAGTGGGTGGTGTTTATCGGTCTTAGGCTTTTGAAGGCTGTGTAGGCTTTTTGAAAATTATTTTTCCACACAAAGACAAATCTATAATAAAGGTTGTTTCATAAATTTGTACGATTGAATTTGTGCTTATTCAAAGATACTGTAATGAAGGGCTGAAATACTTTAAAAATAAATACTTTTTTTTTACAGTGAAGATTTCTTTGCTTCCCTGTCACAAAATCTGCAATAAATAACAACAAAAAACATTGGCTATCAGCCAAATTATTCTAAACATAATTTGGCCCAGAATTCCACAATTGGTGCATCCCTATATATTTTACCTAGTGTCCAGAAGCACAGATCCACTTGAAAGATATATACATACAGGTTTTATAAATTCATATTTATTTACTGTTCTGTAATTAATGAATTCACGAGGCAACCATTTGTGCATATTAAATGCTTTTTTACTCTACTAAAATGGTAAAACTGTTGGCCCTTGTTCTCTATTGTGTCCATTCTAATGCTTTGTGAGACACTTCATGGTATAGTTCTCAAAATGTTATAATGAAGAAAAAAATGTTAGGCTTTAGTGAAATTGTAATATGTTTCCCTGCTCTTATAAAGTTATAATTTACAAGAAATGTATTTTTCCCCCCTTAATTTTCAATCTGTAAAAATGTTTCTTGTTATAATAAAGGGCACGTGTGTGTCTTGAATTGAACTTCGTATTTGACTGGTCTGTGCTTTTTTCATACATGGACTCCGAAGATCAATTTCTTGAATACAAATATATTTTATTTCACACTTGATTTTTATTTCTGCAGAGCCAAGGAAATCTGTAGACTTGGTTCATTATTATATTAATCACCTGACACACATCTGATATTTTTAGTAATGGTCACATGGAATGACAATATCTCTTCATATACAAAATAGTATGCACTTCATTTCAGCTGGGCACAATTTGATGCAGCGGTCAAGTACATTTTACTTACTATGCCTCCCTCTAGTGGTGTGTGTGTGTGTGTGTGAGAGAAATATAACGACCTTGGTCCAGTTGCACCATGTTGCCCTTCAAAGCTAAGTTTCTTCATCCTCATCCTCCATCACAATCAGACCTCAGACAAGATTATTATTGATTATTAATAGCACTACCACATAAGGCAGTGTTTCTCAAACTTTTTCAGGACGCCTAAACTGACACAAATTAGACCACGGACCCCCATTTGATAAGATTTTGTCCTATAGGGTCCCCCATCTGACAATATTTTAGCTTTTGTGATGACCCTTCCACTCTCCTGGCCCTGTCTTGCAGGAGTTTGGGTTGTTAGACTGATTGGGTGCACCTGGGCCCGGCGTACTCATTGGGCTTAAACCACCCATTATGCTTTTCATTAAAAAGGAAAAAAAGAGGGAAAAGTACACAAGCTACTATTTCTGCCACTTGTTTGCCGACATGTCATTCACTTTGAAAGAACACAGAACTCAAAGAATACAGCCACAAAAGGTACTTTAATGCAATAGTGATTAGATGGCAGTAGCCATTGAACAGAGTGAGAGTTTATTGCATAGGTTGTTGGTGTGGGACCGTCCTGCATGAAAGCTGAGTGAGAACAATACAGTAGTCTGTGACTCCAACAGGTCTCTGCTGTCCCCAAGCAATAAACTAAAGTTCATTTTGCGCTTTTCTGTTCATGTTGACAGATTTGATGGATGTACTGCATTTTCAGTTGATACGTAGACCTCCAATAATTTGGGGAGTGAGATATTTTGTAGGGATGGCAATGGAAAAGAATATTGTTTGGAAGTTGTGAGATAGTCACTGTGGCCGTGATTCAAATCCTTGCCACTGTGGTGTAGACGTGTGCTGAGAGGCGTGTCTTCATCCTGTATAGAAATACTTGCACATTAAAAAATGCTGTACTACTTCTAATCACCCTGTGACCTGCTGAAATACATTTTTCATGGTTTGTAAAAACAAGATTTGAATATCATTTTGTTCCTCACACACTATAGATCAGCTTTGAGGTTTACTAAAAATGTTATAAATAAGAGCAAGTTACTATTTTGGCTTCGATATATATAATGTAATAATACATAGATCAGGCAAATACTTGTTTTTAAAAACAGTTAAATCTTTTCAAATATTGCATTTACCAAACCATGTTCTGTGGTGCTCTGATTCATAAGCAAAGTAACGGATTAGTTAAAGCCATTTTTCAGATGCCAAACTAGACGAGGGTGAGTAGAGGTTTGCCATGGTGACAGCACTAGAAAAACAATCTCAGCCTCCCTGAGCAGAAAGTCACATCAATACCACATTTTAAATATTGAAAAAAAAAAAACTCAAAAGCTTGGCAAAAAAAACAAAAACATCCATATTGTTTTTTTTTTACTCCCAATACAAGTGCACATGGGAGAAGTTAGCCGGTTAGTTCTGCCAGAAAGAGATGATGACAGAGGAATCGCCCTAGAAGTCTTCAAACATAATTTATTGCATTTTTATTTTTGTGTATATCGATTCATTGGACGACGATGTGATATTTGTCAATGTGGAAGCCAAGACATGGACAATGGGTTTACATGTGGGGGATATTTGCTGTGTAGAGGATAATACATCTCTATACTGTATGTTTGAATTATGTTATGTAGGCATATTATTGTTGTTAGGATTTTTAATTTGTTGTTCTGCATCATTTGTGTTGTTTTATATGCAAGCAGTGGGAGCACTGGCTTTATAGTCTAGCTGGCAGAAGTCCTCAAAAGAGGCTTTAGTTTTCGAGATACCCCTACCCAAGTTAGAACAAAACAATAATTTTCATATCCCATATATGTCTCCCATTAATGAAATTGATTGCTACTCAATTTTATTTTTATGCTAAATTAGTTTTCTTTCTCTCTAGAACCACAATCTCTGAAAAAGAGCCAAATTAGGCCAGTCCGAATAGGGGAAAGGTGAGAAAAAAATCCCACAACTTAACACTCCCTCTCATCTTCATCAAATGTGCTGAGGTATGAACCAGGTGTCTGCCCTACATCACCAAATAGTCAGAGTGCAATTTACCTCAAATAAATATTGAAATATAGTCCTGTAAATAAGAAAGCCCTAACCTTAACCAAGTTGTTCTTGCCTAACCATAACGAGGATCCTTCAAACAAAAATATAAAAATGCAATTAAACATGTTTGAAGAGTTGTATGGCGATTCCTCTGTTCCACGTCAACCCTTTCTGGCAGAAAGCCTTCAAGGCTAAATTATCCCATGTGCAATATGCGCACAAGTAGGAGAGGCTAGCCCACCATTTTGTAGCTGGAGATTTTTGAAGTACTCAATGCAAAAGGTAATTTATTACTACAGCCAAACTACCCATTGCGTTTCATACATCTCTAACACTCAAATCCAATATATTTCTTTACAGGTCAACATAATTCCAAGTTCTAGCTATTGCACAGAAATAAAGGGTGTATTGTCAAGGGATACATCTAATGTCAAGGCAAGTTATATCGTGAAATTGTTTGGTTTGACAGCATAAATGCTCATTGCTCTCAAAAGAGAACGGTCAACTAGTCAAGTCATCCAATCATGGGTTTCATCTCAAATTCCTTAATTTGTCAAAGATGCTTGCGCCTTTGATGATTCTGCAGTAGAAATGAGGATACATCTCCATTCACTGAAATGCTAAGCTAAACAGGCAATTAGACTCAGTTTCCCATAACACACTGCAGCCTTTGAGGCAGAAAGTGAACCCTTCTTTCGACTTTAGAGGATAGTACTGTCAGTGCTGCAGTGAGCAATATTCACAGAGAGAGCTGAACAAGTGCTAAATGAGGGCAACATGATAATGTGACATTCAAGAGCACATTGACAATAAACACGTGGGCCTAATATATATATTTTTTTCTTGTAAAAACATGACCAAGACACAAACAGACAGCGTAGTGTACAGTTTTCCCCTCAAAGGCAAGAAAAGTGAAATAAATATTCTTGAAGAAGCACAAAAACCAAAGTTCTCCTTTTGTAAATTGAGAGGAGCGTGGTTTACAGTGGCCAGACAGGCAGGCTCTCGAGGTTGAATGGAGAGAGAGGTAACGTGTCTGAAAGCCCATATGCCTTAACGAACACTCCACTTTTTTCGACTGACTACCAGGCTCTCAATTATAATCAGAAAACTTTGTTGAAAAAGAGACAAAGCAGGGGAAGGAAGAAAACAAACAAACAAACAACAACTTAGGACTCATAGAAGTCCTCCAAACATTCACCACTGATGAACTGTAACAATTTAAAGAGACAGACAAAACTGTAATTCGTATTTAAATATTGCAAAACATACAAAAACAGTTTTCTTTGAAGTGTAAACATTAAGTTGATGTCTGATGGTCATTTTTTTGTACATGGAGAAATTATATAAAATAAATCATGTCTGTCATAACTATAAATTGTTCTTATTAAAATGTAAAAACAACATACTAAATCTATTTATTATTATTATTATCATTACTATAATAATAATAATAATAATGATAATAATAATAATGTTCAGGTTAACATCTGTCTTGTATAAGTGTTTTTCCCCCCGCAATGTTATAAATAGTTATATGTGTAACATCTCTATTCACACTTTTGACTCCTCTGGCTTTACAAGGCAAAAACAATACTTGTGTCCCTGCCACACACACACACACACACACACACACACACACACACACACACACACACACACACACACACGCACACGCACACGCACACGCACACGCTGCCACAGTCACACACGGGGGGGAGGAGGGGGGGGTCACCAGGAGGCTCTACGTGCGATTGAGGGTCTGGAAGATTCTGGAGATTTGGAGCATGACGGGTCCGGTCTCTGGGTCGTTCATCCACTGGGTGCTGTTCAGCGGATTCTCCAGCATGTCTTCAAAAGCTACACGCAAACACAAAAGACACATCGGTGAGAAGCCCCTTTCACAGCAGCAGCCTTCCAAAAGTCTTCAGAATGACATGTGAAATGATATTCCTAATCTACTCTGTTAAAATGGACCAGACTAAACGGTGTACCGAGCAGAGTCTTGGGATTGGTTAGGCCCAGCTGCACCACTGGGTTCTCCAGAATGGCTTGGAACAGCGGGCTATTGGTGTCGATGCCTTTGTCCAGGTCCTCTGGAGAAGGTTTCCTGTCCCCCAGCAGCCACTCACACTGCAGGAGAGTGAGAAAGTCATGAGAAAGTCATGTGAGAAACCTAAACTTGGCCCAAGTATCATGGATTTGATTCTAAAATGATACCATGGTGCTACATAAAAATAGCATGAAACTGCCACATAACCTAAAAGTAGCATGACATTTGAAATAATTATTGAAATAGTTTACATGCAATAGTTAAGCAATTAAATGTGTCGGAAAAAGGTCATTCCTAGTCATTTGGAAGAGAAAAATACCATTAGAAAGAAGGATTTTTCTGGTAAAAATGTATGTCAAATAATCTGTGTAAATAATGAACATTCATTTTCAGGGATTTAAGCACACGTGTGTGTGACTTTTATCAGTATCATGATGTGAACATCTAACAAAGCACCTGGGGCCAGTTGCACCAAGTGGTCTTACGACTGGTCTTAAGCTAAGTTGGTCGTAACTTTACGACCCAACAGCTACGCCGGTTGCCTTTTTCTCACTAAGACCGGTCGTAAATATTACGCCTGGTCAGGAGGAGGCGTAAGGTGCCTGTTCCTGTAGAGATCTCCGTGGTAGTCTATCAGCGGAGACATGCTGTGATTGAGTCCTCACCGTCCTCATCGTCGTAAAGTCGCCTTCGAAGCATGATGTTCGATTATAACGAACTAGTTGTGTGGCTTAGCCTTCCCAAATGTTGAGGGTCGTTTTTTAGAATTTAATACATAGAATTGGGAACGTTACATTCAATTTCATTCAGACTGTCTGGCACTCAATCGCCGCCATTTTCCCCCCGGAGCGAGGGAGGGTGGGAGGAGGGAGGGTGTAGTGATGCACATACAGTAGTGGCTGATAGAGCGTAGTGGCACAGTGACGCTCCAAGCAGGTTGCGAGGCACATTTTTGTGCCAATCAGGGGGCATTCGCCGGCAATTCACATGAACGCGCATTGCTACGACCGGCGTAGTTAAGACCAGACGTAAGCCCTGTTGGTGCAACAGGCGTAAATCCACTCTAAAGACTGGTTTTAACTAAGACTGACGTAGGAGTTACGACCAGGCATAGTTAAGACCACTTGGTGCAACTGGCCCCAGGTCTGGAAACTTTTTCAGTAGTAGCTACTAGCGGAGCTCCTTGCAACAGCACAGTAGAAGAGCAGTGAACATACCGCAGCATCCTGCTGGTTGTTATAACACCACAGAAGAAGAGCAGTGAACATACCACAGCATTCTGCTGGTTGTTATAACACCACAGAAGAAGAGCAGTGAACATACCACAGCATTCTGCTGGTTGTTATAACACCACAGAAGAAGAGCAGTGAACATACCACAGCATTCTGCTGGTTGTTATAACACCACAGAAGAAGAGCAGTGAACATACCACAGCATTCTGCTGGTTGTTATAACACCACAGAAGAAGAGCAGTGAACATACCGCAGCATCCTGCTGGTTGTTATTGACTCTCAGAGCATCGATCACCTCCTTCTCATCAAAGCCCATCTCCATCAATGCAATCACAGCCTGCAGAAACAAAGGCAAAGAAAAAGGTTTGTTTGTTCATATTCACAACTTACCAGCCTCGTTACAACAAAACACATTCCCATTGATCTGTGGCTTCTTAAAAGAAGTTTATCTCTAATCGTTTGTGAGATGACTCACTGATGGGACCGGCTCTCCTGGGCCCCAGACAGAAGCACTACTTTCTCGACACCAAATCCCTGTATTTGGGGTCGGATGAATAAAATGTCTCCCTTAAAATGTAAGCATTTTCATGCCAAACAAATATTCAGTGTTTCCCCAAGAGTTTTATTCTGGCAGGATGGAAACACCATTTAGACCATGATGTGACACCAAAACTCTCCACTGAAACCCAAACTAATGAATTCTTTAAGGTTACCAGCTCCTTAACTCATTGAGTGCCAGCCACTTTTGGAAAACGGATGCTCCCAGTGCCAGCCCTTTCAGAGCGTTTTCAGTGATTTCTCGAGGCCCACAGAATATTGTGTGATATTGTAAACACCGAACACGCACAAAGAACGATGAGACTCTATTGTATCATCAGCAAAAAATAGTTTATTGATATCATTTTCCGTTCTTTAGTTATCAGCCGGAGAAGATAGGTTGATTTCACCAAAAACAGACGTTTCAGACTAGAAGCTGAGATAATGAGCCTTTTGTGAAATGAAGCATTTCAAGCAAATCACTGACTCTGAAGCTAATATTTTCTGACCTGAAACATCTGAACAGTAATTTCCTTCAATAAAACAGCACCCCCACCCCCCTCTACTGCAAACTCCTCCTCCTGGGAGTGTCTCTGATGGCTCTGCTCGCTCTGCTGCGTGTGTCAGGCGACGAATCTCTGCATGGAGCTGGGATAAACTCATCCCCACCAACACACAGCTTGCATGCCAGAGCTGGGAGAAACTCACCCCCACACCAACACACAGCCTGCATGCCGGCGGAGCTTGGAGAAACTCATCCCCACACTAACACACAGCCTAACACACACCCAGCGTCTATTTTCGGAGCGCTCCGTTTTTGTGTGCCGGCTCCCAGCGCGACACCGAAAAGCCAAACCGGACTGCTGAGAATGGTTTGGCCCTTCGGCGTCGGGTGCTGCTTTTCTGGTGGCTAATCGTGTGGAGAAACTATGCAGCAGAGACAGAGGGGCTCAGTTGTGGGAGCAGATTGACTGCTGTTCGCAGCTAACGTTAGCTCCAGCCAGAGCAATCTATACGGCTCTGGCTCCAGCATCGGTTTCCGTTTCATCACGGGGCTTCTTCTGCTGTTTTTCCTCACCTTTCTCTAATCTGGAGAGCACTGTCGCCACCTAATGGGTCCGTAAAATAGCTTCTACACATTCGAAATCCCCCATACTTTCACAGGAGATGCATCAGGCTTTGATCTACGTCCCACCGTCAAAAAACGCAATTGACGACTTTAGTCGTCATTGGCACTCTACGTTACTATTTGAATTGACGACGATAGTCGTCATTGGCACTCAATGAGTTAAGGGAAGGTGACCTACACACCTATGCAATGGTAGGGGAGGCTCTGGGATACATAGGGCTTTTAAATTAATGAATAATTATTACACGCACAAAGACATACTTTGAACAATTAAATGAATACACAAAATGTGCAAAGAAACTGAAATGTCACTGCTGGTTCTACAGACTGGTTTTATGTAGCAGTGGTCATGAAGGAACCACCATCATATCGAAGGTGGAGACATAACTGACCGATATCCAATATTTAATACAAGGCCAAGATCACCCAGAGATATCGGCAAACCAATATGTGGGTCCGTCTAACCATTCTCTAAAGGTGTCAAAGTGCTCTGTGTTCTCTAAAGGTGTGAAGGTGCTCTGGGAAAGATGAGATAGGCAAATGATAATTAGTAGAACTGAACAATTAACAATAGCACCTAGTAGTAAACAAGAGGCTCTTTCACACCGGCCTTGAAAGCCGAAAAATGCACGGAAAATAGGATTAGCGCCTCCGATGTGAAAGTCGTGAACGCGCTTTGGTGGACAATTGTTTTACGCCTTTTGTCCCGCGACGGGAGGTAGTAACAGCGCCGGGTTACCTGGCAACCCGCCTCCACTTGAAAGGTTGTCGCAGCGAGCCGGAAAAGGTGCGAATGGTCTGCTCATTCATAAAAAGAATTACAGGGGAAATCACCTCATGGATCAAGAAAGTGCACGAGTGAAAGTAAAAAAAGTAGCCTATACAATCATGACTGCAGGGACGCCAGGAGGAATGCTCCGTGCGGTTAGGCTTTATGCTCAAACGATGTTGACATTAGTAGGTAGGCTACAATTAACGGAATAAGCTTCAGAGGGCTATAGCTGTCTGTGGCGAGTTGGTCTGAGGTTATTCCCTCTCGAAATCAGCTCTGTGCATTCCCTTACAAAAACTAACGTTAAGTAGTCATGTGCATTTATAGCCTATACTATTCCCCCGTCGAACGTTATGCAGACTGCAGCTGTTTGATATGCGGGCGGTCGTGTATCGTTCCAATTTTAGTAGGACACCATATCGATCTGCCCGCCCACCATGCGAGTGCACTATCCTCCCTGCTCAGCGGACTAGGAGGGAAGTCTTGTTGAATGAATTCGTTCATCATACAGTAGCCTAGGCTACACTAACCTATGAAAATATACATTTTGTCAACTTTGTCACATGGTGTGAGCAGAACCACCTGCAGCTCAACGTGTCAAAGACAAAGGAGCTAGTGGTGGACCTGAGGAGGGTCAAGGCTCCGGTGACCCCTGTCTCAATCCACGGGGTCAGTGTTGACATAGTGGAGGATTACAAGTACCTGGGAGTGTACATTGACAATAAACTAGACTGGGCTAAGAACTCTGATGCACTCTACAAGAAGGGGCAAAGCCGTCTCTACTTTCTGAGACGGCTGAGGTCCTTCAACGTCTGCCGGACCATGCTGAGGATGTTCTACGAGTCGGTAGTGGCTAGTGCCTTCCTGTATGCTATTGTGTGCTGGGGCAGCAGGCTGAAGGCAGCGGATGCCAACAGACTCAACAAACTGATCCGTAAGGCCAGGGACATTGTCGGGCTGGATCTGGGCTCTCTGACTGCGGTGTCAGAGAAGAGAACGTTGTCCAGGCTACGCTCCATCATGAACAATGACTCGCACCTAGGGATGCATCGATTATAAATTTTGATGTACGATTATAGTCTGAGAAAAAACCACGATTATCACGGTTTCACGATTATTGTTATAAAAATCACGACGTATAAAAATCACATGAGCATTCTCTAAATAGAGGTTTTATTGTATTTCCCCCACAATCTTAACAGTTGCTGCCTTCCGGAATACTAATGCACGATATGGATTTTTACAGCCGATAGTATAGGCCTACGCTAACCGATAAATATTCTCCTGGCCAATAACCGATACGATAAACATACTATGTTACTTTTTTCACATTTTTGTATTTAAAAAAATAAGTTCTTAACCTGTATTTTATGCACACCTGGGATTAAAAAAAGAAAGGGCAGATGTAGTGAGCAAAGATGGATGATTTAATATTCCATGGCTCTGACCTAAACAAATCTAACTGACATCACTATTGTGAACATTTCTGATATAATATGATTGTATTAGTAATGTGTATCACTCAATAGTCAATACAAAAAATATTTTATTATTATTTTATAGAAGCGAAAGCCTATAGCTGCTTAGTCTGCAGAAAAAAACACAAAAGGCATAGTAACTTAGACTCTTATTGGCATGTTACTGGCAACTAAATGTGCCGTCTGAATGTTGCATTGGGGTCAGTTCTATTGAAGTGATGATGGGGCAGGCATGGAAAGCCTCACTATAAGCCATCATGTGTCGTTTCACTTTTTACTGGAAAATGCTCCTCTAGATTAAAGAAAGGACACTCTGTGGTGTTGACTGGTGTTTGTTATGTAAATGTGCGCATTTGTTTTCCTTGTCTCAGTCAGATCAGGACTGCCAAGCAGGGTTACATGCTGCCACTCCGACGTGCTGCCACTCCGACGTTCTGCCACTCCGAAATATCGGCACTCAGAAAGGGGGTCTATATTCCCCGTTTTTCACTAACCTCTCCCAGCCCCCACGCCAAACCTAACCTCCCCCCATGCCTAAACCTAACCTCCCCCAGACCCTAACCCAAAACCTAACCTCTCCCACCCCCACGCCTAAACCTAAAGTCGGCATTGCGGCTTCTAAGGTGAACGACCGCCAGTCCGAATAATGGAAGTTAACGTTCGGAGTGGCAGCATGTCGGAAAGGCAAAGGAACCCCGCCAAGCAGCTAGCTACGTTAGCTTCACGTTATTAGGCCTACATGTAACGTTAGCGGGTTGCTTTTGGAGTTGACACAAACCCTTGGTTTGTTTTCGTGTAAAGCATGAGGTTCTCTATGGTTTAGGCCAGCGCTGGGAGCATGAAGTGCTTTAAATGCGGGGATGTTTGGTCACAACGAGCTTGAGGAACTATGTACGCTAGGCCATGGCCAGCTAGCTAACATTAGCCACAACAGCTAACGTTAACGTCAATGACTGTATGTTAACGCTAAACAAATCCGCTGCCTCCTCTCCACGTTTGGTTTAACGTAACACCAGCTCAGACTTTCCCCTCATCTCAGAAACCTTGTGGGACATGTATTGCAACATTTATTTTGGTGCTGGCGTCCATGGCTAGGCTACAGACTGGCTACTACTGTGAGACATGGCAGCTGCCTGTGTTTGGTGCCTCCGCTAAATAGTCCGTGCGGAAACGAAGCGAGAGAGACAGGTAAGGTTCCTCTCCTTCCAGCGCCGTCTGCGCCGCATGGGAGTTTAAACTGACGGACTGTTGTGAAACAAAACACTCGGTGTAGCGGAGCCTCTGCGGTTATATAACCGTGACGTTTTAAATCGCGGTTAATAGTCAAACCGGTTAACCCCTGCATCCCTACTCGCACCCACTCCACGACGTGCTAGTCAAACACAGGAGTACGTTCAGTGAGAGACTGATTCCACCTAGATGCAATACGGAGAGGCACAGGAAATCATTCCTGCCTGTGGCCATTGGTCTATTTAATGCCTCTC
The DNA here is from genome assembly GCF_964638095.1 of Poromitra crassiceps. Classification (NCBI taxonomy): domain Eukaryota; kingdom Metazoa; phylum Chordata; class Actinopteri; order Beryciformes; family Melamphaidae; genus Poromitra; species Poromitra crassiceps. Next base: position 32,115,460 of record NC_139631.1, read on the forward strand.
TTAAAAGAGCACCTCGGAGACGCTCAGTCTCCCTGAGACTGAGCCAGCCGATAGGTTAACTGTGCCTGGCTGAGCCACGTGTAACGTATAGGGCAAGCAGACTTAATATAAATCACGAGCAAAATGTGCAATATGTGCAATATGTCACGTGCAATAATGATAATTGACACGGAATGTATACTATACTTACTCTACGTATTCTACTTATTTTTTGCTTTTTGCTTCTATCGCATTTACTAGTTATTCTATGCTATGTTGTGTTTTTTTCTGCTTATTTGCTTAATATTGCATTTACTACGGTTTATTTTTATTTTATTTATGCTATGTGTGTTCTGTGAGCGAGCTACTGTAACTTGTCCCAATTTCCCCCCGGGGATCATTAAAGTCTTTCTGATTCTGATTCTGATTCTGATTTGGGCTAGGAGGAGCAGGAAATCCCTCCGCTCGCCTTTCAATCCGGGAGCAGGGGATTTCACCTGAAAGTACACAGCAGCACGGTAATGTGGCCGTGCTGCTTGACTCTGTGTGAAAGCAATTTCTGTGGCGAGGCGGCTGGCTTTACGGGACTCCTAAACGGCAATTTTTGCGCGATCTGTGTGTGAAAGAGCGTAAGGTGTTTTAGTGTTGCAGGTAATCTTTGGCCCATGAATCAAGTACTACAACACTGGTGAAAACCTTTCGTGATACTCAAAAAACTGTTTGACTGAGCCTAAGCCACAAGTGATATGAAGAATCGCAGTCTAAATTGCAATTGTAATATTATGTTATGGTACAGCCGTATGGTTCAGCCCTAATAATTAAGCTTTGCAAAAAAAAACTCGCTCCAAACCGAGAGCGCCACCTACTCTGGAGTCGGGCCTGAACTCTCGTTTCCTGCGGATCCTCTTGAAGATCTCTGTGAGCTCATCCTGCCTGGTGCTCTCCTCTGTGCTGGACTGGGACAGGCTGCGCAGGAGGTGAGGGCCCGCGCCCGGGGCAGCACAGGAGACAGAGGGACCCGGCGGTGCGGCGGCGGCAGCAGCCGTGGCCCCCGCTGCCCCAGAAGACGCGTCCTGGCCAGGTAGAGGCGTGTCCGCCGAGGGGTCGTCCACGTGCTCGATCAGCCACTCCATGGCCTGGGTCACCGACATGCTGCAGGATGAGAGGAGCCAACCACTGAGTCAGGCTTGTTGTGCGTAGGTTTCTAGGATAAACGGCACTACTGGCAGGTGAAACAAGACCAGCAACAACTTTTAGTTTTGCTTGACTGCCATTGGTTCTTGGAAATGTTGTATAAATGTGGCACATTGACATCACTGTCTATTTGTGTTTTACTGCAGGTAAAGCACTTTGTAAACATTGGTGTGCTATATAAATTATTCTTATTCTTATATTATTATCAGTATAAACTCACTGGTTCAATCGGAGAGCCTTGATGGCTCTGCTCTCAGGGAAACCCATCTCAGTGAGCTGCTGAAGGGCCGTTTCATCCACCCGATCCTCTTCGTCCTCATCCAACATGGCTGCCGGACATGCAAACACCCACCCACCCACCCAACACACCCAACACACCCACACACACACACACACACACACACACACACACACACACACACACACACACACACACACACACACACACACACACACACACACAATAAAACAATTCAGCTATAAAACAATTATGCTGTGTATCCTAACATAACATTGAAATTCGGGACACAGACTTTGAAACCATTTGAAGTGATCGTAAGCTTTACCATTGGCCTTTTTGAAGAGTTCAACTGCATCAGGGTTCAAGGCTAGAAGCTTCTGGGCCACTTCAATGAGAGAGACCAGGATTTTTCTAAGCTCCGTCTGAAACTGGTCAAACACAAACAAACACACATGCCAATGATATATCGAATCTGAATTACACAGTAATCTTTATGGATTTGAGTGTCCATAAGCAATCCCTCACATCTCTAATGTTGTGCTGGGTGACGGTGCGGTCGGTGTGACGCGTGGACAGGCTGGTGGTGGCTTTCAGGATAGCATCTTTGTCTGGAGCCTTGCTGTCTTGCTTCTTCTGTGACAATAAAGACATGGTAAGTAAAAAAGTACTGGTGAGACCAAAAACACAGCTTTTCAGGTCATATAGAGTTAGACTAATCTGATGAATCATCTTCAATTCTGTTTTGATGAGACCAAAAGTCAAATAAGCTTACCTTTTCCTCTGAGGATATGTCTGCCATCTTTGGAGGCGTTGGTGGCGGTCTTTTCTTTATAAGCAGCAAGACGTCTAAAAAGGTAAGTGACATTCATGGCAATCAGCGTAAAACGATTTTCCTAATAATGCCACAACTTTTGAATTAAGCTGCAGCAACATACCTTTATCTTTGAGATTTTCATCAGCGACTGTCTTAGTGTCGGTGAGGATTCTCTCTGTAGCAGCGTGGATGAGTTTATGGTGGGTGAGTGTTTTGGGGTCTTCGAGACTTCCATGGACATACTATAAAATAAGCAGAAAATAATTTTGAAGAGTGGGGTAACAAAAACAGCTCAGAAACATGCTGCAGTGAACAGACTGAATACAATTATGATAGGAGGACTTAATGTGGGTAACTGACAACTTCCCTCTCTGTTTTCATGATGCAAGCACCAATGTACTACTCTGTGAATCCCAAACACCTTCCTATGCTAAAAATAGACATTAAACTACCACTTTAAAATAGGTTAGGCTATACCAGAGAAGGTGACTGTGAGATGGGTTGTATAATAATAGACATGGCCTGAAAGCAACACGCCATCCTATATCACTTAATGCAAAGCAACTGGAAACATAAATGGGACACCGTCCGACTGTAGCTAGCTGGTTTGAGAGGGAGAGCCAACATGCTAAATTATAAATAGCTTAGTCTACCCAGTTACTATAAATACAGAACCAGTGACACTGACACTGTCAGTTTACAGAGGGCCTGGCAGGCTGCATGCACCCCAGGCAGAGGAGACAACCAGGCACAAACAGCACACAGAGAGACAGATACTGTATACAACACATAACAACCAACCCTACATACATGTTTCAAGCACTTCTCTTTGAGTTTGTCCACAGTAGTGTCTTCCGTGACCTCTTCCAGCCACTCCGTGCCCTCCATTGTACATATGTGTATTTTCAACACTTTCCCAGCGAATATCTTCTCTTCCTGCACGAACATAGCTGCACTGAGTCAAGTGTTGAGTACCAGTCCAGTGGTGTTAGCTAGCTAGCTAGCTAGCTGCTGTTGCTATGTGCTCCGAACAGAGCAAGCTAGCGTGCTAACGTTAGCACCCAGCTAGCTGTCGCCCTGTAAATCCGCCGACAACAGCGCGAGTACCCGGCACCGATTAGCTGTGGACCATTTTCGATCGCCTCGACCGGTTCCCCCCGCGACAGCAAGCGGGCGATGTGTCCCGTGTTCGCCAAGGTGTTTATTCTCCCCCGTGAAGACGAGCAGCCAACCACCGAGACAGACCCTATTTTGACGGTAATGTTTGAACTTTGAACTAAGGCGATGCAATTACCGGTGCATCATGGGAAGTGTGGTTCTTTTGGTTAATTTGTTACTCCCATTTTTACAGTTGCAACTACTAGTGTCCTCTCTAGAGAGTGGCGTCAGCGGAGGACCAAAATTGAGATGTCGGGACTCTTCTATCTAGATGGCTCTGGCAGCAACAACAAGATACACAATAACTAACATACTGTTGTGTGGTATAGATATGATGGTAGATATTGTGAGAGGATGTTGTGCCTTAAGGCACAAAATAAATAGGCACAACAAAATGCACATTGGTGGCACATTTAGGCACACAACTGTGTGACTCTTTTTTTCGTTTAGCATTTCCACTGTCCTCAGTCCTCCGACATTGTCCATCCTCCGACAATTGTGTGTGTGTGTGTGTGTGTGTGTGTGTGTGTGTGTGTGTGTGTGTGTGTGTGTGTGTGTGTGTGCGTGCGTGCGTGCGTGCGTGCGTGCGTGCGTGCGTGCGTGTGTGTGTGTGTGTGTGTGTGTCAGTGAATCAATAAAAAAAAATCTCTGGCCATGAAAACATTCAACATCAAACTAACCTAATTGGGCGGAAAACCCGCCCATCTGGCAACCCTGCTGGAATTTCCCCGAGGTCAAGTGCGTTTGAATTTGGTCGCCTCTGATTGGCTTAGGTGAGTTACCGTCTCAGCCAGACGCTTGATGCAGTCAGATGACCACCAGGGACTCAAGAGAGCGGACGCATTTGCCAGTACTTGAGAGTGAATTCGTAACGGACGCTTAACGTCAGTACTTGAGGGAATTTGTTCCATTTTCAGTTAAGTTAGCTAAGCTTGTTGCTAGTAGCTAATTGCATCTAGCTATAAACTCATTGTTTTCAGCTGCCATTCGTGCAAGATGGAGACCAAACGTCGAGCCTACCAACCGCTGCCCCGACGTGAGTTTGATTACATGCTTAGAACAACTAGGCCATCTTTGCATCCTACATCAGTTGTTGACGTTAGGTAGTGGATTTTGCACACCAAGTCCGTATTTTTCGTCCGAAATTTTCGCACGTTTAAAAATAACAGAGAGACAGAGAGAAGCGGCCGAGCGAGAGTCGAGTCTGAGCGGACCGGCTGTCTCCACCTCACTGGCCGCGCTCTGCGCCCTCTCCCGGGGAGCGGTGCACCACAGCGCCTGGCTTGCTCGGCGAGGTGGCGGAGGAGGAGCACCTGTCAGTATGATGGTTACTATCTCCGACCTGCCGTCTGCTTCAGTCCACATCAGCCACTGCTGCCTGGCTGTCAGTCATGTTGTAATGTGGATACATGACGAATATTTGTCTCATATTGACAAACATAATAAAACGCAAGGATTCTGTGCGTGACGTTGCTTCAGATCAGAGAAGAAGAAGAAGCGGCGCTCCAGATAAATGCGTTTCGGTTTTTGAAAGACAGAAAAGTGGATTTTATGCAACAATTTGGATGCAACAACTAGGTGTCATTAAAAGAAGGGGATGTTTTGCATCGGATAGCGTCTTCACTTCACGTGAAGACTCCGGTAGGAGCCGGCTTTTTAGACCTAGACGTGAAAATGGCACAGTGTAAAAATGGGAAATGCGTGACGTTCGCCGGGCGCTAATGTGCTCGGCTAGCGGGGTAACATTCGCCCCAGCTGGAGTAACAGCTAGGCCGATCGATATACGTGTATAAGTACGACCAGGTCTCTGGTTGGAAACATTGGGGTTGGAACAGAGTGCAATCTCAGACTAGAATAATATGGAATTGGTGTGTACTTGTTGAAAATTGAAATGTTAATGCATCCAAAATCAGGACATTGAAATGACCAGATACACACTGCAAATTGCTGTGAGATAGATGATTTGGCAGGGCATTTCTACAAAAAAAAACAAAAAAAAAAACATCAATTGTGAACTTATTGCTACTGTGTGCTCACTGCCGTGCCACAGGTTAAAATTGCTGCTGGCCCCTGGCCTAGGCTGAGACAGTTGAGAGATTTTGCATCTTTAGTGAGTGGCAGTGACTGTCGCCCCCTTCTTGTGAAAATGAAAACTGTCTTATACTTGTGTGTGTTTTTTTTGTCTGTGTACTAATAGGCGGTACAGGATATCGCCATCCAGTCCAGCAATGGCCATTCTCACGCTGGACAGGATGCCGTCACAAGTGCATGATTCCAGCGGAGTCTACTGATAAGAAGGTATTGTTATTGGTTGAATTGATGAACAAAGGAGGTTACTTGTGTGAGAAATAATAAATGAACGATAAAAAAAAAAAAAATGGCTTTCTGTTGTTCCAGTTTGTCCTGCTTGTTGGCGACTCGCACTTCAGAGCCATAGCAGACGGCTTCGTGAAGATGCCGGAGGGGAGCCTGGCCTTCGGGGTCATGTCGACACCGGGGGCCAGCGCAGCTGAATTGGAGGTGGAGGTGCGTCACGCTGTTGTGCGTCGGACCCCCGAGGCAGTCTGCGTCCTGGCCCCGAGTAACAACCTAACAGCCAGCCGGACCATCCACGGGGCAGGGGCCGACTTTGCCATGCTCCTGGGCACCGTCTGCAGGCGCTGGCCTAAGGTAGGCTCAAGTTTAGACGCGGTTGGATTTATTGTTATTGTTATCTTGGGGTATTATAGGCTAATTGATTGTGTTGTATGAGCTTTTGTTTTGCGCAATACCAATTTCTAATGGGTAGCCTATGGCATTTTCAGAAACATGTCCTTATGTACTAACTAATGGAACGACTGCCTACTGTTTTGTATAGGTGTTTGTGATGGACTTCCCCCCGCGTCTGAACGTGGAGGCGGCTCAGCAGGATGATCTGCGACGGGAGTTTCGGCGCGTGGCAGCACATATGGGTATGTCAAAAAGACCTTTGTTTAAGTACAGTCGCATGTATAATGGGGTCCATTTTCTTAGGCAAAGTGATTGAAGACATATTATAATTCCCACGATCTTCATTATGGTTTTGCGAAGCCACAAAAAGTTAAAATATTGGGCTATACGCTCATTTCTTTCAGCAATTCATGGTGCTTTCTCTTTTTTTTCAAGGTGTCAAGTACTTCTCCACTGCTGAGCACTTTCCATCACACCACCTTCAGCTGTGGAGCAGAGATGGTGTAAGTAGAATGTTGTGACATCATGTAGTTGTAGTTCGTTAGTTCAGTTAGGCGTATATACGAGGGATCAGCGTGACATCACTTGCCACCCAGAAATGCGGAACCCCCGCGGCAAGTTAATAGTATGAGTTGTGTCAAACAAACGTTAATATCTAAAAAAAACGATACATCACATCGCCTCTATTTTGACATTCTGAGTGAGAGCAGAAGTAGCTCAAGAGTTTGATGTATAATATATGCACGTCGTGTTAAAGTTGTGTGAACTGTTGCCGTTTTTAAAATGTAAACAAGAGTTAACTGGCTATAGAGTCAGACATTCAAGCCTCGCGCCACTTGGCCTCCATAGGGTTCCATTGCCGTTGCCACCCAGTGACGCGGTTTGTTTACCAAAATGCATGCTCGGCTGATCCCTCGTATACATCAGATCGGCAATATGTCGTTTTGGAGGCGGCACATGTTCCCGCCCCCTTTTAGGGGGAAACCACAAGCCTCTCCCCGTTGTAAAATGTAAAATTGCACTACTCCAAAAAATTATAGAAAAATAACAGAATCAGGCGGCTACTACTAGACTGACGAGTCACGGGGCTGTAAAAAAAGAACGTCACATGTGACATGAGTCAGACGTTTTTTGCATGCATTATAAATGTGTTATTTTTGCCTATTCTGAAATGTTCTGCATATTGGACCCATAAACAATATTGGAATTGCAGAAATTGAGTGTGACTGGAAAGCTGAGACTCTTATAGATTCAATTAGCCAAATTGTATTAATGTGTGATGTTGGCAGTCCCCATCATCTACATGGAGAGCTGCAGGAATGAGTCCGGAAATATACTTCATCCGGGTTCTTCAGTGGAAAAGTCTATGGGATTTAACATGGGGGTTTCGCTTAAATGCACAAAATAAGGTCTGTGGTTAACAAAAGTTTATGGGAGTGCGAATTTGGGTTCCGCATGACAATCTTCACACAAACGTGAATAACTTTTATGACTTTTGGAACGTAAATGCGTTAACCTGGGTCACCCTGGGGCATCACACTGTGTTATTAAATCCAGCCCTGAAAGTAATGTTTCTTAAACACTTCTTTTTGCAGGTCCACCTGAGTGACAGTCACGGCATGCCACGCCTGGCCGAGTTGCTCTGGCGTTCCACCTGGATGTACCTGACTGAGCGCATCACCCCCCTGCTCCACAACAAGGAAGCCACCCCCGCGGGGCAGCTCTTCAGGGAGATCTCCAAGCCCAAGCTCCAAGCTCCTTTGGTTCAGGGAGATCTCCAAGCCCAAGCTCCAAGCTCCTTCAGGGAGATCTCCAAGCCCAAGCTCCAAGCTCCTTTGGTTCCGATCTTGAGCGAGGAGTCAGTCTGGGCCTGCAGAGATGCCCAAGGAAACTGTGGCTGCAAAAGAAAGCGGACACAGAAGCCATCAGCCAGCCTTGACTCGGTCTGGCCGTGCCGAGATGCCCAGGGGAACTGCGGCTGCAGCAGAAGCCGGGGACGCAGAGGACGAGGCCACGTTCACTAGAAAAAGTAACTGCCAGCTTACTTATCACAGTGTGTGTCTGTTTTTTTTTTTGGAATACATTTAAAATTGTTAATTTTAAAAGTCCTTGAAATTCAATTGAAGCTTTGAAATCCATTGAGCTGCTTGTGGCTTGCAGCTTAGGTTAAGTTAATTGGAAACATCGAAGTTGCCCTGCTTTGCTACTGCGATTGGTCAAAGAGTTTGATGATTGACACAGACAGCGACCAATCAGTTGGACTGAAAAATACATCACCGAATCAGTGGTGATAGGCTTGCATCCAGACCCTAATGAAGGATTCATTGAGGCTGGTTACCAGGCTAACATTTACCATCATTAAAACTCAATCTTTAAATTGACATAGGACAAATACTTTTCCCGTCCAGCTCACTGGATCGATAGTAGAATTGACTTGGTTGAGGCACACTCCGTAATTCAAATTTACATTTGAAAATGAATGAAATGAAAATGAATTATTTGCTTTGCATAAAATTTCATCTTGTAATGTCTATGAACCCTGTGGTCGGTCAATGTTTTGATGGCTGCAGCATGGGTGTTGCCACTCCTTCTGATTTGTGCCTTTTATATACATACAATGTAGCATGCCATGTTTTGCACATTGTGTGGTCTATTTTTAATATGTTACCTTTTTAAAAACAAATGTATTGTACCTTTTATACAAATGTAGCATGATTTCTCTTTTGCACAGTGTACAGTATATAATGGCTTTGGTACTAAAGGCTTTGCCAGAAATGGAATTGTGAGATACTGCTTGTGCAGATTTGTATCTTTATTTTTATTTATTGATGCATTTGTGGTTGAATTTAACATTTCTTGATGTGCTTGGTCAATGTTTTGATGACTGCAGCAGGGGTGTAAGCCCAAGACAGACTTCCCACTTGTGGGATAATAAATGAACTTGACCAACCCAACACTGCATATCTGTTGTGTTTTGTTGTTCCACTACTTACTTTTTCATCACTAGGGATACCTCGATTCCTAGGCTCGCCCGCTCTGTGGGCTCGCTTGCTCGGCCGCTTCGTGGCCTCGCCCGTCCTGCAGCTCGCTGAGCTGCCTCTGCAGGTCGCCAAGCTGGCCCTGCAGCTCACATTCGCAGCTTGTGAGCTGAAAACAGTTTCTTTGCTCAGTCTGTGGTAAAGGTTTTGGTCGTGAAACAAACTTGAAAAATCACATGATAGTCCACACAGGAGAGAAACAATTTAATTGCTCAATCTGTCATAAAGGTTTTGGTTATAAAGCAAGCTTGAAAACACATGATAATACACACAGGTGAGAAACAATTTAATTGCTCAATCTGTGGTAAAAGTTGTGGTCAAAAAGGAGACCTCAAGAAACACATGATAGTCCACACAGGTGAGAAACAATTTCTTTGCTCAGTCTGTGGTAAGGGTTTTGGTTGTAAAACCAGCTTGAAAAAACACATGGTAGTCCACACAGGAGAAACACAATTTAATTGCTCAGTCTGTGGTAAAGCTTTTGGTCTTAAGGGACACATGAAGAAACACAGTCCACACAGGTGAGAAACAATTTCATTGCTTAGTCTGTGGTAAAGCTTTTCGTTTAAAAACAAGCTTGAAAACACACATGATAGTCCACACAGGAGAGTAAATATTCAATTGCTATCTGTGGTGGAGGGAGGATTTGAATGTCAATGAGTCACCTGAATGTGAAACCAAGACCTTAGACATTTGTGTAATATAGTATAAGACAGGGGTTCCCAAACTTTTCAGACCAAGTACCACTATATGTACCCAACCAAATTTCCCAGGGACCACTTCCACTGCATTTTTTTTGTTGATGATTTGGTTTGGGCAAACACACAACATAAAGCTGTGAAAAAGAGGACCCCTTTGAAAATGTTTCTCTCCCCCCCCCCCCCCCCCCACAAAAAAATTGCCTAAATCTGGAGTTTACTTTAACCACCTTCCTTACAAGCTGGCATGACATGGTTGATTGATTTTGATACCAACTGATGCTTTAGGTCTTCTAGTTTCATACACCAGTTTGGGAACTACTGACTTGTGCTAGTATCTGGGTCTGCAGGAGTGTTTTGACGTGTGCAGTTACAAATGAAAAAAACGGCATAGTGTTCAATTTATTATTAATGTCACAGTGTTAGTGGTGATAGCCACTAACACGCATTTTGAGTTTTGAGTCAAAAGGGTGAGACAGGGTTTTTGAATTGGAAAAAACTTCACGTCTGGGGAAACAAAGGTTTAAATTAAAGATTAAAGAATAAAATTGCCACTGTATCTTTGTTCTGTTTGTTTTTTTACTTGAAAAAAGTAATAAAGGTTTTACTACATGTCCATCTTTGTATTTGATGTCACTCAACAGCTGTTTGGTTAATATAGTGTATGAAATACATTGCTGTCATTTGCACCAGAAATTAATTGGGACACTATAGTGGTAACAATTGATCTTTAAAGGGTGATTGCGATGGCCCAGGGATCAGCCAGGAGATCATGTGTTTGGTCGTGTGTGTGTGAGAGAGAGAGAGTGTGTGAGTTTAGGGTTATCCATCTGTAGCCAGGTCTAGAGTGAGACCATCCAACTGTGAGATCCAGCAATGTGCCGCAAGGCATCCAGTCGGCCGGAAAGCCATAGACACCATCAGTGATTTATGACATCACTGGTGACATCACTAGGTGACAGCCAGGTGACTGTCACCTAACGGTGACGTTGGGGTTCATCTTAGACTTTAAAATGAACCCAGGGATACAAACGTCACCATTGGGGGGATCTTTGATGAGGGTCAATGTTTACAGTAACTGTAATGCAGCTTTATATACAGTAAGGACACTTGGGGCTGAGCTTTCATCAATAAAGTATGTTTTCTTTAAGAATAAATAAATCTGTAAATTTAATTTGTAAATCTGAACCCATGATACCAAATTAAGTGCTGTATATTTGTTATTTAATAAATGAAATATAATTAATGTTTACAAACATGTTTTAGCCTACATGTTTCTGCTCTGATTCTTTCATAGATTGGATAAATAATAAGTAAATAGTTAGAATAGTATCCATATTACATTTCTTCATTGCTCAACTGGGAGAAACAGCTAAACTAAACTAACTAAAACAGCTTAGTTAAGGGTTCCTTTTGTTTAAAAGGATGCTTTCTTTGGTGTGTTTTATTTTAAGATGGAAAATAAACATTTTCTTTTTAAGTGTGTGTGTGTGTGTGTGTGTGTGTGTGTGTGTGTGTGTGTGTGTGTGTGTGTGTGTGTGTGTGTGTGTGTGTGTGTGTGCGTGTGCGTGTGCGTGTGCGTGCGAGTGCGTGTGCGTGTGCGTGTGCGTGTGCGTGTGCGTGTGTGTGTGTGTGTTTTGGTGCAGTGGGTGGGGGAGCTAACCTGACGCTGCCAGATGGATGTAGGTTGGGTATTTTTACTGTCTCTGTCTCTGTTGACCTCTGAGAGGAAGAAGAATCTCAAAACATTGGGCATTATAAAATAACTCGGATGCTTCAAGATTCACACTTGTTCTACCACACTTTTACCGCTAGAGGGCATTATTGGTCAATGGCACTGGAAGAAGAAAAAACGACCTGTTTGCATTATAACACTGAAAAGGCTAGTCTAGTCCAATTTCAGAATGGACAAGTCTGTATTAAACATGCACATTTAATCCAGGCCAGCCTCCCAAAGTAATGTTTACAAGCATACAAGCATCTTGTATGTGTTCAAGAGTAAAATGAAAGTAAGGAGTGGGCTATACAGAGGTCAAAAACACTTGTTTGGTCATTTTTATTAGGTCTCAGTTTTTTTGTATTCCATAAATTTGACCTATCTCAACATGAAATGACAAACTTTTCAGCCTGGGGTCCAAGAAAAAAGTGTGCAGGGCACAAATCCAAGATGACCGCCGTTTTCCCTGAAAAATATTTTTTTTAGCCATAACTTTGTCATTTCTGTGTCTTTTTACTTGGTTGTGGTGTCTAACCCTATGTTTTGGGGGTCGAGCAATCTATCTATGCATCTAGAAATAGTTACAAACCATCAGATGTTGAGTTAATACCTTTTTTGACATTTTTTAACCTTAATTAGCATATTTCACTAAACATATGTTCAATTTCAGGGGCATTGCTTAAAACATAACAGTTTTCTCCTAGAGAAGTCCCAGGCTCCTCAAACTGCCACAGCCCAATCTGCTGCCTGATAGTATCCTGGATGTCATCAGTGCCAGGAGGTCGCTGCCAGATTTAATCTCCAGTGCCAACGCGCATCAGGTGATCATTACCCCGTTATCATCAAGGTAAAACCCAATATACCATCTTTTGATGCCTCCCTCATCCCAGATGACAGCAAGTGATTGGTTGGGCTGGAACATAAGTTCTTCCTGAGAGATCCCCTCTGCCTTTTTGGCTCCTGTCAGTGTTTCCAATCCAATATCTCCTCCTCATAAGGAAATACCACCGCTTCCTCAGCTTGGTTATCATCCCCGAGGAGCACAATTAGGTTCTCGATCATCTGTTTCTGGGATAACTTGTTGATCTTGTAAAGGTCCCTGCGGACATCAGAAAGTCCCGCTCACTCAGAGACAGATTGGTTCATAGTGCCATGAATCTCCCTCAGAAAACCACCTGGTTACCCCCGCCCCCTTCTGGTTTCTACAGATGTGGGCATTGTGCCCACTGTTCAAACGCATCAAATTCCATTGTTCATCCCCGCACAGGTAAGAAATATAACATTAAATCATTCATCGACTGCAGTTCAACCCATGTTGTCTACATCCTAAAATGTCCATGTGGTTTGGTCTATGTCGGTCAGACCAAACGCCCTCTCAAGATCAGGATTGCTGAGCACAAGGCCTGCACAGGCACAGCATGGGTCTGCAGCTACACTCAAGTTTTGGGGAATAGACCCTTCTCACGGGGGCCATTTTGTGTCGAAGAGGCAGGATAAACACAGGTGCAAGCACAACACTAATGAGGGTTTCCTTCTTCCATGATTGGAAGTTGGAAACCCTCATTAGTGTTTTGCTTGCACCTGTGTTTATCCTGCCTCTTCGACACAAAATGGCCCCCGTGAGAAGGGTCTATTGAGAAAATCTCCCCCTCACAGAGAGGGGGAGACATCATCAACAAACTGCTCAGAAGAGAGGCCTTCTGGATCTTCACCCTCTGTTGAACCACAGGGACTAAATGAAGAATTGAGCCTCTCTTGTTTTTTGTAATGCTATGTTTTCTGTAATGATATTGAATTGTTGGTGTTTGATTACATTATTTCTCAATATTGTTGCTTTTTCTATATTATTGTGGACGGAGTGCTGCTTTAATACAGCATCACCACTTCTATGTGTTATAGGTGCTGTCATCATCATGTGATTGGCTTATTGATGCATCACCTCCCACTCCCTTGTAACCAATGAGAAATCATCCTCTGGAGTGGAGGCTTTTTTAACTGTTGTAATTCTGTCTTCACGGTTTGACTCTGAAGAAGACGCTGCTCGCGTCGAAACGTCAGTTTTTGTACGTTATTACATTTGTTTGCCAGTGATTTCGTGTGCTCCAGTCATCTCTACCTTATCTGTATCACTATCATGACTCTCTGGTATTGGATATCTTGCCTCAAGTAAGTCTTCAGCTCAGGTGACTTCTTACGGACAAGTGCCTTCAGCTCAGTGACAGATGTAACAGGCCCTCCATGTTCTTTGCACTTCACAGGAAGTTGGTCAACAAAATCATTGGCCCTCACTTTCTTTTGCAGGTTCTCTCTCAACCTCTGTTTCATCGTCTCTTTCTCTTTGTCTAGCATCTAGGTGTTTGAGGACAGCAGTGGTTGACCGCTCAACTTTACTGCCATATCTGTTAGCATAAGGTCATCTTTGATCCTCTTTGCCCTGAACATCCTATTTGAGTGTTGGGCTGACTGGGAAGCAAGATATCCACACTTGGCCAAGTACCTCTCAGCATTCAGGTTGTGGGCAGGTTTTTCCGTTGGTCTGCAGTCAGTGTATAGAGAGGAGTTGCTCAGCATCAGGATCAACGTCCCAATACTCATGTTTGCACTGCAATTCTACTCTTTTCGTGACCTGGACTGCACACATCTCTCTCCAAGAAGAAGGTGATCGAGATCACTTTGTGGAGCATTGTCCTCCATTTTTACATGTGTCCACTCTACATGATAGTCATCATTAAGGCTCTGTCTTTTTGTCAGCAAGGTCACTGCAGAGCTTGGGAAGGATGTCAACCAGCAAATCCTGGCTTGCTCTCTCGACGCAGTTGAGGAAGGGCATTGTCACCATGTACATAAAATTAGCAAGTGCTTTGAATCCTGCTATTATGAAGCCATTCTCAAGGTAAATATTGCATGCTCGAACAAAAAGATTATTTAGCAGTGTCTCAGCAAGTACTGTAGCTGTTTGATGTAGGGAATGCAATCATAGACTGCACCTGCCTGGTATCCTAGCAAAACGTCTCTCTTTGTAGAGGCTAAATGATTTGTGTATCCCAGCTTCCTCTAGAATCAAGTCAAACCGTTGTGCTAGGGATGTTGTCTTCCCATCTCCCTCATGTGATTACAGTAATGTTGACTTGTGACAGCGGATGGCCTATTTCACAATAAAATCCATACATTCATACAGTATTTTGTGGTGAAATAACACAGTTAAATGTTGTGAAATGCTGGTAATAATTAACAGTGTAGGGTTGCTATTAATATTATTATGGTATGTCAAATTTAACCTGTTGTCTCGCTGTTTTTTCTATAATTTACCAATAAATATTAGGTCTATGGGCATGGTTCAAAACTGAGGTAAAGAAGGGTAAATTTGGTCAAAAGTATGTATTAACTCAACATAATGATGGTTTGTGACTATTTCTAGATGCATACATAGATTGCCTGACCCCCAAAACATAGGGTTAGACACCACAACCAAGTAAAAAGACCCCAAAATGACAAAGTTATGGCTAAAAATTAGATTGTTCAGGGAAAACGGCTGTCATCTTGAATTTGTGGCCTGCACACTTTTTTCTTGGACCTGAAGCCGAACATTTTGTCATTTCATGTTGAGATAGGGCAAATGGAATACAAAAAAACTGAGACCTAAGCAAAACAGAAAATTACCCATTTATAGCCCACTCCTAAGAAGATGATTTGGAAGACAGAACAGAAGCAGTCGGAGACCATGTTCTGGCACCTAAAATAGGCTAACACAGGAGTTTTCAAAGTCTGAGACTGTGGACCTTCCCCCAGACAAAGCTTGGGGAAAAGGCGCCCCCTTGCTCAATTCCTGGATGCCTATGGGTAGGTTCCTGGTCTTCTTATTTGTATTTTGTACTTCTATTTGATACTGGCACTTTTGTCACTTCTATGTCCATAGGTAGGCTATTTTAATTTTTAAATTAATTCAGCATTTTATTGTATTTCCTGCGCTATTGTTCCTGTTGTTTACTGCTGTTTTGTCTGTAACTTTTTTATGCGGCTGTCTTGGCTATGGTATCCCTTGTAAAAGAGATCCTTGATCTCAGTGGGACTACCCTGGTTAAAAAGGGGTTAAATAAAAATAAAATGAAACAAATAAAAATAAAATAGGTTAAATAAAAATAAAATAAAACAAATAAAAATAAAATAGGTGCTAAAAAAAAGTCACTTGTAGGCATCACTCTCAGACATTCACTGTTGGTGACAGATGTGTCTGTCTGGAAGGTAATCACGCATGCGCAGTCGTTGCCTACGAATAATTAGATTTCTATGGGCAGAGCGCGAGCGCGAACGAACACACTGGTTGTCGCTGCTTGCAAGCCTCAATGCGAACATATGTGATCTAACATGAGGCGCCGTGTAGACAGATAGAATTTGAACAGAAGAACCTCTTGACGTTGCTTTGCTTTATGTCGAGAGCCTGCCATTTTCTGCTTGGCGTTTGTATTAGCAAGACGTCTGCCGTGGAGCTGTTGTCACACAGGCCGCTTTCCTGGGAGGAGACCGCTGAGACTCGCCTCTTTACTAGCATTAGCTGGCTATGATGCGTTGCTGCTGCTGCTGCTGTATTTTTTACACAGCAGGCTATTGTATAATAGCGAGGCGAGTCTTTGGTTAATTGTTTACCACGAGGGAACAGAAGGATAACTTGGAAATACACCACCCCTTTCAAGGTAACGCTAAATGGCTAGCCAACTAGCTAGCTAACAGCTAACGTCAAGGTAACTTGGATGTGCTGATTGTTCAGGGGCCGATGAATGCATTGCTGGCCCTATAACGTTACTGTTATATTACACACTAGCCAGCTAATGGCTAGCGGCTATTAGCAGGTTAACGTTTGCTATTGCATACATGACTGCGAACGGTTAGCGTATTTAGTAGCTGTCTACATTTAGCTAAAGCTAGCTCGCTCGTTAGTTAGCTAAAACACTACTTTATTGACGTTTCTGTTGAAAGTTAAGTTAGCTCGCGCCAGGTTATCCAGCAAGACGGCTGGATAGAGCATTCCTCTCTATGCAATGGTAACGGTATTGAATGGCGGCGTGCTAACGTTACAGGTAATCTGGCGTAACAATAACTAACTTTAATTTAACTGTAATTGCCCCAATTATTGTATTATTATTATTATATGTCTAACGTCTTGGCAGCAGGTGCATGCATAACAATGTAGGGTTATCTCCTCACTCAGCATCATTTCACGGGTCGTGTGTGTATGATGCTACCCGCTATTTGGGCTCTAGGTCTTGAGAAGGCTTCAGTGACTGTCTCACAGAAAACAATTATAGGTTATTATGGAAAAATGAATCAGCTCGGAAGGGCAATTGTCAGTAAAAAAATCTCTCCGAATTTGATGTAACTTGAGCACAGTTTGGAGATGAAAGTGAAGAAGATAAACACATCTGATTGACTTGACTGCAGATACAGGGCGTGAGAAGCCTGCTTCATCCCCAACAATCCATTCACATCACGAGATATGGTCAATTTACAGTGCTCAACCCCCTTCTGAAAATAAATGTTTTTCAAGTAAATTGTTCAATGAACTGATGCAGTAATCTCTTAACTTGTGAACTAACAAGCTAGTATGGTACAGGTGTTGGATTCTACAATGTACATAGACACCCGAGTACTTGTTTCCCATATTTCGTTGTGTGGTTTGTTTTAGGTTCGCTCATGGTATGAGAGATTAATACCATTTAGCCTAATGCAAAGTTGTGAAGTGATCACGTTCATTGTTTCCTAAAGTCATGATAGAGGTGATGATCATTCCTTCCAGACAGCTGCTTTTCATACTGACCCACCAGATGTCAGCCTAAATGACCATTTAAGGAAGGGTTAAGAGCGCCACACGAGACAGTATCTTCCATCGACAAAGCACCAAATTATGGAATTTATGGTAGAAGACTCACTCCCATAGAGCATCCAGCCACCCACTTGGCAGGAAGTGCCAAGGAGAATCGCAGGTCTTATGGGCGGGCAGCTTGTAGATGTGTAATGCCTTATTAAACTATTTGGCTGCTTCCTTTACCAAACAACACATAAGATGAGATAGTCTGATAGTCTGATACTCCCCACACTGAAATATTATGTTGAATTGCTGTGCTCCACATACTCGCATTAAATTAGTCTGTGCCACTCCACTTTGAGGCTGGCCGGGTCTAGGGGTCAACATTTAATGACTGAGACAGGTCTTGGCACCAATGAGAGAGTAGTTTGTTTAAAAAAAAAAAGTCAACAGTCAGTTTGGGTGGACGCGCTTGATGGCTAAAGTTATTACTGAGTGATTGGCGCCCCCAGGATTTCGGGGGAACCAATCACACTGGCCAGGGTTCCCACAGCAGTTTGGCGCTAGAAGTGTGCGAGACCCAGAGGGAGATCTGCAGCATTCCGTAACATATTGTATCAGCGTAAGAACTCTCATGGGTCTAGGTAGCTGAGGATAGAGTACAAATGCTTTTCTCTTGCTACGACTTGTCAAATGGGAGTTGGCATGTTTAGACAGCTGGCGTGGCCATGATAATTGTCTGTTACACCGTGCTTTTCTTTCTGTTTGAAGGATGGACGTTGATTTGTGTGCTGGCGGGGACAGTGCCAGGAGAAAAGTGGACCTGGCCGGGGTTGCAGAAGGCACAATGGAAATTGTACCGTTGGAGATGTACGATTCTGCCAGAGCAAAAATAGATGCCAATCTACGGTGGCTGTTTGCCAAAGCTTATGGCATTGGTAAGTTATTTCACACAAACACGGACATGCCTCCATGCTAAGCTCATGCTACTTCTTTTAGGGACTTAAGTAATATTTATACCTCTAGCATTACAGACTTAGGAGGTGTGCCTTCGTAAGCACCAGCACTTTCACTGACCATGTGCTTTACTTGAGGATCCGTAGCGCGCGTGTGTGTGTGTGTGTGTGTGTGTGTGTGTGTGTGTGTGTGCGTGTGTGCGTGTGCGCACTGATGACATGACTTGGCAACTGAAGTCTTCCCCGCTGACTCACCAGATCCATCCATTCTTTGAAGTGGCCAGTGCGATTGAACCCAAAGCAGGCTGGTTGACTGACTGTAGTTGAGGATGAGGCTATATTTGTTACTGTACTCGGGGCATGGAACATACTGCTCTGCAGTGCTATCCATTCACACTCCCTCTCAACATGGTGTCAGCATTAGTCATTGGCCCTGTAGGCTAGACGTTCCTGTCTTGTCCAGGGGTTGAAACTGTGTTATGAATTTTGATGAGAAAGTGTGACACAATATTGTGGTTAGCTCAGCTGTAATCTTTTGGTGGCCACCAACTGAACATAGTCCACCTCCGCCAATTATTTGGTATAGATGGGCCTAATGGTCTGTTGTTCTGCTGAAAGGGTTTTGAGAATCACATCACAGTATACAGTGCTGCAGCTGTTAGTGTCATTGATTTGCAGCTGGGTGTCTCTTATCATAGCAGCTGAGTGTAAGCCTGGGCTAGCTGATGCAGAAGGCTCGCTCACCGTTGACTATTTTGCATGCCTATGCATCAGTGTAGTGCTCTGATCATATCATCCATATAAACAGAGGCTCGGCTCACATTTCCTTTGTACGCTGCACTCATCATTACACAGATTTCCCATTATTCCACTGAAACATACACGGTGAACAAAAGAAAAGACAGTAAGTTCAGTGTTCTAATGGTTATCTAGGTTAAGGATGCCCATGTTTTTTATACCCAGCATTTTGCCCTGAAAGCGGCCTGCTCTCCTGTGCATTACTTCGGCTCATATGGTTCCAGAGCTCATGCTAAAAAGCTGGCCAAGTCTAATTGGTAGCATTATGCAGTGAATGACTGATAGAAGAAAGCTTGTCTGTTGTTCTCATCTCACTCTGAGGCATGTCCTCCTCGCTGTCTGTCTGTCTTTGCAGGCCCTGGCTAACAAAGCAGACAGAAAGATGGAGCAGAGGAGTATCTGGGTACAGACAGAAATACCGTAAATTCCGGACTATAAGACGCACCGGTCTATAAGCCGCGGGACCAAAATTGACTATTTTTTTCTTCTATAAGCCGCACCGGTCTATAAGCCGCGGGTGTTTTGATGTTTAATTACCATATGAAAGGGTTCGTGCACAGAGAGGAATGTCGGGAAAGCGATGGCTGTTTGGGGAAGCTCCCATTTATTAACATTTCAACAAAACAAAACAAAAGTCAGGTCACTAATCCCCAGACAAAATCACACAACAATAGGCTATATGTGCAGCAAACCTGTAACCAGAGAAGTCAAGTCACTAATCCTCGTCTTCCTCTTCTTCCTGCGTACTGAAACCACCAAAGTCCTCATCTTCAGTGTCGGAAACGAACAGGTTCAGGGTGGCTTCGTCAACCACTCTCCTCTCTCCTTCATTGTCACTCAAAACCAACGAACTCCTCTTCATCACTGTCGGCATCGAACAGCCTCTGAAGCCTCTGACGGCCCTCAGCGGCGTCATCCTCTTCATCCCGCAGCAGTCCAGCGTTTTGGAACCCGTTGGTGATTGTGGATGTTTTCACACTCCTATAATATTCCGTGCTGAGACAGTTCCTCCTGCTGCACCGTCCAACGCCTCACCATTGACTCATCGATGCCCAGGTTACGCGCGGCTGCTCTGTTTCCCTCTTTTAATGCGAGATTGACTGCTTTCAACTTGAAAGCTGCGTCGTGTGAATTTCTGCGTACCTTCCCCATGGTAAGTGAGAGTGTTGCTTCTACTGCTCGTTCTCATGCTGTCGAGAACGAGCAAAGCTTTTTTTTGGTGAAAGAATCCTCCAGGGCGCTTCTTGTTAACAGTCCGAGTGAGTGGCAGGTCGAACGTCAAAGGCACTTCATCCATATTTATGATCTGCTCCGGTTCGATGGAATATTCCTTGATCTTCCTTTGTGTGAATTCGCCGAAGTTTGTGATTTTCTCCTGGTAGTCGGGGGAGGGAGTTGATGGCCGAGTGGCCGTTTGCTTACCGTAATTACCATATGTAAGTGGTCACGCACAGAGGGGATTGTCGGGAAAGAGATGGCTGTTTGAGGAAGCTCCCATTTACCGTATTACCGTAACATTTCAACAAAACAACATAACACAACACCACCGTTGTTTATTTTTACAGTGCACACAGTGTCCGCGGTGTGGTGAAAAGAGGGCAAGAGAGGAAATTAAAACAGAAGTGGATTTATAGTTAGAAAGAGTGCTAAAAAAGAGAGATTTTATTTGTATTTTTTTTTTCTTTTCTGAAAAAATCCATAGATAAGACGCACCGTTATATAAGCCGCAGGGGCCAAAAAACGGGAAAAAAGCCGCGGCTTATAGTCCGGAATTTACGGTAATGCACCGCAGATGAACCGGGGCGGAGATGCTGTTCAGTTAAATGAGGAGGCTACTGTAGCCCCAAAGCTTTGGCATGGAGAGGGGTGGGGGGGGGTACTCCCAGGTGCAGCAGCAATCATCTTCCCCTCATGGGAACTGAATATATTAGCTTTGCTTTTCACCACATCGCTCATATGGTGTCTAGTACAGTGTTAATGCCACGCAGTTGTTTGCTCGACTCCTGCAGTGAGTGACAGACACCAGCAGTGTCGTGTAAACAGCCCCACTGACTCGACTACGTGAGACATAAATGCGACCGTCATGTGATGCAGGGGGATTCAGGTGCGTCTGGTGTGTGTTCATCAGTGTGGCTTCTGTGTCGAGTGTTTAATCGCGCGTGTGTCTGTGTGTGTATGCAGACATGCACTCCTGTCCCACTGCCCGCTGCATGTGGCGCAGCTGCTCCCAACCTGAGCGACAGAGCCAGCCAGTTACGGAGTCGGCGAGAGTGAGCGGGCACCCGTCATGTTTGCAGGCAGATTACAGGCTCTCTGCCCTGCTTGTGCCGAGCCTGGTGTGTGGATGCTGCTAACCGAACGGATGACTGAATCCGCTCCCGTCTGGCAAAAAATATAACTGTTCTCGCTGCAAGGCCTCTTATCCACATGCTCCACCCCTTTCCCAGTTACTAAATCTTTCAGTCTGGCTCCTGGTGGTTGGGAGCGAGAAGGGGGTGAGGGGGGGGCAGCCAGCCGACCTGCCACACGGCATCAGTGTCTCCGCAGGGAAGTCAGACGTGAAGAAGACCCGCCCGGGCCGGGCCAGACGCTTTTGTTTTCTTCACCCACAATCAGTCCCAGTCCCTCCCTGATACGTTCATATGCTCCCACACACAGAGCTCTCCAGGAATGACCCGCGCTGCTGCCTGTTGTTGTTATGCATCCTAGACTAATGCTGCTGCTGTTGTTGTTGTGGTGTGAAGTGGTGTGTTGTGGTGCAGCAGTCTGTTAGGGTTGTGTTGTTGTGATGCATAATACAGCAGCATACAGGATTGATGCAGCATAATAGGCGGCAGTAGACAGGTTTGAAGCGTTCTTCTAAACATCAGCAGCACCTACTGACATTGCTCTAAAGTCTAAATTGATCTCTCTCTCTCTGCCATGATGTTATGTTTTCACAAAGGCCTGGTTTGTTGCCACCTCATGTTGCAGTAGAACCTTTGTGCTGCTTGGTGGATTGGATTCTCCATATTAGAGTTGACAGTCAGGCACCGGTTGAAGAAGAGCCCTGCCCACTTTCCTGCCTGCCTGCCTGTCTTCCTGTTGGCGCGGATGGGGGATTGCTGACGAGTGGTTCCCTTTATCCCATCAGGCAGAGCAGACACTAAGAATACAACACACAGACACACGGCGGTGGCTTATATACTGTGGTGCTACAGCTCGGGCCTAGTTCAAAAAACACATCAGTCATGGAACTAGGTTATTTCTATCGCCACACCTTTAGTTTGTGAGTGTGATTTATTTATGTATTTATTTTATTTTTAATGGCGCGGTATGAATTTGGCTTTGTGCGTGCCTGACGTTAAGTGCTTTGTCCCGTGCCCTTATATGGCTGTGGTTTCTGGTTTTGCGAGTGACTTCATCACATCCAAAGCAACAGAATCCACTGTATGGGTCATTGTTTTCTTTTCCTTGTGGCTCCAGTATTGTTGCGTTAGTGCTGGCAGGCCCACTGTCACTGTGTCACCTGAGAAGCTTGCTCTCACTGAGGAGGAATGGGCTTAGGCCACTCACTGTCTCTGTTTCCCAGTGTCCTCTTCTTGAGCCTAGGAGCTGTGGCTTCTAATCATAAATGGGCGTATTTACCCAAGTAAACTGAGGCCTGCGTAGAACAAATATTAATACATGGCGAGCACAGTGCTTTGTTGCATTCCTTTTAGCTTGACACTGGAGAAGGCGGGTATCGTGGCCTTTTTAAGAACCTGTTCAGAGACGTCGGGGGCAGATTTAGCTGGTAACCACCCTTCAACATGTCTGGATTTGGGGTTCAAATGTTCAGATTGGCGGTAGGGCGGCTGGGTTAACAAAAGAGAAAAATCCGATACAAATCTATATTCATTTGAAGGAACTGATATCGATTCATAAATCCCAATATCGATTTTTTTTTAAATATAATGCCATTTCCTGTGGATGCTTGAAGCTTTAACCCCGTAAGACTCGTGGTTTGGTTCTTAGTACAATGATATCTCGTAAACATCAATAAACATTAATAATTTGTAATGGACCAGCAAAATTGGTATTTTAACTGAAATATCGATATTAAATCATGTCAAATCAGAAATCGAATCAAATCAGGACCTTGTGTATCGGAATCGTATCCAATCGGAAAATCATTGACGATATAAAGCCCTAATTGCTGGTATTTTACATGGATCTAGGTTTATCAAGGTGCTTGTTGTTGATGACCAGGCAGCCATGTTTCCCCCTTTGCGCAGACTCGCAGTCTGAAAGCTTAACTCACACACATCCTTCTTCACAGCACATGGCAATGCCTCCCCCCCAGTTCACCCAAACTTTCACTCTCTCCCTTCCAGACCACATCCCGGAGGACCTGCGAGACCCGTTCTACACAGACCAGTACGAGCAGGAGCACATCAAGCCACCCGTCATCCGGCTGCTGCTGTCCTGCGAGCTCTACTGCCGCGTCTGCGCCCTCATCCTCAAGACGGAGCAGGCAGCGTCGCTTCAGTCCCACCTGTCTGTGGTCCAGGCTCTGTCTAGGAAGGGCATCTATGTGGTGGAGAGTGACGACACGCCCGTCACAGAGGGGGACCTGGCCTGTGTGCCCATCAAAATGGTCAGTGAATTGATCAGGGCTATGGATATAAAAGGCTGGATATAAAAGCGGTAGCCACGCCTTCTTGTATTTGCAGGATTGGATAGTGCAGGACCATGGCTGTGGTGGTAGAGCTGGGTAATGATGGCTAAATGATCACCCTGATTGTGTTTTAATAATAAAAACTAGTGGACACACCCTGGGAGTTAGACCTCCCTGGCCTGGAGCACAGTGGTCTCCAAAGCCTCCGGGACACACTCATATTCATCATAAACCACTGATGATTTCACTTATGTATAGATGATTAGGTAATTACAATTAGGATAATTAATCGGCCCTACTTACCTAGACTCAGCCCTCAGTCTTAATCCGTTTCACTCCTGTAAGACTGAGAATATTACTATTTAAATCTTTGCATAACGTTAGGTGGCGCTGTTGGAAGCCTTGCATCGGAGAACCAATCATGAGTGTTGTGGGCGGGCCTGCTTTCTGGGGGCAGTTCTCATGCAAATAATGATTGGATTTATATAGCGCTTTTCTAGACACCCAAAGCGCTTCACAGGAATCATTATTCATTCACACCATTCGTACCAGTGCAGAACCGGTGTCTCGCAAAACATCGTCGCATTTGCGGAGAAACATATTAATCACTTAGAAACAAACATAACCTGTTAATAGGACGTGTTTCATCCGGCCCCGGCGGCTAGAGGTCTTTTCCCCAGCGATAAACCTGACTCCCGAGGCTAACGTTACAGAGCCTGCTGATGACTTCACAGTAGCAAGCGAACCACTTCCGGGTAGGAAAAATTATTGTAAAATAAACCACAGCTATAAATTTTGCAGCATATCAGCTTCATGCTCTGTGTTAGGACTATGATAAATGGCATTGACGCTACCAAATAAAATTTTAATAATAAATGTAGGCGTGTCTGCTGCCGGCCGTTCTCGCCGGGCTCGAAGACACAGTTTCTGACAGTGAAATTCCCAGACGTTTGGTGGCGCAGCTCACCAAACGTCTGGGAGCCGAGACTACTACTTACCTAATTAAAAAATCAGTCTCCGTTAGGTCACCCGCACGGGTGCTCTTTACACTTCCTGAAAGATTCAGCCCGATCGCACGTAAAATGGCATAGCTGTGGGTGGCCAAACACAATTCTGCTCACACACACTCACACACAGACACTTCACATTCTTATTATATATAGGACTAGTATCGATTTCTAGGGTGGAGAGACTCTGGAGGCAAAGTTCAGTCGGAAACTGAACTTTGGTTCATGTGTAACAAAATGATTTCTTGTCTTGCATCTGATTTGTAAATAGTCTGTTGTTAAATGTGGAAAATAAATTGGTGAAATGACATCATGCAAAATGATTGTAGCCCCAGGTGGTGGTAGACTGGGCCAGGCAGCCCATGACATAACCATAGAGTCAGCCATAGAGGCTTTACAAAATGTAATAATATAGCCTATTTCTATAGAGAACACAGCACATTGTCCTTTAGAAACCTGAATAGACTGCATGTTTTGGCTCATGGCCATTGTTGGCCACACTCTATTTCTGGAGTGTGGACAAATACAAACATGTGAGATTAAAACATTAACAGGTTCATCAGTCTCTCAAGGACAGACTGAGTTGATAGTATAATACTCTTAACATTTGCTAAGAAGAAGGAAAAGGGAACGTCAATAGATAGATAGCCTGTCAGAGGGGGAGAAGGAAACCAGGGCAGAAACTACAACACACTGGCACATAACCTGCTCAATCCTGATCTCTTCCTGCTCCTGATACATTATCTCAGCACAGTGAAATCAGTGAAAGTGGCCATTGTTCGTTGTTATCTAGCCTTGGCATCTGGGCTGTGGCATTCTGGAACACTGGGATGGCTTTGATCTAATGGACCTGTCTAGTGTAACATCATGCACAGTAGAACCTTGGGAGTTAACTTGAGCTTCGCATCATACACTGACTGCATGCCAGGGACATTTAAACATGTTGTTGCAGCTCAGCTTAATGAAACGGCTTCCTGATCATCTGCTTGCACTCTTTATCTTTCTTTTCCATAGTAGGAGGAGGTGTAATTTGACTGTTACTCATGCAGGACATTTGGTGCCAAACCAGAGAGGGTTACAGTCTGAATGGGACTGCTGATGTCTTTGTTATTGTGCTATTAGCAATGGTGTTCTTAGTCTGCCTGCTGACCTTTTTGTCCAGGCTTATTTTCCACTCGACAAAGAGCACCTTTGATGTGTTTCCAGGTGCCTACTCTTTCACCTGTCCTTGGCCAAGCCCTAAAACCCCTTCTCATTTTGAACTGGCAGATTTTCAGTTGACACTAAAGCTGGTGTTATAGTGCCCTCTACTTTGTGATGTTGCCCAACAACAGCCGCTGTAACTAAACTCAAATAAGTTGGAGTTGCACAGGCACTGACGTTATTCCAGTCATTCATCTTGGTGGGGCACACTGATTGACATCAAGCACATTTGAAAATGGCACTTTCATATCAAAAAGGTTGCCGACCCCAAAGTTTACACACTTCAGAGTGTGTTTGCAAAAAGAACAGTCTGGCACTTGCACTTGCCCCGTTTGATGTCATCATCATTATGCTCAATTTGACTGTCTCTAATCGAGCCCCAGTAGCTGTGATCTGATGTAGGCAAATGGAGGGGATGTTCTGATAGAAAGGTCATGTCTCTGTTTGGCCAGGAAGGTGCAGGCTCGCTGCTCGCTTCTTTTGACTCTTCTAGAACTGTCATATGAGTGTAATCAATGCGTGTCATGTTTTCACAGGTGAGCTTTCAAACAGGCCGAAACGTCCTCAGTACGTACGCAACCACACAGCCTGCAGGTTGTGACCTGAGTCAACACAGTCACGTGACGTCACAGCCATTGAAGAAAGTAGTCTGTGTTTGAAAGTGCAGAGCAGCCCCCCCCCCTCCCACCCCCTCCTACTTTGCAATGAGATCCAATGTCTCACAATTACAGAGAGCACTTTACACAGGGCAGAGTGAACACAGGGCAGAGTGAACGCCCGCTCGCTCGCCTTCAGCCATCTTCCTACCGTTATGTTACCATGGCAACCAGCGACGATGGTGTGGAGGCAGCCTCCCCTGCAGGCAGCCTGCCTAGTAGTCAGGGATGTGCCGGTCTGCTTCCTGACAGCAGCCGCCTGACAAAATAATCCACATGGCAGGACCAGACACAAAGCCTGGAGACGGGCTGCACATCCTTTGCTGGAGCGTGCTTAGCTTATCTCTGATAGACTATTGGAGTTGAGCCTTGCTTGCTGACTTTGGCGAGGTGTTTCCATGGCAACAACCTCCATGTTCCTACCGTGTGTGTGTGAAAGGGAGACAGCTACAGTAGGCTACCTGCAGACAGTTCTGCACCTCCTGTCTGACTCTGACTGGGGCAGCAGCTGGGGCTTGTAACACCCCAACATGCTAGCCACCCTCTTGGGTCCACTTATTAGATTCAGATTGTGTGTGTATGTGTGTGTGTGTGTGTGGGGGGGGGTGGTTGTCTGTTGTGCACAGACAGCTCAGGGCAACAGCAGCCCCCCTGCTCCCTGTGGGGTTCCACACCGGCCTTGATGAAGGGCAGTGTGAGTGTGTTAGATGGGGAATGGAGGATTGGACAGCAGCACGCCATGCTGTTGCCTTTGCTATTTTGTTAATTGATTCTCCTAACTCACTCACACCTAATGTGCTAAATATGCTTCTGTCTCATTAAGTTTGCTTATTTCAGAGGCATCTGACTGTTGGTACTGCTGCTGCATCATTCTGTGGCAGATGTATTGTATTGCCGCTCAAGAGTTGCATGCATGACTGAACTTGATCAGTTTCATCTCAGTATATTTGAGCCACATGATTCTTGTGTTGAACTCTGCGGATAGTTTTAAGCAACATAAATGCATTACAGATTAAGCGTGGTGGCCTGGAAAGGAACCAGTGAATCAAACGCGCAGGCCCTGTTGTGTCTTTGACCTACTGACTGTCTGTTCACACTCGTCATCATGGGTCCTGTCCACACAGCGCTCCCGGCAAACTGGTTCCACTTGTCTTGTGGCACTGTGTGAAAACCACCAAATGATCTGCTGCTTGCAACAGATAATGTACAAAATGTTGGTTTGCATTATGGCAGGCTTGAAAAATGCATTTCACACAAGTAAATAATTGATTTGAGCTCGGTAGAATCTGTATTTGTGTGTGGGGAGGCAAAGTAAGCATTGGCATTGGGCCAACTGAGTAATAGCTTTGGGATCAATGCACTGTCCTGTCTGACAACACTGACCTCTGAAATAGGCTGTGATACTCCGTCCATACTGCATTACTTTGTGTATTATAAATCAGCAGGTCAATATACACATAGAAATACTCTTAACACAATTCTAACTCATTGATGTACTGTAATGGCAACCGCAAGGCCTAATTATTTACATGAAGGCAAACAATAAGCATAATAAATTAGTTTTACCATCAGTTGTGGATATATGCTTTCCATGCTCTCTGGCCTTAATGTCACATCTCGGCAACTCTGTCATATTAGCCTTTTTTTTTTTTGCATGATTTGTGCTCAAACACATAATGAAGATATTTCTAATATTTAAAATATTTCTGTCTACTTTGCATAATGGCTTTTGAAAGCAGCATAAAACATTACTTTGTGGTCTGGTATTACTGGATCAAAGAGTTTCAAATAGCGCCCAAATGGTTGCACTCTGGAACCCTGCAAAAATACTGACTACTGAGTGAGTGGATCACTCTAGTTTCCTGTGTGCACACAGTATTCATCCTTTCCTCCCTTTTCATGTTGAAGTCTTGATGTGTTTCCCCCCCCCCGTGTCATTTACCTGAGTCCATGTTGTAGGTCTTTGCTGTGGGGAAACCTCTGAATAGCTCTCATTAGCTATGTTAACGAGCCTCAACTCTGTGCACTTCCCATCTCCAATTGGATTTAGCTAGCTAGCGTGTCACATAAAGCATGGACTGAAACAGCACCATCTACTTACATTTGTTGATGTAAATAGAACTTGAGTGTAAAAATAGAGTAAACTAAACTGTCATCTCTTCTTGCACTCGTTACAGCCAATTTGGTTTCAGATGCACGTTTTTATCACGCAGACTTTGGGAATCACGATACGATACAGATTCTTTGGAGAACGATACGATATTTGCCGATATCACAATGGCTGCCATGATACGGGTTTGATTTAATTCATGGGACGTGATCGATATGAGACGATATCTACCGTAATTTCCGCACTATAAGGCGCACCTGAGTATAAGCCGCAGCAGCAAAATTGCCTGTTTGTTACATATATAAGCCGCACCGGACTATAAGCCGCGGGTGTTTTGATGTTTAATTACCATATGTAAGGGTTCGTGCACAGAGGGGATTGTCGGGAAAGAGATGGCTGTTTGGGGAAGCTCCCATTTATTAACATTTCAACAAAACAAGTTGCATATTTGCATAACGTATTCAAGTGTTACCATTTAGTGCAATAGTAGCTACAGAACATGTACTGTGCTGTGTAAATTTAGGGGTCCTTGGCATGAAAAAGGTTGAAAACCACTGATCTACATTATAGCCTACAGTAGTACCATAACAAAAAACAAAGCTTACAGCGCTTGACGAGGCAATATCAATGGCTAAATTAAATGTGTTTTTTTTTAAGTGCAAAATAAAGTGCCTGTAACACGACAGTAAGCGCGTAAGCCTAAAGTTGCAGTAACACGGCTGCTTAAAATATACGGTAATCAGCCTACCAGAAAAGTAATTAATCCTCGTCTTCATCTTTTAGGCTAAGGTGCAGTACACGGCTGTAACCAGAAAAGTCAAGTCATTAATCCTCATCTTCGTCTTCTTCCTGCGTACTAAAACCACCAAAGTCCTCATCTTCAGTGTCGGAAACGAACAGGCTCAGGGTGGCTTCGTCAGCCACTCTCCTCTCTCCTTCGTTGTCGCTCTCAAAACCAACGAACTCCTCTTCGTCACTGTCGGAATCGAACAGCCTCTGAAGGCCCTCAGCTCTGGCGGCGGCCTCCTCTTCATCACGCAGCAGTCCAGCCTTTCGGAACCCGTTGGTGATCGTGGATGTTTTGACACTCCTCCACGCTGTCAGGATCCACTGGCAAACTTGAGCCTTCAGTCGGATCTGAACGGTGGACACACCTCTGCCGTCTGCTCTCTGTGTCAACACCCTGATGCCAAGGTTACGTGCTGCTGCTCGATTTCCTTCTTTCCTTCTTCTTCTCGCCGCCATCGTCGTAACACAGCCAGTTCTCCATCTTTTGAAGCATGATGTTAGATTACAACGAGCTAGTTGTGTGGCTTAGCCTTCCAAAATGTTGCCGTTAGTTTTTTAGAATGTAATACATAGAATTGGGAATGTTACATTCAATTTCATTCAGACTGTCTTTCAGGCTCAATCACTGCCATTTTCCCCCCGGAGCGAGGGAGGAGGGAGGGTGTTTTACTGTAGTGGCTGAGAGAGCGTAGTGG
Source organism: Poromitra crassiceps (assembly GCF_964638095.1). Taxonomy (NCBI): domain Eukaryota; kingdom Metazoa; phylum Chordata; class Actinopteri; order Beryciformes; family Melamphaidae; genus Poromitra; species Poromitra crassiceps. The sequence continues at coordinate 32,145,661 of NC_139631.1, forward strand.
CACAGTGCTCCAATCAGGTCGCGAGGCACATTTTTTGCAACATCATCCAATCAGGGTCTCGCTCTCGTAATGTCTGTCTTGCTCTCGTTCTGCCTCATACCAACATCCATAGATTTTGGAGGTCCCCGAGCGGCCGTTAGCTGATAAAATCCATAGATAAGCCGCACCGTTATATAAGCCGCAGGGCCAAAAAACGGGGAAAAAGCAGCGGCTTATAGTCCGAAATTTACGGTAATCATATGCCCATTTAACAGAATCAGTTATATCAACTCACAAAAAAACAACTAAAATATGATTTGACAAAATGTTCTGGGCTGCAGACATTTAAATAGAAAACAATTGGTTCTTTTTCATAAATAGACCCGTTGTTCAATATATAGTACCACATTTCTCGTGTTAAAATGCAAATGTGTTTTTTATCAGTTAACTTAAAGAGCCCTTGATGACCTTTAAATTATGAACATAAGCTATGCACATCTATCCATGCTTCATCACAGTGGATTTACAAGGCGAATCTTAAAGATGAGCATATATATATATTGATATTTTCACTTTCACTGTGCGCTCCAAGTTCAAACTGTTTCAACCTTGACCTACTTAGCGCTGACCTTTCTCCGCTCGACCTCGTGGTGAGGGAAGAGAACATCGCTTACCATGTGTGAACGCAGCTTTAGTGTATGTTCAGTGTCATGCTAGTGTACTCATCAATTCAACTGCATAGAATAGGACTTCCAAAGGATTGGATAGATAGCATACAGTATTTGGCTGGTGTTGATTTCCACCATGGGTATCGAGGAGCAATATTTAGCCTGCTAGGTATCAGGTGTGAGGCCACTTGTGGGATCTCCTGCTGCGCCTCTTGATGGTATTAGCATGTGGAGAGTGGGCCTAAAGCTAGCGTGAGATCAGACTCTCCAATGTGCTGGATGAGGAGTTTAGCTTTACATAAAGCCATGGGAGGTTATTTAAAGAAGCACAATTGTTTTGTACCCTCAGGATTGTTCCATTGTAAGTAACCCCTCTGGGATTGTTGTGTAAGTTGTTGGAAGCGAACTAGCTGCTTTGTTCACCGGTCACAAAATACATTGTAAATCCCAAAAAGTTGGGACTGTTTTGCTCGGCATAGGCTGGGACCATTTGGATTGCTTGCTGGGATAATGGAAAGATTAACCTTGCTCGACCATTCATCTTGTAGTCGTCTCTGTGTATTAGATTGCAATCTGAGTTGACTTGCCTCCAGCTTTTGTCTTCATTGGATTGGAAGCTGGAAAACTGAACTGTCCTCTCTCTCTCTCTGTTTCCCCTCTCTCCTCCATCCAGAGTGCTCACATGCCCATGATCGATGCCCTGATGATGGCCTACACCGTTGAGATGATCAGCATTGAGAAGGTGGTGGCCTCTGTCAAGCGCTTCTCCACCTTCAGTGCCTCCAAGGAGCTGCCCTTTGACCTGGAGGACGCCATGGTCTTCTGGATCAACAAGGTCTAAAACACACACACCTGGACATGTGCAGCCAGCATAGATACAAGGAGAAACACAGCAGCACATACAAATAATATGAATAAACTGTAAGAAAGTTTCACTCACACATCAAGTATGCTTGTAGCCATTTGGCCCTCTGTGTACACGGGCTGCCACTACTCATCTCCTCACTCAGCATCATGTCAGGTCAATCATGTGCTGCACTGTAATTAACAGGGCAGGCTACAGTGCAGCCTCTATGCTCAGAGACAGGCCAGCAGATAGGGAGTGCTCATCTGACACACACACACACACACACATATATCCACGTACACACACTCACACTGTACACACACACACACACACATATACACGTACACACACAAGTCGGTAACATGCAGCCTCATATTACGCTTGTCTTTCAATGGGCTGCAAGCCTGAGGCGCTGAAAGCCCTGACGCAGTGTGTCCTTTAATCATTATGATGTCCCACACCCTCGCTGTCTGAGACGAGGGACAAAGTGTGTCCTGCTCCTATGTCTTTTATTCATGTACTCATTGACAAGGAGGGATTTGTCTTTTGGGGCCCACGGAGCAGGTACATTGCGAGAGGTATGGCCACACTGGGGATTGAACCAGGGCCCCTCTGGTTGAACAGATGCTCATTGCTCCATACTTCCTCTGGACTGACATCTATAGCTGAGCATAAGGGACAGCAAAACACTAGACTGGATGATTGACTTTCCCCTCAGGGTGTTTCTTCTCCAATCTCCACATTGAACTTTGTACAGGAAATGACCCTGGAACAAGGGCTGAAAGATATTGACAAAATATCTCATTACGATTATTTGACAGAATATTGCAATTATCTTTTTCCTGTCATGATTGTTTTGGAACGAAATTTGTTTAAAGAAAAGTGATTTTATAAAAAGAAAAATCAGTGAGCATTTACTGAGTTTGAGCATGATGAACAGTTTTCATCAATACTGTACACGATTCATTTTATTTTATTTTATAGTTCGTTGTTCAGCTCTACCTTGAACCATTTATGTTGAAGAGTGCCGAGTGTGAACTGTGAATATGTGCTAACTTCTTCTGCAGGTGAACATGAAGATGAGGGAGCTGACAGAACGGGAGCACAAAGTGAAGCAGCACCCCCTGGAGTCTCCCAGCCACCAGAAGGTAAGACTGGAGGCCCCACAGCATCTTCACTCCAACAAACTACAAGGCCAAACCTTTCCACCTGCAGCTCAACATGTCTTAGCTTCCTGGACCATTTTAGAAGGAATGTTTCTCCCCAACATGGCATTTTGGAGTTGTTCTGACCCTGCTCTCTTTTTCTCTCTAACCCGGAAGCATACCCTATCCTCTGTCTGTGACCTCTTGACCTATTGACCTTTATGCTCCTGTTCCTTATCTGTCCCCCCCCCCTCCCCCCTCTCTTATCCCTGCAAACTGGATAGTCTCCCTCCAAATGGTATTGGAAACTAGTCCCTGTAAGTTGGATGGTAGTCCCCCCCTGTACCCCGTTCTCTCCCCCCTTGCACGCATAGTTGTGTGTCGATGTGCGCGCACACTCTCCACCATGGCTCATTCAAGCTCATTCTCTGCTGCTTGTAGCCAGTTGTGTCAGCAAGCAGGACAAAGCTGCCTTTTGCTTTTGCTGTGCTTAACTGTAGCTTTTTTTCTTCTTGTGGCAAAAATGTCACCCTGTGGTGTAAAAACGTCTTCTGACTTTTGTGTATTTTTGGTCAAAGATATTCCTTTTTTGTACGCCATGTTTTCTCTCATTTCAAGCTCAAGTAGGCCATGTGGATTGGAGTCGCTGTGTGTGAATGCCAGGCCCTTGTTTGTCAGTGAGAATGTGAGAAAATCCATGCCTCCTCCACTCCACACCTTGTTTTGATTTTGCAATCCCATCCTTGGCCACCTCCTCGTCTCTCACTGATCTGCTGTGTCATCCCTCCTCTGCTCTCCCTCCTCCTCTCACTCTGCCTCCTCCTCTCACACTCCTCCTCTCACTCTCCCTCCTCTCACTCTGCCTCCTCCTCTCACTCTCTCTCCTCCTCTCACTCTCTCTCCTCCTCTCACTCTGCCTCCTCCTCTCACTCTGCCTCCTCCTCTCACTCTGCCTCCTCCTCTCACTCTCTCTCCTCCTCTCACACACTCCTCCTCTCAATCTCTCTCCTCCTCTCACTCTCTCTCCACCTCTCACTCTCTCCTCCTCCTCCTCTCACTCTGCCTCCTCCTCTCACTCTCTCTCCTCCTCTCACTCTGCCTCCTCCTCTCACTCTCCCTCCTCCTCTCACTCTCCCTCCTCCTCTCACACTCTCTCCTCCTCTCACTCCCTCCTCCTCTCACTCTCTCTCCTCCTCTCACTCTGCCTCCTCTCACTCTCCCTCCTCCTCTCACTCTCCCTCCTCCTCTCACTCTCTCTCCTCCTCTCACTCTATCCTCTCACTCTCTCCTCCTCTCACTCTCTCTCCTCCTCTCTCACTCTCCCTCCTCCTCTCACTCTCCCTCCTCTCTCACTCTCCCTCCTCCTCTCACTCTCCCTCCTCCTCTCACTCTCTCTCCTCCTCTCACTCTGCCTCCTCTCACTCTCCCTCCTCCTCTCACTCTCCCTCCTCCTCTCACTCTCCTCCTCTCACTCTCTCCTCCTCTCACTCTCTCCTCTCACTCTCTCCTCCTCTCACTCTCTCTCACTCTCCCTCCTCTCACTCTCCCTCCTCCTCTCACTCTCCCTCCTCTCACTCTGCCTCCTCCTCTCACTCTGCCTCCTCCTCTCACTCTCTCTCCTCCTCTCTCACTCTCCCTCCTCCTCTCACTCTCCCTCCTCCTCTCACTCTCCCTCCTCTCACTCTCCCTCCTCCTCTCACTCTCCCTCCTCTCACTCTGCCTCCTCCTCTCACTCTCCCTCCTCCTCTCACTCTCTCTCCTCCTCTCACTCTCCCTCCTCCTCTCACTCTCTCTCCTCCTCTCTCTCTCTCCCTCCTCCTCTCACTCTGCCTCCTCTCACTCTCTCCTCCTCTCACTCTGCCTCCTCTCACTCTCCCTCCTCCTCTCACTCTCTCTCCTCCTCTCACTCTCCCTCCTCCTCTCACTCTCCCTCCTCCTCACACTCTCCCTCCTCTCACTCTGCCTCCTCCTCTCACTCTCCCTCCTCCTCTCACTCTCTCTCCTCCTCCTCCTCTCACTCTCTCTCCTCCTCTCACTCTCTCCTCCTCTCACTCTCCCTCCTCCTCTCACTCTCTCTCCTCCTCTCACTCTCCCTCCTCCTCTCACTCTCCTCCTCTCACTCTCTCTCCTCCTCTCACTCTCCCTCCTCCTCTCACTCTCTCTCCTCCTCTCACTCTCCCTCCTCCTCTCACTCTCTCTCCTCCTCTCTCACTCTCCTCTGTGTCAACACCGTCTCTTCTTGACAGTATCTGCTCTCTGTGTGTGTGTGTGTCTGTCAGCCTGACGTCATGCACGAGCTGGCCCACTGCATGCTGGAGCCGGAGGAGCTCTCTGAAGCGGTACGCTGCTCCTCCTCCAAAGCCACCTTTTTATAGAGAGAAGATCTCCGCTCCTTATGTAGAACTAGAGCTTTGCAGTAGAGCTGCTTAAAGTTTGCCTGTTAGTGTCACCTACAGTACAACCCCCTGTTGGGAGTTACCTCTGTAGAATTGGACTACTTTTGTGGAATGGCCTGAAATACATGCTGTATGCTTCTCAGTGATTTAGGCCACTATCTTCTAGCTGTGTAGCTGTGTTGTGCTGCTGTTTGTAGGCCATTTCAATCTCATGCTTAGTCTTAACATACAGCCGTTGCACCAGACCTGCTTAAAGCTAGGCTGATAGCTGCGCTAAGGAGGGGCATCATTCATCAGTCGTTTGAGTAACGTTACTCTAAACAAGTTTAAATTCAAGCTTTGATCTCCTTATTTTGAATAGGTTATTGGGCTGTTAATAAAGTTTTCTTAATCCCTTACTTTTTTATTCCAAGTCTTTTGATCCATATGATCTTGCAAATGACTCACGTTTATGATCACATGGTTCATAACACGCCAATTCATTCTTCCACCTTTCTCCAAATTGGTTCAAGCTTACTCAGTTTGTATTTCCCAATCGTCCACTTAATTCCGACAATTTCTCTCTCTTATTGCCACAGGTTATACTTATTCAGTTACTTTACTTCATCAGATAATACTTATTCAGTTACTTTACTTCATCAGATAATACTTACCGTGAATTCCGGACTATAAGGCGCACCGGTGTATAAGCCGCACCTGCAGAGTTGACTGTTTTTTACATATATAAGCCGCACCGGTCTATAAGCCGCGGGTGTTTTGATGTTTAATTACCATATGTAAGGGTTCGTGCACAGAGGGGATTGTCGGAAAAGAGATGGCTGTTTGGGGAAGCTCCCATTTATTAACATTTCAACAAAACAAGTTGCATATTTGCATAACGTATTCAAGTGTTACCATTTAGTGCAATAGTAGCTACAGAACATGTAGCCTAGGTAAACCCAGCCACCACGTGACCTGCTCTCTCAGTTCCCAGTCACTATCATATATACATATATACTATATATATATATACTATATATATATATATATATATACTATATACATAGTGACTGAGAACAGGTCTGAGAGCAGGTCACGTGGGGGATGGGTTTACCCAGGCTACAGAACATGTACTGTGCTGTGTAAATTTAGGGGTCCTTGGCATGAAAAAGGTTGAAAACCACTGATCTACATTATAGCCTACAGTAGTACCATAACAAAAAACAAAGCTTACAGCGCTTGACGAGGCAATATCAATGGCTAAATTAAATGTGTTTTTTTTAAAGTGCAAAATAAAGTGCCTGTAACACGACAGTAAGCGCGTAAGCCTAAAGTTGCAGTAACACGGCTGCTTAAAATATACGGTAATCAGCCTACCAGAAAAGTCATTAATCCTCGTCTTCATCTTTTAGGCTAAGGTGCAGTACACGGCTGTAACCAGAAAAGTCAAGTCATTAATCCTCATCTTCGTCTTCTTCCTGCGTACTAAAACCACCAAAGTCCTCATCTTCAGTGTCGGAAACGAACAGGCTCAGGGTGGCTTCGTCAGCCACTCTCCTCTCTCCTTCGTTGTCGCTCTCAAAACCAACGAACTCCTCTTCGTCACTGTCGGAATCGAACAGCCTCTGAAGGCCCTCAGCTGGCGGCGTCCTCCTCTTCATCACGCAGCAGTCCAGCCTTTCGGAACCCGTTGGTGATCGTGGATGTTTTGACACTCCTCCACGCTGTCAGGATCCACTGGCAAACTTGAGCCTTCAGTCGGATCTGAACGGCACCTCGGCCGTCTGCTCTCTGTGTCAACACCCTGATGCCAAGGTTACGTGCTGCTGCTCGATTTCCTTCTTTCCTTCTTCTTCTCGCCGCCATCGTCGTAACACAGCCAGTTCTCCATCTTTTGAAGCATGATGTTAGATTACAACGAGCTAGTTGTGTGGCTTAGCCTTCCAAAATGTTGCTGTTAGTTTTTTTAGAATGTAATACATAGAATTGGGAATGTTACATTCAATTTCATTCAGACTGTCTTTCAGGCTCAATCGCTGCCTTTTTCCCCCCGGAGCGAGGGAGGAGGGAGGGTGTTTTACCGTAGTGGCTGAGAGAGCGTAGTGGCACAGTGCTCCAATCAGGTCGCGAGGCACATTTTTTGCAACATCATCCAATCAGGGTCTCGCTCTCGTAATGTCTGTCTTGCTCTCGTTCTGCCTCATACCAACATCCATAGATTTTGGAGGTTCCCGAGTGGCCGTTTGCTGAAAAAATCCATAGATAAGCCGCACCGTTATATAAGCCGCAGGGGCCAAAAAAGGCCAAAAAACGGGAAAAAAGCAGCGGCTTATAGTCCGGAATTTACGGTATTCAGTTACTTTACTTTATCAGATAATACTTATTCAGTTACTTTACTTTATCGCCACATCAACTAGACAGTTGCTAGGAAGTTGTTGCAGTGCGCTCATAAAAACATCCATCCGACCATAATACAAGAAAACACCTGGAAACAGACTAAACAAGCCAACAAACAAACAATAACTAACATCAACAAAACAAGACACGCTAAAGGTTCATGGATAATAAGTTTAGAGAGCGAAAATCAGAAATGTCCAAATGCTTAGCCGTTAACATGGTGAGCAGTGATCCCGGGAAAAGCTATTTGGCTAAAAGTGATGCAGAAGCAGTTGAGGTTTGCAGATAGCAGAAGCCTGTTAGCTTTCACATAGTGACACAGTTATCTAAGCAGGGCCTAATTCAGCCTCCTGTTCACTTCACACAAATGTTGCTCCAGATTGTTGGCCTGTATGTGCTCTGCTTTTTTAGCTGCAGTGCAGGCAGATGAGTGAACACCAAACAGCCTATATACAGTAACAGTGTCAATTCATCCATTTGATCAAATGAGTCAGTGAAATGATGCCCAGCCGTGTAGAGTATGTATCAATCAGTAATCTAACTGGGGTCATGGAGTGTGTATCAATCAATAATATAACTGGGCTCGTATAGAGTATGTATCAGTCAGTAATCTAACTGGGGTCGGTGGGTTTCTGTACCGACCACACACACACCGGCTTCCCAGAAGTGGTCCAGTGGTTCCCCAGTGTCTCTCCCAGTCAGCGTGTCCTGGTTGCCTGGTCTGACTGGGCTGTTCACGGGCCGGTGGTGGTGGTGACACAGCGTTCCCACTGAGGCCTGAGTATGGCTGACGGGTCCATTGTGTGTTCTTCATCATGTCACTGCTCCGATAGTCCCACTTCCATCTCCACTCCAGTTAACCAGGTCTTCAGGGTTCTCCTCTTCCTGAACTGTCATGCCACACCACCTTGTTGTTCAGCGGTACGGTACCATCTCATGAAATTGATCAGTTCAAGAGGAGCATTACCTGACTTCAATAGGGCACCGTTTTGTCTCAAACTCCTGGAGAGAATCGTGGGTTTAAAGTCACAGTGAAATGGCATTTTGACAGCAACTTGCTTCCTTCATTTCATATTTGTCCTGTTGAAACAGGATACTGTCTGTCTGGAGCGGGACAGAACAGAGTGATCATTCAAAAGGGTAAACCAATGGGATATCAATTAGGGGGAGAAAGGCTGCTTTATTTAGCGGGAATGTAAACAAAAAAGGCACATTTTCTCCTGAAAATAAATGGAATTTAGATATAAAACTACAAGGAAATATTGAATATTATATCATTTTTCATTTCATTGTGACTGTAAATAAGGAGAGTAGAAGCGGAAACATCCATGGATAAGTGACTAGGTCAGACATAAATCTCAGGACAAAAGAGATCTATATCTGTGTGATACCAGTCATTGCATCTCGGCTGTTTTCTAATGCAACACTTCTTGTAGTATAGTCTCTTGGTGGTGGTGCTTTTTGCTGTGGCTCATCTGCTCATTAGAGCCTCCCCCTCTCCCCCTGGTGGTTAGGTGCGGTATCGCCGGGAGCACGCCTCAGGCCGGCAACTGCCCTTCTTCCCGCTGCTGGAGGACCTGATGAGGGACGTGTGTGACGGCGCCGCGCTGCTCACCGTGGTCCACTACTACTGCCCAGACCTCATGAAGCTAGAGGGTATGCTGTGCTTACACATACACACGCACACAGACATGCACGCACACACACACACACACACGCACGCACACACACACACACACACACACACACACACACACACACACAGTCACAAATGGCTTAATTTCAGATATTATCAGTTCAATTATCAAATCCCAAATTTTATCTGCTTTTCTCCCCTCCCGTTTTCTCCCCAATTGTACTTGGCCAACTCCCCCTGCTGCCCCGACTCCCGGTGATGCTCCACCCCCTCTGCCCATCTGGGGAGAGTTCTAGACTAGCACATGCTTCCTCCGATACATGCGCAGTCGCCAGCCTCTTCTTTTCACCTGACAGCGAGGAGTTTCACCGGCAGGACGTAGCGCGCGGGGGCATCATGCTATTCCCCCAGTTCCCCCTACCCCCCCCCCCCCCCCCCGAACAGACACGCCGGCCGACCAGAGGAGGCACTAGTGCAGCGACCAGGACTCATACTCCACCTGCAGACATGGCCAATTGTGCCTGCAGGAACGTCCGACCAAGCCGGAAGTACCACTAACGGGGAATTGAACTCGGGACGGTGGAGGGGGAGGGATGGGGGGGGTGCTTTTACCTCTACACTACCCAGACAACCCCTAACGTGTTGAATGTGATATCCATGCGCGATGCTATTCTGGTCGGTTGTACATGGCTGACGCTGACGCTGTCCCAGTCCACTGTGATATTTATAGCCAGCAGCTCATAAAGTAGTGTCCTGAGCTGACCCTCCCTGTGCCTCTCTGAGCAGATATCTGCCTGAAGGAGGTGACCTCCATCGCCGACAGCCTGTACAACATCCAGCTGCTCAAAGAGTTCGCCAACGAGTATCTGAGTAAGAGCTTCTACCTGACCACAGAGGACATGCTGTACTCGCCACTTGTGCTCAAGGTAGAAGTGATGCCATTTTGATAAGCAGTTGCAAACATAACCTATGTGTGGTCTGCAAAAAACCTTCACATGGTGGGAATTTGACATTATCTTTTCTTTTTTACATTTCCATAAATTAGAAACTCCTCTGTATATAACTTTTTGAATGACTGAGATAGCTCTCTCAGATCAAAAGTTATGAGTATTTTAATGTTATGTGTCTAAAAGTAAAATGTGAGAAAAATGGCTTTAAACATTCCTCAACGTATTTTCTACAGTGGCATTCCACCAAAACCATAAGAATAAATACTTTCCCTTTTGTTTTATGAAAATAATTATTCACCATGATGTACTACTATGGAGATGAAGGCAACCAAATCACTCAAAATCTCAAAATAGCGGCAAAACTCATTTTCAACCCTCTTTGGCTCATTACCAACAATGTGCAGCAGCAACATGTGAAGGGTTTCTGCAGGCCACCACACACATAGTGCAAGAAGCCAACTTTTTCATCCTCAAGAAACCGTGTTTGCTAAATATTCACTATTTTATCTGCTAAACCGATTTTTTGAGTTGGACTTACATTTGGTTGGAGTTAATTCCTCGTATTACGGCACAGTTCAACAGAGAATGGTCATCTTTGGTGGCATTTTCTTTTTGTGATGATCAAGAAACTGAAGTGTTTTTGCGACATGTTTGCTTGTTTGTTCCCTTTGCAGCACAATGTGATGGTGTTCATCGCTGAGCTCTTCTGGTGGTTTGAGACGGTCAAGCCAGAGTTTGTCCAGCCCAGAGATCTCCAAGAGTTTAAAGATGGTAGGCATCACTGAGTGAATGTTACGCACTTCATACTGTCTCACACTGCTAAACCATTGATGTCGAAGCATTTTGTTTTGCAATACATTATGAAACGGCATCCTTGGTTTTACGTTCATGAAATTTAAATTCCAGCAAAACATGAAAAATCCCCAAATTTGAATTGTAAACAGCTAAGAACCTTGGGGTGATCCTTGACAACCAGCTGTCTTGCTCAGCCAACATAGCTGCGACAGCACGCTCCTGTAGGTTCTCCCTCTACAACATCCCCAAAATCCGTCCCTTTCTCACAAGAGAAGCGACTCAACTCCTGGTCCAGTCACTTATCATCTCTCGCCTGGACTACTGCAACGTGCTCCTGGCCGGCCTACCTGCCACCGACATCTGACCGCTTCAGCTCATTCAGAACGCTGCAGCCCGTCTGGTATTCAACCAACCCAAATTCTCTCATGTCACTCCCCTCTTCTAGGACCTCCACTGGCTTCCCATCTCAGCACGCATCAAATTCAAGACACTGGTACTGGCCTACAGGGCAGTACACCAGTCAGCTCCCCTGTACCTGCAATCTATGGTCAGGTTCCAAACCTCTCAGCGCTCCCTTCGCTCTTCCACCAGTGCAGGACGCCTCGCCCCTCCTTCGCTAAGGGGGCTCAAAAGTTGCTCATCCCGATCTCGACTCTTTTCGTCCCTGGCACCTCAATGGTGGAACGAGCTTCCACCTTCGGTCAGGACGGCTGAATCACTGCCGATCTTTCGGAAAAGACTAAAGACACACCTTTTCAGGCTCCATCTGGGCCCTTCTTGATCTAACTTCTTTCTCTCTCTTTCTAAAAAAATAAATAAACTAAACTTGTACCACTGTTCCTTGAGAAGTTGTAGTAGTCATAGACTGTGCTGCATAGTTGATTGCTCTATTGCTGACAAATGTGTTATTGTAAGTCGCTTTGGATAAAAGCGTCTGCCAAATGACGTAATGTAATGTATAATTGATCCACACCCACACCTGTTCCTCTTCCTGCTCCCAGCTCGAGTCATGGCTCAGCCCAAGAGCGCCCGGCCATCAGTGCCCATCTCCAACGCCACCAAGCGTAGCTTCCTGCTCAGCCCTGGTGCTGCTGAGAGCCAGAGCAGCCCTGAAGTCTGTAACAGGTACTTCCTGCATCCTGAAGACTCTGACCCCCTGTAAGTCTCCTCTCACGCGCCTTCTCATTCCATCACACACCATGCTTCTCTTTCTCTACCACTTAGCCATCTTCTCAGGATGGGTGCTGCAGTGTTTGCCTTCACAAATGTGCTCTGAATTTGCATTGAATTGTTGAAAAATCAGGCTAGCTAGCTGAAGAGATTACATGAGACCTCTTGCTGTGAGAAGTAGTCTGCTGGTAGGCGAGAGTCTGTTTGATATTCTAGACGGTTTTCATGGAATTGTGTTGCTATGAATCTCATTTCCTGTCAGCTATTGTATTGGCATCATAGACTGTATATGCTGCAAAAGGAAGTTAGCTAGGGGCAATTCAGAATGTTTGTTGTCAAGTTGAAACCATCTATAATGTTGCTTGCCTGTCTGTTGAATTATGTACTGTAGCTTTTACTGTGTCTGTGTTGAAAGATAATGTTACAACTTGAGCTGGTGTGTGGAGCAAAAACTATTTTAAAAACTGGCTGTCTATTGGTATTAATTAATCCGTGAATTCAACAGTTCCAGTCACAAATGTCGGGCAATGTATTGTCCTTGTAGTGTCGTGTGGATGGCAATCCTAATTGCACCTGCTAGAAGACTAATTGGGAAATCTTGTTAGGACAGCACACAATGTAGTGTCTTATCACAATAAACTATAAACACCAACTGATTTCACTTCTTTGTGGTTTACAGTAAAGGGGGTCCAGCATTCAGCCCTTCCCACCCCCTCCTGCCCCTGAGACAGAGGCAACAAAAGCAGCAAGGAGAGGAAGCTGCAGGTAAGCACAAACAGTTCAGCTACTTTCTAAAACAAGCTTCACACAGTGCATCTACATGCATGTTGCATGAAGTGAAGAGTTAAAGGTCCTATCCGTAAGTGCTAACTATTACTGACACCGGTGGCCGTTAGAGTAACTGCAGACAGTGTGTGAACGAGCACCATACTCGCACGCACACAAGCAGCTGCCTGGCAACAGCAGACTGTGTTGGTTCACGTTCATTTGTTAGTGTAGTCGTGGCCAGCTGTTTAATAATAATACGCTGTTTTTATTTACTTGCTTATTGATGTACTTGTTTATTTTTATTTATTTATGTTTCCTTATTGATTGATTGTGTTTCTGGTTAGGTCTACGAAATCGTTCCAACTCCCTGACTCAGGAGGGACAACCCCGAGGCTCTGTTGTCGCTTGGCCCGACAAGAGGCAGAGGTACCTAGATATTATACATTAACTAAGTACTTTTTCAAAAAGAAATGTGTGTGCTACTGCTAACCTGTCGTAGGACTCTTTCTAGTAGCAGTCCATCCATAGTTCTGTGAAGTTGAGAAGAACAGCGGGCTTTGCTTTAAGTAATAAAAAATAAGCTTTAAAAAATATCTGTTTATGGGAATGGACAAACTAATGTTGACCTGCCACTCTCAGCAAACATCCATTCTGGAAATGAAGGAGTGAAGAACTGAACTTTTGAAATGGAAAATGTGTTGGAACTCTCGTCTATATTGTTCTGACATTGTCATAACTAATGAGGATTCCTCCATGCTCTCTCTCTCTGCAGACCCATGTCTACACTGAACCCCTACATGTCCCACACAGCCGCAGACAGCGACGCCGACATAGCTTCTGGTGACAGTGTGAGTTTGGCCCGTTCCATAAGCAAGGACAGCCTGGCCTCCAACGTGGTTCATGTCACACCCAAGCACCAGATCCCCGGCCTCCAACCTCCACAGGCCGCCGCACGCAGAGTCAACGGCCACAGTCTTCTGAGCAACGTCAACATGGAGGATGAGGAAGAAGCTCTAGTGGCACCAGTCACCAGGACTGATGCTTCTGCCATCCCCAAACCGGTTGACGGGACGCAGACAGCTGCAGAGGTCGGACCCAAACCTTCCACTGAGTCCCAACCTGCCCTGGATACCTTTTACCTAGAACCACTGATGCCTGCCATGCTCAAACCGGCCAAAGAGAAGTCTGTATGTCTAAATAAGGAGGAAGAATGTGGAGAGGTGGCCCGGTCCTCAGGGAGGGGCTCTCTACGCCGAGGAGATGCTCCTGTGGCAGCTGTTCGTAGGAAAGCCCCCCCCAGCCTGTACCGGACCTTCCCTTCATCCAGCGGCAGCGATACCTCTCCTTTTAGCTCTCCAATCTGCGGGGATTTGGACTTGTTGACTGAGTCTTCCCAGGGCCAGGAGACATCCAGGCCCGTCGTCGCCAGCAGTGTGGACCCCTCGTCCACAGGTTTCTACCTGCACTCAGACTCTGAGGAACCAAAGCCTGGCCAGGGCCTGGAGCCTGAGCTGGAGGAGGTGGATGAGGAGGAAGAGGATTTGGATGAAGCCCTCACCACCACTAAGGACTACTCCCCCAGGAAAACCTTTGACGAGGAGGACGATGAGGAAGAAGAATCGGCCAAACTCCAAGAGGACATGAATGTGAAAGAGCACGAGGACAAAGACAAAGACATGAATGGTGGCAGTGGGCACTCCAGCCCCTGCCTCAGCCCCCACTCGCAGGCCAGCAGCATGGCCAGCGGCAGCATACGCATGACCTCCTTCGCCGAGCGCAAAGCTCACCAGCAGCGCTTTGGCAGCAACCATGACCTCCGCTCCAGTGCCTCCAGCTCCCAGAGGACCACCCCGGACGGCTCGGAGTGCAGCGCGCCCCTAGCCTCTTCCTGGAGGCTCAAGCGGGACCAGAGCCCCTCCTCACCCTTGGGAGGGGGCAGTCGTACAGGCGACGGTAGTGGTGGTGCTACTGTGCTAGCTTCAGAGCTTGTCCAGCTCCACATGCAGCTGGAGGAGAAGCGACGGGCCATCGAGCACCAGAGGAAGAAGATAGAAGTGCTGTCGGCCCGTCAGAGACAGAAGCTGGGCAAGGCTGCCTTCCTGAACATTGTCAAGAAGGGTGGCGGCAAGAGTGACACACTGCCCAACCCGCTGAAGGCCGACTACTCCAAAGACAAGGTCAACGGTGAGAAAGGAACAGCATCTAAAGATGACTTGTGTGTTGACGCCCTGAGAGGGGACAAAGAGGTGGAGGCGGCCGCCCCGCCAGGTGCCTTAGAGATGGACAAGAAGGGCAGCAGTGGAAGCTTCTATCTAGATGAAGAGGTGGACCTCAACGAGTGCAACCGCTCCATCGAGCTGTTGACCGATGCCATCGGCAGCATCCAGGAACAGATGATGCAGTTGTCGCTCCAGCAGGAAATGTTAATGAAACAGAATGTACAGCCACCCCCTGCTGCAACCCCACCTCCTCCCCCCACCAGCGACAAGACCAATGACTCTAAGGTTCGTGCAGCCGTTCAGTTTGTGGAGCCCCTTTCCACCACAGCCACTGCCCCAACCAGGAAACCCCCCAAGCTGACCTCAGCCCGAGGCTCCAGATCCAAACCTTCAGAGCTAAAGATAGCCAAGGAGCAGAGTCGGCAGGGCCCCAGGACCCTCACCCCCACCCAGAGCGGGACGGAGACGCTACCCCACCCGAGGCAGTTAGCTGGGGGCAGGTCCCCCAGGGCCGAGCGGCCCGACACCCCCAGAAACCCCATAGCAGGAGAGACAATCGACAAGCCAGGCTCCGGCCACATTCGGAGCGCAACGTTCCGGCTTCACGACGAGGCTAACCTGCGCCTACCGACCCGAGTGGACCCGGCGGCCGTGGCTGTCCCAGAAGTGTCCTTTGATGAGTGCCTGTCCAGTACCACGAGGGAGTCTGAGCTCAATTCCTCCGACGGTTCAGGGAAAGAGAATGTGCCATCGGATGAGGTGCAGCGGAACAAATCCCAGCTGATCGAGGTGGATCTGTCAGACCCGAAGAGAGAGGAGAGTGTTGAGGACAGCATCACAGAAGGGGGCGATGGAGAGCAGAAGTCTGTCCTGGGCTTCTTCTTCAAGGTAACGCCTCGGATGAAAATGAAGATTGAATTACTTTAGTATTGATCAGTTTTGGTAGGTTGTGTCGTGTGGAATGTGATTGGTAGTTTGAAATACATGATTTTATAATCTGCAGCGGTCCCGCGTTGAGTAATTCTCTTATACTATAATAGTAGTAAAATATTGAAAATAATAATTGTGTACCTGTGTTTTTCTCATGTTCTAGGATGAAGAGAAGGCAGAGGATGAGCTGGCTAAGAAGAGAGCGGCATTCCTGCTGAAGCAACAGAAGAAAGCTGAGGAGGCTCGACTCCGCAAGCAGCAGCTAGAAGCAGATTCAGAGCTGAAACGAGATGAAGCCAGGTCACTCATTTCCTCCACGCTTCACACAGTTCTACACCTGACGACACCACAGCTGTTGACAGCAAACTGTTTGTTTGTTTTTCGTTGGCAGACGTAAAGCCGAGGAAGACCGCATGCGCAAAGAGGAGGAGAAGACACGGCGGGAGTTGATCAAGCAGGAGTACCTGCGGAGGAAGCAGCAGGAGATGATGGAGGAGCAGGGCCAGGTGAAGCCCAAGGTCCCCAAGCCCCCCAAGCCCAAGCAGAAACAGAGACCCAAGACTGTCTTCAGAGAGGAGTCCTCCAGTGACAATTTCTCCAAGTGCTCTTCCTCCACACGTAAGATTAGGCATCAGAGTCATTCAGTTAATCATCTGTTTGACAGTGAGCTGAAGCTCCATTCTTCTTGACCTGCCTGAACACGGTGTACTCCATTGAGTTGCTGTTGACTGTCGTTTCACTGGGGGGCATAATGAATACCAATCATGGGAATTTACTTTTTTATTTCATTTAGATTGTAATTAATTTAAAAGATGGCCCTTTTGTTGCATCATGTGATTGAATCATGTGACTTTACACTTGTCCCACATAGGGCTGTCACTTTTTCCCAAAATAAAGTTTGAACGAACTTTAATTGCCCGCAAAATTTTTTGGGTTAATTAAAAAAAAAAAAAAAAAAATTTGCAGGCCAGGCCACCGGGCATCGGCCCGACGCGTTAGCTTGGGCGCTCACAGTCACAACACTGCCTCACAAACTTGGCTGCATCCAACTCGAGACAACTTTTCAGACCCATGGAGACAATCTTTCTCAGAAGAGACTAACGCGACAAATCTGGAGACTTTTTCTGACATGGGATTAACATTACCAGCAAGCAGCAGTTGGTTAATTTTGGTTAATTAAAAAAAAAAAAAAAAATTTTTTAAATGATGATAAAAAAAAAAATCGAACCGGTCAATTATACATTCGAACATGCCCTCCTCCCCCACATTCGAAGTTAATTTCGAATGAAAAGTGACAGCCCTAGTCCCACATGATTGCAGCATGTGATTGTATCATGTGACTTTCATGTGTGCATTTAAGATGGCGTCTTGCAGTCTAACTCCAGTCTGATGAAGAGCTTGACGCTCGAAATGTCATTCTGTTGGTGGTAGAAATAAATCACTGAAAACGGAGCCCTTGCAGTGTGCGAGCTGTTTTTAGATGTTTAGATATTTACACATTTTTTGCCAACAGTGGGCCTATTTTTTTTTATCAGTGCAGCACAGAAAATGTACCTGGGTCCGGGTGGCTGTCCTGAAATTCTCTCTGCAGGGAAAACCCTGGAGCCAATCTGAAGTGAGGAGGATCATTACAGTTTTATAAAAGATATTCATTGATCTTCTCTGCTTCACATAGCTGACAACCTGAGCACTGCCCAGTCAGGCTCCAGTCTGTCCCTGGCCTCCGCTGCCACCAACGAGGCTGACAGCGTCAACTCTGGAGGAGCTGGCTCCCAACGGTAAGTCACTCTGTGTGTGTCTTTCAAGATTGTGGGCGTGCATTTGATTATGTTTTAGAGCACACATGGGCAAAATACGGCTGTGGAGGTAGGGCGGGTCGTCCACTAATCGCTTTGGATAAAAAAGGTCGGTGGTTCGATCCCCGGATAGTGAATTTCTGCAAGTCTGTATGATCGAGCCGGCTAGCATACTCTGCCTTGACAAGTCCGTGTGTCGTCAGTCACTCGGAATTCATGAAGAAATGTCTTGCTGAATTGTCAAAAAGGGCAGCTGACTCAAGTCAACATATTTTTCCATCGAATCATGTTTCAATTCAATTGTCCAACGTGTGGCCCTTCTCTTACTTGATCTAAGTCATATGGCCCTCTGGAGGGAAAAAGGTGCCCACTCTTGTTTTGTCAGTATTTCTATTGTCCTTTGTGTGTCTCTATTTGCTGAGCCAAGACCTTGTGTCCTGTTTTCCAGCTGTGACTCTGTGGAGTCGTTTCCAGGAAGTCGTAACAACAGTCGAACCGCAGAGAGAGACTGGGACAACGGCTCCACCGCCTCTTCCATCGCTTCCATGGCTGAATACACTGGTCAGTGCACAGATGTTATTATACCTTATTTTCAGCTACACGACAATATGTAACCATGGTAACAAATGTTATATTATTTTTTCAGCTACACTAGAATATGTAACCATGGTAACTGGGACCTGTGGTTGTGTTTTTCCTTAGTGACAAAAACACAGCAAGATGCAGACCTTATTAAGCCTGTTTTCATCATTGCCCTAGATTGCATTGCATGCAGGCCAAATAACATAGCCAGTTACAAACAGTTACTTTCACTGTTTCACTGTTTGCCAGTCAAATATAATCTTCAGAACCCAAAATAACTTTCAAACAATGGCTAGTTTTTTTTGCGGGGCTGTTAAAGTAGAAAAACTTATGAGCTGTAGCCAAACTTACCAGCGTTTAGCTGTTGGCCGGTGTGAATTTCACTCCCTGATTGTATGTTACATAATACTTCATTAGTATGGCTGAATTGGCTTTTCTCCTTTAGGTCCTAAGCTGTTCAAGGAACCCAGCGCCAAGTCCAACAAGCCAATCATCCACAATGCCATCGCCCACTGCTGCCTGGCTGGCAAGGTCAACGAGCCTCAGAAGAACCAGATCCTAGAGGTCAGTCCTCTGCCTTAGATGGTCCTTTGCAAATTCTTAAAACTTCTTGTTCTTGTTCTTGTCGTCTTGTTAATCTCTTAACTGAATGAGGTTAACTGACCGTGCGCACTTTTTTCAGCATCCTTGCTACACACACGCACGCGCGCATGCACACACACACACACACACACACACACACACACACACACACACACACACACACACACACACACACACACACACAGAAAACTATTTTAATCAAGGGTCTTTTTTTAATCTTCATAGTATTTGTTGACAGAAGGGAGTATTTCTTATTCACTTTGCCGTCAGCCTTTCAGTCACAAACCTGCTTCTCTAAACTCTAGGCCACTCTGACCAAAATATGACCTGGATGCTATATTAACGTCAATCTTCCTCATATCTCTGTTCCCCCCCCATTAGGAGTTGGAGAAGTGTGAATCCAACCACCTGATGATCCTGTTTCGTGACGGCGGCTGCCAGTTCCGAGCGCTCTACTCCTACTTCCCCGACACAGAGGAGATCCAGAAGCTGACGGGCACCGGGCCCAAGAGCATCAGCAAGAAGATGATCGACAAGCTGTACAAGTACAGCTCGGACCGCAAGCAGTTCACCGTCATCCCCGCCAAGACGGTGTCGGTCAGCGTGGATGCCATAACCATCCACAACTACCTGTGGCAGGTCAAGAGAAGTACTGTGCCAAAGAAGAGCGCAAAAAATTAGCAGGATTGTTTTTTTTCTTTTTTTATGCTTCGTCACCCAAATCATCTTACCCCCATCTTGCTCGTTTCCCGGATAGACTGCATTCATGCCCACAGCCAAGCTAGAAACCTACTCAGGAGGAGAGGCCGTGCCTAACGGACATGTGGTCGCCGCCTGTAGGTGGAACCAAGGCTGGGGTAAGAGCAACGGTATGCGCGTGTTACCGCTGGTCTTAGGGGACTGGTGCTTGCAAAAGGGAATGCCAGCTGAATTTACTACAATATCCTCTCCCTGTGATCTCAGTGTGATCTGTTCAGGGTCTGTCAGTCCGGCTCTGATTTTTCTACGACGACCACGACTCAAAGCATGTGGCATTTTTCTCCATTTCTCTCATATGTGGTGTTTTTTTTTCTTCCTCCATTTTTACGTGAAGTATTTATTGTGTTGGCACCGTCATGGTTCGACAGCTCAGCTGCAGCACTAAAATGCTTCCCCTCCTTGAATGAAGGTCCTTGAATGCCTCTCTTTTGGACAAAAGGGGGTGGGTCCATTCCACTACAAAAGGAGGGGAAATTGTCCCTTTCAGAAATCCGAAGCGACGGACCTGCTGTGTACAACCCTTTAGGACTATTGGACTGTTCTGCTGTCCCAAACAACAATCTCTCCAGTGTGGACTGTCTCATCTTGTTCAATCAGGCTGGCATTGCCAATTTTGCCTCACCAGGGATTTTCCAAATCTGCTGCTCTGAACTGTCTTCTTTTGTCCCTGGGAGCTCCTCCCCTCTCCCTCCGGCATCCGTTGGTTGGCCTTTTCACGCATCGTGGTACTATCGTCTATTTATTCAACTGCTTTTTACGCTGATCGTGTAGCACTGGATATGTGTATAGCAAAAAAATACATAAAAAAAACTAATGATGGTTCATTTTTTTTTTCCAGCTTTTTTCTGTTGTAAACATCCTTTTAGCGAGGGTGTGGGGGAAAATGGGAATGATGGGCTTTGGTACAGAAATGATGCTTTTTCCTCCCTCGTCTTTTTTTAATTGTTATTAAAGCAACGTGGTAAAGAGTTTGAGCTGACGTTATGTGTTTTCATCATAACAGCAATTCTCTGATGTTTAGAGCTTAGTTGTGTTTTCTCTCTCTCCACTAGGCACTCTTGAATTGCCCTGTACAAAGGTGCACTCATCATGCAATGTACTCCCAAATCCCCCCCCGTCTCTCTCCCTGCCATCTTTACGCCCCTCCTCCAAGCCACACATGACTCTTGTTGTGAAGAGTGTGTGTGTGTGTGTGTGTGTGTGTGTGTGTGTGCGTGCGCCGCTGCGCTGTAACCAGTTTGAATGACGGTATTTGATATATTCACGCTGGGTTACTGTGTGTCAGGGGGTCAGTTATGTACCGACGACATTAAATAACATTCCTCCACGGTGTTACAACAAACACTGCCACATTGTCTCTCTCCCTCTCTCTTTCTTTCTGTTTGTTCAAAATCCAAGTGCTTTTTAGAAACCATGTGTTGGCCTCAAGAACAACCAGAAGTGTTGCACGTGCACTTTACTTGCTGTTTGGGAGGGAGGGGGGAAAGTGGAATTCACCTTTTTGATTGGGTAGACTAAGCTAGGTGTGAACGAATGAACATGCTATTGTTTTGAAAACTGCTGTTGTGCTGTGCACTCCTAAAAAGCCACCTGTGCGGAAGTAAAGCAAACACTAGGATTTAATACTGACCAGTCAAACTAAAAGGCCTCCATTGATACTACTGCTGTCTCCAAACACAACATAGAATACTTTATTTTATGATTTGCTGCATTAAACATTTTTTGGGGGGCAGGGGATAGATATTTTATTGTATGTGAGCGTGTTTTATGTTTACTAAAAGATTGTATTGGCATTGGTCACCATTTTCTTACACTAAGTTGTACTTTTCATCTTTGTTGATCCCATACCATCTATTTATTTGAAAGCGGAAGCACTGAAACATAATAAATTTTCCAAGTAAATAAAAACACATTTTCACGTTTATTCTTTTCTCATGGCTTCATTTGTCTGTTTTGTGGGAGTCTGTCACTGTTTTTTGTTTTGTTTGTTTCTGTCGCTGCTTTGCCACCACACTGGTTTTAATCTTTGCACAGCAGCTCACCAAAATAGCATGTTTTCACAGGAACTACTGCTCCATCCCTTCACTTATTTATTTATTAAAATGTATTTATTTATTATTTATTGGTTAAAACTCATGTCAGGGTTGCATGCATCTCTTCTGAAACGAGAGCTTATACATTTTAATTTGACATGATGCACACATGTATCACTGCAAAATCATCATCTTTATGTAACCTGAGTTTACAGACAGGACATTTTCAGGCCTCCCTCGATGCTAACTGCCTCCTGCTCTACCAACCAACTGGAACAGCAGGGTTTAACGCCTTAATGCTACGGTCATAACTCATGCTCATAACCATGGCAAACTGCTGCAGACAGAAACTTGCACCTGCCATGGCAACAGTGTTTTTTTCCCCCCACAGCTGGTGGTTCAGGTGATCACAAGACCATAAGTAGGTTACTTGATATTTGATTATAGATCTGTGTGTATTTTGAGCCACATCTGGGATTGTTCGCCATGAAAGGTAAGTGCATGTTTTAGTGATCCCATGCCATGGTCATATTTGTATGAGTTGATGAGATCAAAGCACATCTGATTCTAAAGTATCTCTTACAGCTCTTGTTCCCGGTCTTGTGTTGCTGGTGTGTGTATCTCCGGGCCTAGGCCATGCCTGCACAGCAGATGGACAAACTTTGATCTGCCTGGAGATCCCATCGAGTGAGTGTGTGCTTTGGTTAATATATTTGATGTATATTAATATGAGGTTATATTGTAGACTTTAAAATATATTAATGTAGGTCAGGGTATACATATATTGGCATTTTATTAAATACCAGACTCTCATATGATGGAGGTTCCTCCATGACCACACCTAAATATGAACTGTTTGTAAAACCTGCAATGAAAATGTTTTTATTCCTTTCATTGTTCAAGATGACAACTATTATTATTATTATTATTATTATTTAATGAATTCTTCATTTAAATGCAGTAGTGCAGGGTTTCCCAAGCTTTTTTGGCTCGTGACCTTTTTTGACGTCGCAAAAATCTAGGGACCCGCGACATTCAAATGATGTGACATTAGTAATGTCACAAATGCAACATTGTTTGGATGTCACCTGCAATTACCACTCAACACCATAGGTGTCACCCAAGAGAACAAAGCTGAAATATATATATTTTTATAGACATTTCAGGCGACCCTATTTGAATTCCAGGCGACCCCACTTAGGGTCGCGACCCTAAGGTTGGGAACCACTGCAGTAATGTATCCCAGAGTTTCACTACCATTGAGAAGGTGTCGTGAGTCACCCTGCCTCAACCCACCTAAACTAATATTGGCTATTGGCAGCTCCAATAAGAATATCTGCTTTCAAAAGCTATATCGGTCAAATCCTAATATAGGTAATTGAAAATACAGAAGTGGCCATTGTAGAAGTCCCCTTTCAGGTATTTATCCCATACCCGTTACTATTATATACTGCAGACAATCACGGTACTACTTGAAAGTTATAAAGTAGAACCAAGTTCGTCTATTTTAAAACTAAATTTGAGTGCCTCATCTACAGTAGTTACCAGACCATTCCTACTTTTCAAGTGGGGGGGGGGCAGTAAAACTTGTTTTGAAACCATTTCTGGGAATGGAGCCAACATGCAGCAGTAGCACTACAAAGTGTGAATTCTACATCATCTGTTCACTTTCTCGTAACAAATCTAAATGTTTGTCGGTAGCTTCTGTGATCTCAGCTTGTCTCTATGCAATAACATGATAGTGTATCTCTGTGCTCTTAGCTTTCAGCCCTGGTTATTTGTCCCTGGTGATGTTGCTGAAGGATGTTGGAGAGATCAACTCCTCTGTGTTGCACAGCGACAGCCTCGTCTCCATCGCCAGACTCACCATCAACGGCGCCAATGTCACAGGCATCGCCCCGGGTGCCTTCGCCTCCCTCCGGAAGCTCCAGAACCTCAGCTTAAACCAGAACGCCCTGACCCAGATGGACCCCAACTGGTTTGGCCAGCCAGCCGTCCTCAGAGACCTCAGCCTCACGGAAAACCACATCGAAGTCCTGGAGGAGTCCATGCTTCGTGGGCTCACTGGCCTCGCTAGGCTGAACCTGGCTAAGAACCGGATCAGAGCCATTGATCCAGGTAGTTTCCAGTTCCAGACCGGCCTGGTGGAGTTGGACTTGTCTGGGAACAGGATGACTCGGGTTGTGCCTCAGGTCTTCAGGTCTCTCAGCTCTACCAGGATAAGACTAGATGGGAACCCGTGGGACTGCTCATGCGGGGTGGAGGACTTTGTTGACTTCCTCAAAGGTCTGTGTGCTGGAGAAGGGTGATGTGCGATGGCAGGGGAGCGAATGAATAGTTATTTACAGAAGAAAGCAAGTCGGGTGTTTGAACCTTATGTCTCTTATGTCCTCAGATCTTCAGAACAGATCCCTGTTGGAGAGGGACATGGATGTGACCTGCGAGACGCCCGTGTCCCTGAGCGGTGAACCTGTGTGGAATGTGTCGGTTTGTGTGACCACACCTCCGTCACCACCATCACCAGAGACCACCCCTCCCTCACGACCATCACCAGAGACCACACCTCCATCACGACCACCCCCACCAGAGATGGAAACCTCCATCCACCCCGAGCCCACGGATACGGCCGTCACAGTGCCCACGCTGATCGGAGTGATTGGTACATTTGATTGATTGATTGATCTTGAGTCTCAGTTTGGTCTTTACAATTCTTAAAGATCCAGTGCAATGATTTCAACTAAGAAATCAACACCAAACTTTTCCTTCCTAACGTAATGAGCATTTATTCCAGTCTTTGATGGTTAGATGGTACAAAGCTTGTAGGACTGAGTGAGATCCAAAGCATCCACTAGAGGGCAATATTTCTATCTGGTGGAACTTCAGCACCAAAGAACACTGGAGGCACAGAGATTATGGCTGCTTTGATAAGTAGCTGGCTGGCTATTGTCTGACCGACTATGTGGCACCTCATTAACTATGCACCAATCAGAGCATTGAATAAAACCTTGGTGTACGTGACATCATTTACACCAGGAATTAGATTGTAATTGACTCTGTTGACAACCAGAGGGAAAGTTTCTCAAAGGCTGCTGTTAGTTTCCACAACAGTTATAATAATTTGGGTAACTTTACATTAACTGGAATACTGTAAGTATAACATGGAGTTGAGAAATGCAATTCGTATTGCACTGGACCTTTAACAACCAATGGAATCAGAATTAGAATATTGCCAGGTGCATAACAATGACAGTGTGTTCTCTCTGACACCTTGTCCTGTTGCAGTGGCCCTGTGTGTGCTGCTGTGTGCGGTGTGTTTACTGGCAGTGCTGCGCAGGAGGAAACGAGAGAGGAAAGCCGTGATGCCCGGACCTCCGAGTGAAGAGAGCGAGAAGTCAGATGAAGACAGTGGAGCACCGCATCCGACATCTCCGGAACGCGCTGAGAAGAGAGACCTGGCTGAGACCTTTCACTGGCACCCAGAGGTAGCTTGGAGGAGTCCTGTTGCTGGAGTCAGAGCAAAGTCAGCTAATGCTGTGCTGTCTACATATCCTTTTTGTGTGGCTGTGAAAGAGCAACTCGGTTTACAGATTGAGATGGAAGGTCCACCAGAAGACACAAAGAGCTCGACTGAAGGAAAGCAGAACGCGGAAAAAGAGACTGAAGGTGTTGGAAGAAGCCGGGCAGGAACATCTAACCTCACAAATGAAATAATTGAGGAAGAAGATAAACATGGTTTTGGAAGACAGCAGAATGCAGACAAAAATACTGTCAATGCAGAGACCGTACTTTACTTTAGCATCGGCACTGACCCGTACCAACTAAACCCTGAACTCAACAAAGGCCAGTACCCTGATGGTCCAGGTCAAAGGTCACAGATGGGTAAAGTTATGGGGAGGATCTCCACCTGGCCTCCAACTTCGGTTCAATGGCAGATGAGATGCAGCATTAAGGCCCGAGAGGAGGAGGAGAGACCTGCTCTCTTCCATCTTCCATCCATCATGATCGTGCCAAATGTTCCATTAGAGTTCAAAACTGAACCCGAGGAGTGGCGAGGTGAAATGGCGGCGGTGGTAAGCAAAATGGAGACGCTTTCTGGTGATGACGCTTTGGAGGGAGGCGGTCAAACTGCTGTTCTAGGAGACACTGAGGAGACTTACATGCCGGACTTATTAACTGTTTCTCCCACCCAAGACCCAGATCCACTACAAATGAAGGAACTTCTGATAGAGTCCTCACAGTCCCGGTCACGCCTGGTCACCGGCACCGCTGACACAGAGAGTTTCACAGCAACAGAAGTTGTTTGTTCAAAACCAAATGCTGAGACCGCAGAGGCCAGCTCACATCACGCGATCACAAGCTGTTCCCCCTTCTGTCACAGCCAGACCGACCTGAGTCCAGATGAGGAGCTGGACCATGATCCAGAGGAGATCACGATCCAAGGCCCAGACTCTGTGGGACAAATCAGTGAGGTGCAAACTGAGCTCAAAAATCGGATTCAGACCGACCTCGGTCAAAAGCAAGACCCCGAACCTGAAGGAACCAGACAGATCAGAGACAGTCCTGCAAACCAGAACGCCGCAACAAAGACCAACGACAAGGACAGAAATGAAGCAAAGCCAGCGCAGACAGGAGAGAGCCACAGCAGCAGCAGACAGAGTGGAGAGCAGAGAAGTCCTGGCGGCTCAATGGCTCCCTCTGCTGGAGTCTCCCCATGCAGCAGCGGGTACGCCTACATGGACCTGCTGCACGAGGTGGTCCAGAACCACGGCCGCTGGACCAGAGAGAGATGGAAGCAGCGCTGCAAGCCACACCAACACCAGCATTAGGTCACAGCTGCTTATTGCCTTTTCTTTGTCTTTGGAGAAATATAGCATGTTTCAATATTGTATTAATTTAGGATGACTGACAGCTGAACTCTCTCCCCTGGGAGTTCTATAATAATCATCATCATCATCATCGTCATCGTCATCATAATGCAAGTAACATTACAGTTAACTTGAAGGAAATGTAAGAAGGTTTATTTTAAATGCTTTTGGTATAGAAACCAAGAGGAGCTGCAGTATTTGTAATATGCAATAATCTTTGTGAAAAAATTGCCTGTGAGGTTGAATGATACCACCCTGACTGAATGATTACTCACTGGCAGTGTTTAAATAAATTAGTTGAATCAAACATTTACCTGCTTTAATAAAGAATGAAAAATTAAGAATAGAAAATATAGCTACAAGTGACCACAAGGCAATGACAAAAACTTTCACATGCAAAGGGTTAGACATGAGGAGTGATTGGTTAGGTTTAGGCATGCAGACCTAAACCTAAATGGAAATAAGCATTTTGAAAGTGTAAACACTTATTTCCAACATGGTCCCTGATGTTTTTTATTGTGTTCTCTTGTGTTGATTTTTTTTTAATGTATGTATTCCTGCTGGGCAGTTGTGTACGTATCTTTTTTTTTTTTTTTTATCAATTATCAAATAAATTCAATCAATCAAGAATGGCTGGTTATTAACTTTACACATTTGTTTATTTAAAAATAAAAATGATACTAAAATGCTTGAGGGGGCTTAACTGGGGCTTGGCAGATTTGTGAGGGGGCTATAGCCCCCCCTTGCCCCGGTGTAGCACCGTCACTGCATGGCTTTCCTGTGGGTGAGAGACATAGACAGAGAGTTGGCCCAAGATCACACTAAAAAATTTGACCTGTCCGGTTTAACTTTTTACAGTGGGCTCTTCACCAAACCCTTTGTTTTCACTCTCTCTATCACAGATGTTCTCAAATGTTTTTCAGCCAAGGACCCCTTACAAGATAGAAAATATACCGGGGACCCCCTCATTCTGATTTGTGATTTTGGGCTAAGCTTAATTGTTTCCACGGTAATGTGCTTGACTTTTAATTTGATAGGTTTGTTATTAGAATGTAATCCACAAACCATTTTAGATTTAAAGCATAAACTATTTTCGTTGAACTATGAAGATTTTTTTTTATTACATTACATTTACATTACGTCATTTAGCAGACGCTTTTGTTTTGTCCAAAGCGATTTACAATATCACAATTTGTCAACAGTACAGAAAACCACTATGCAACACAATCATATGACAGCCAAGATATTTTGATAGACTAGCACCATGTAGGAAGTAGTTTGAGAAGGAAAAGGTAACATGTAGCATTTTCTTTTTTAATATATATATTTTTTTTACCTGAAAACTTTTCGCGGACCCCCTGGCAAAGTGCCACGGACCCCTGGGGGTCCGCGGACCCCCATTTGAGAACCACTGCTCTATCACACTCTGTCTCTCACCCACAGGAAAGCCAGGCTAAAAAATGTTACATCCAACTGTAAATCAACATTAATCTGGTGTTTGTGAGTGAGTCAGTGAGTGAGTGAGTCAGTCAGTGTTTATCTCTATCACATCTATATTCCATAGAGATAAACAGTGTATATCTCTATCAAATCTATATCCCATATAGATAAAAACAGTGTCACTCTATCACATCTATATCCCATAGAGATAAACACACGGTCTATCTCTATCACATCTACGTATATCCCATAGAGATAAACACACGGTCTATCTCTATCACATCTATATCCCATAGAGATAAACACACTGTCTATCTCTATCACATCTATATCACATAGAGATAAACGCTGTTTATGTCTGGTCTGGCCCGCTGACATAAAGATGGATGCAGTCTGATTATTTAAACAATCTTTGAGCAACAGTTGTACCAAAGGTTTGTGGCTTTGTGTTATTGTTGTGGAGGAATCTTACAAATTGGACCATGATGGTATGCAAACACAGGGAAAAATGGCCATGGATTCTGTTACCATTAGCCTACATAAAACAATGTAAGATAAATCAAGGTCCAAATGATTGCAGTAGCTTTGAATGTAGAAACTGAGATAGATCCAGTCTTATTGCGTGGCCTTGCCTCCTCTTGGCATGCGCAGTGCTCAATTGCTCAACTTCACATTACTGATGACATCACAATTGCCTGAGTGACATCACTGATGATGTCATGGACAGTGTGACATCATCAGTGACATCACAATTGCCCGAGTGACCATCACTGATGCCATCATTGAGTGCTCGAGTGGAGGGAGAGAGGGGGATCTAGGGAAACAGTGGATGGATAAATCCAGAAGTAGGCAAACACCACAGAAGAAGAGTGACAACACTGATGATGTCATAGATATTGTGACATCATCAGTGACAGTGCAAAATGTAGTTAAACTCCATGTAAGTTAACTACTCTCCAACACTGTTCAGCAAGTTGTCATTCAAGATTTGAGATGAAATAAAGAGTTTTCATTCAATATATCTGGCTGCATGCAGCATTTATTTGTTCATATTTTACATGTAGAGACTTCTTATAAGAAATAGTACAAAATGGATCAACCCCTTCGGACAATGACTTATAAACATGTTGGGGTCAAAGTAAACAGGCTTTTTGATACACCTAGACTAGAGGACATGCATGGTCCATTCATGGAAAGACACAGTATCAAATGATATGCTTCCAAATTACAAGCAGTTGACATGATTGACAATGATTTTTTCCCCTAACCGTTGGATGTCTCACTGTCCAGCTAAATGTACAAAAACATGTCTTTCTTAGCAAGCTGTATATCAAAACATGCTTTTTGTGTTTACATGCCCCTTGTCGTATTACAGTACAGACAGTATACAGAAAGTGATTAGTAAGATTATTTCCCAAAAGGAGGATGATGGCCTTTTGGGGGTTGAAGGTTGGTCAGAGAGACGTGATGACCCTAGGAAGACGTTGAATGCATGGGATTGTACACTTGCTTATCTCCTCCATAGTGGTCACACACGGTTCCCTCTGTCCTGTAAACTGGCCGTCTGACGGGCGCCGGCTTGCATGGAGCAAAAAAGCATCAACAATACATTTCAATGGGACACTTTACAAAGACACACACTGTAAAACAGCTGAGAAATGCTGATGTGGATTTCCTCCAAGAAACACAAAACACCATCCTATCATTTCTCCAGTCCAACATTGGCAGATCTCATTCAAGAGACAACACACACACACACACACACACACACACACACACACACACACACAAATGTGCACGTGCGCACACACACACACACCAAAATAATGCTGGCTAACAATGGCAAGCTAATGAAAACGACAAATGCACTACTTGGTACCAAACATTTGACTATCTTGGTTTGGTTCATAGGAATGGTTGAATACTGCCCGCCGGCTTGTATAGATTCAGGTTAAAGGGTCATGCGCTCTAGACTTCCCAACAGAGCTTAGTGCAAAAATAGTTCAAGTCCTCTTTCCCTTTTTATCGTACAGCATAGACCAAAAGGAACTGAATACCAAACGACAAATATATAAAGTGACTTATTTACAGTGATGAAACCAGACATACGGCTCAACGATGATAAATGATCACCAAAAATATCTCAAAAGAAGATTAAATACTGCACACTAACACTGCCTTATGCCACAAGGTGAGGCCTGTACAAGTTGGAGAATACTTAAAATCTCAGGTACCGTCGACAGAACTGACTGAACGATCTGTGCAAAACATTTAGGCTACCAGTCATTCTGCAACTTACATTCACAACCGTTTTATGAAACTGGATTATCATGATATTCACGAATCAATGCTTCTTCTAGACAATCCACGATGAATTTAAGGACTAGAGCAAAATAGAAGTAATAAGATAACATAATAACATGGATATGAAGAAAATACATACTGCATAAAGTTTGATAAGAACATATTTACAAAGGAGCAGAGTGGACAAACACATGGGACATATAGGGGATATGGTTTGTGACACTTATAATAATGGAAATAAATTACTAATACACTCTTCCACTATAGCTAAAATCAGTGTCCAACACAACACAAACACAACAGTGAAAAAAGGCTCAAAAATCAAATATGGCAGATAAGTGTCCCTAGACGTTCATAGATGACATAATTTAGTTGTAAAAACAAACTCAAAAGTTTGTGCTCATAGAAGGATTGGAGAATTAGATACTGAATGGACATTTGTATTAAATAAGAAGAAATGCACATATATTCATGGCATACATCCCATCTCTTTAGAAAACATGATTGTTTTGATCTAGTGGATTATGTGGAGAAGGGAGTTAGTTACCCCTAGATTCTGACCTGCTGTCAGTTTTGCAATTTCCCCCCAAAATAGTGAAGGTAAGGGAAAAGGGGGCGCGGGGAAGCTGAGCCTTAGTCGGGACACGAGGGCAACTTCCCCCCCCTGAGCACAACATGTTGAGTGAAATGACCTCACATCCTGTCCCAACACAAACTTCCTCAGACCACCGGTCACGTGACCTCTCAGAATCTCTGTAGTCCTTTGGTTGGTTCACCTGCTTGAAGGGGGAGTGGGCTGAGAGTCTGTTTCCACTGACTGGTCTGCATGTTGTTGTTGTTGTTGTTTTGCGAGGGCAATGTCTGTTGTTGTTGGGTTGGTGACGAGGCACTCTTCATGCATCCTTCTGTAGCAGAAGCGGGACGTCCTCACATCTCTGACCTCTGACCTCGGGCTGAAATTCTTAACTAACTTGAATTGGCTTTTCTCCTTTAGGTCCTAAGCTGTTCAGGGAACCCAGCGCCAAGTCCAACAAGCCAATCATCCACAATGCCATCGCCCACTGCTGCCTGGCTGGCAAGGTCAACGAGCCTCAGAAAAACCAGATCCTAGAGGTCAGTCCTTTTCCTCAGATGGACCAGGTTACTATTTGGTTTATAGTATTTTTCAAGAGATAGTCACTCCATTGATTTTTTTATTTTATTCTTCAAACGTAACCATCTTGTTAATCTCTTAACGGAATAAGGTTAACTGAGCATGCACACTTTTCTCAGCATCCTTCCTTCACATGTAATCACGCACACACGTCTGCGCGCGCGCGCGCGCACACACACACACACACACACACACACACACACACACACACACACACACACACACACACACACACACACACACACACACACACACACACACACACACACACACACAGCAGCTGCATTGGGGGAACTAGAGGTTAGACTACATATTTTGCTTAAGGGCCTTTTTTATCTTCATAGTATTTGTTGGTTCACCTGACTGGTCTGCATTTTTTTTTTTTTTGGCGAGGGTGATTTTTTGTCTGTTAGTAGGTAGGTGTGTGAAAGGTGGGGGGTGGTAAGGGGTTGGTGAAGAGGCACTCTTCATGCATCCTTCTGTAGCAGCTTGGTGGGAAGTGGGAGGTCCTCTCAGCGGTCGTCTTCCCGATAACACAGATCTCGTCTCGGGCCGAAAGACATGTTAACGCACGTTCTCGATCGACTGTTGTTCCTCGGCCCGAGACTGGACTTCATCTGCGTGAGAGAAACGAGCCCCTATACGTCTGGGCAGAGCTCTGGGTCTCTCTCTCTCTCCACAGTTTCTGCGTGGTGATGGGGAGGGCAGGAGGGGGGGGGAGGTGGGGGCGTTAGGAGGACTAGAGGTGGGTCTCGTCCCTCGTCTCTGTGCCAAAGTCCTGCTGGTTCCTGGTGCCGGGACGGGACGGGCCCACAGGAGTGTCATCTGGCATGTGTGCCAACGGGTCCGACCGGATAATATACCTACAGAGGAACAAGCAAGATCATCTGTCAGCATGGAGCAACAGCAAGGATAGGGATAGGACCGTAATATAGCAGAATTCAATATATTGCAAAATACAAATATGTGGCAATAGTTATTGTGAGGCAGAGAAATAAATTGCAACATTAGCTACATTTGATTCTGCTGTAGTTGTCACAAATGAGATGGCTTGCCCATCACAGTTTCACAAGTTCATCCAAATTATATATTACTTGCACTTTGTAATGATGATAATGATGTAATGATGTCATACAGTTCTAGACGGCTCGGCCTGGTGGAAGGGCAAACTTTAATATATCGGGGAAGGGGTGTTTGTGCTTTGTGACCAATCACAAAATGTGCTTTGGTAAAACCCAACTGTGCGTCCAAAAACACAGAGCAACTAAAAATACAGTATGTGCATTTGAGGCAGAACTAATTTTAGAGAACAATTCATCCTTGTTGAGGGGAGATGTCGCCCTGTCTGCCTGCAAAGCCGCACCTATGGGACCACGTTTCCTATAGTGCAGGTACAATACTACAC
Source organism: Poromitra crassiceps (assembly GCF_964638095.1). Taxonomy (NCBI): domain Eukaryota; kingdom Metazoa; phylum Chordata; class Actinopteri; order Beryciformes; family Melamphaidae; genus Poromitra; species Poromitra crassiceps. The sequence continues at coordinate 32,178,480 of NC_139631.1, forward strand.
AGGCAACATAAACCTTTATGACTAAAGTCTAGCAGGCTAAATAAGAAGAAGACGCTTTTTCTTACACGATGTCGTTGAGCTCCAGCATGGTGTCAGGCGGAGGGTTGATGAGGACGTAGGAGAGCGTGTTCTGGTGGTCGTTCATCTCGTCTGCAACAGAGAGACAGCAGAGACCTTCACAGCTGCTCCGCCCCTCCCTGCTGCCTCCTCCATTACACACTACATTAGCCAGCAAATCATCCCTCTAACCCCCAGAGAGAAAAGACACTGGCAGTCAGGGGAGAGGAACATCACCCAGGTACAAGTCCAGATGGTGAGAACATCTGAGACAAAATCGTTAGAGAAATGATTTGTTTCTAGTCTAGTTCCAAATGGCCATGATGCTTGTTACAACTGTTAATGTGATAACTTCCCATTGACAGAATAAACAACTACAGTGAGAGGATAAAAAAAACTCCAGTGTAATCATCCTGTTAATGTAATAAATTCCCATTAATATAATAAAAAATAACTTCTCCCTCAATGGAATTATGACATTGTTGGGTTTTATGACGGGAATGTTGACATTTTCAGTGTTAAAAAATGTGACAACTGAACTGATGTTATAACAGTCATCCAGATTTGGCATTTAACTAATATGCTGTGTTTAAAATGGAATGAATATGTAACCACTTTGATGATTACATTATCAGTTCAATTAAAAAAAATTAAACAGAACATTTCAACCTTCCAGTTGATGCAATTAACTCAATAATCGAACAATTATTATGTCAACAGGAAAAGTGATAACATCAATAGTAAGAAAAAAGTTGTAATATTAATGTCATCATTAATGGGAAATATACTATATATTTACAGGCTTATTACACTATTATTACTACTACAAATTGTTATTGTGTTAATGGTTTAATAGGTTTATGGGAGGTTATTACATCAGCAGCTGTAACAATTACATTTTGGAAGTATTTCCATGCTTTGCCAATCTAGGCAAGATTAATAGACTACTTGCACAACTCCACTACTTCCTGAAATGAGTAGGGTATCTTGGTTTCCTGTCCTACACTATTGGATGAACTGATTAATGTCAGGTGTGCCTGATCACTGTTGTTGTGACTGCAGCAGTCAGGCACACCTGACATTAATCAGTTCATCCAATAGTGTAGGACAGGAAACCAAGATGCCCTACTCATTTCAGGAAGTAGTGTTGTGTGCAAGTAGTCTATTAAGCAAACGATAGAAACTTTTGGATCATATCAATTACTATTATTGCATTGACCCTGGTGCTGATGAGGTCTTACTGCACATTTACATTTTGTTTACTTTTTGCAGCACTAGGCAACTGACCATTCTAACATTCATTCCCTAAATAAGTCTCACATTGTGTGTGTGTGTGTGTGTGTGTGTGTGTGTGTGTGTGTGTGTGTGTGTGTGTGTGTGTGTGTGTGTGTGTGTGTGTGTGTGTTTTATAAGTCACTTTGGACAAAAGCATCTGCTAAATGACACAATGTAATGTACGAGTGTGTATGTATGAATGTATGTGTGCTTGTGTTGATGTACACATACAGTATGTGTGCATGTGTGTTAATGTACATGTATGTGTGTGTTGATGTGTATGTGTCCTAATGCTGCGTTCCAGTTGCACTGGGAACTAGGAATCTCGTAGTACAAAGGTCGGAAACACCCCTGTGACATCACCTGAACTGGGATTTCCTACTTCGAAACTTGGGGAAACCTCACCAACCATGACCTCAAAATCCAAGATGGCAGGTCCCACTTTAAAAGTAGTGAAAGCTGTACACCGTTTATTAGCACTTCTGTCTTATTTGTGTCTCATTGAATCAGTTGTACACATACTGTAGCACTGTCTAACTTCTATCTTTGCTACGTGGTGCTACGTGTTTTTATGCGCAAAATACCACATAATGCATTGTTCTCAACTTTTAAGCTAACAATGGCTAGCCTGGCTATGGCTAACCCTGGCTGGTTTTCCGACTGTTTTACTGTACCATGTCAACTCGGGGGTGACGTCACTCAACTGGGATATTCCTAGTTCCCAGTGCAACTGGAACGAGGCGTTAGTGCAGTCAGTGTCTGGGGTGGCTCCTACTTGATTGGCTGGGGGATGGAGGGAGGTGGGGTAAAGGTCTCCATAACAACCCACCTGTCTGTGGCCCTTTATAAAGCCAGGCGGGGTGGAAGAGAGAGAAGGGCTAACCGTTACTGACAGACAGGGTGTCTGGGTCGGGTCGGGTCGGGAGGCCCATGCTGCCTGCTGCAAGCGCACGCCATGACTCCATGCGCGGCTTCAGAAAATGGACCGAACATGCAGACAGCGTCCTGCCGCGACTCCGCAACATATCGCATCTTTATCGCATTCATTTTGTTCTGCGCATTCCAGACTAGGACCCTAGGATGGACTGGTACCATGCCAACGCCCCCACAACCCGCCCACAGTGAACGTGGGACGGACGGACACACCCACAGACATATAAAGGACAGACATGCTCCGACATCCGTCAGACTGGCCCAAATCAAACCAATCAGAGTGAAGCAAAACACATTGGGCGTGTGGGGGGAGGGGTCAATCTACTGTGGGGTTGTCCTGTAGTGTACTGTATGTGCAAAACAAAGGCTGAAAATCATCACATTTTGTCTGGGCGGGCTGGGGAAAAATGTGTGGGATTTATCTGAGTGAAGCTCTATGGATGTCTAAGTATTTTATTCCCTGTTAATTTTTCCATAGACGTTTTGAAAACTCCTTATAAAAAGAGTTTTATATTCAGAATCAGGAGAGACCATAGAACATTTCAACTGAGAGAGAAAAAAAAAATTGTGTTTTGGTCCAAGTGAAATCTGGCCTCTGATTCTGAATATAGCTGAATCGCTTGGTTTGATCAAGTAAAAGTCTTTTCATAAGGATTTTTCAAAACATCTATGGAAAAATGAATGAGGAATTAAATCCTTTAGGTCCCATGTCAAACCCGGAAGAGGGCGCGACCTATGCACTCTATACTCGGCACATGAAACACACATTTCCCCCCCCTGAAATCTACACTTCCTTACTCTGGAAATCCCAGCATATTCTGAATAAGTTCTTGTGTAAATTGACCTTCCATACACAGACATAATGCTTTCTGCTCCACTCTTAAGCCAAACTCTAATGTCCTGCAGCAGTAACCACAGTACTCTGATGTCCTGCAGTAACCACAGTACTCTAGCCATGTGAGCAGTCACCTCAAGTCAACACAATGCAGAAAAAGACTGAAGACAGAGATAGTAGAAGGAGGGAGAGCGAGACAGACTGCTGATCTGCCACTCATTCTGGGCAGGACACACACACACACACACACACACACACACACACACACACACACACACACACACACACACACACACACACACACACACACACACACACACACACACACACACACACACACACACACACACACACACTCATGCAATATTGTGTCAGTACTGTGATGAACCTAACCTGACGGCCTGGTCTCCTCTGTATACGGATGCTCTGAAATGTCCTGCAACTCTAAGCAACGGGAGCACTGTTAACTTCAACGGGGCACTTTATTTATATAATAAACTAAAAAGCAATATGTGTTCCTCTCCAAAACACATACGCCAAACTGTGTGAAAACAATCCTTCACAAATGAGTCAAATGCGACATCTAGTGCTTACGGATCAAACTCGGTGCGTTATTATTTTACAAGGCATGCCGGTGAAAGGACACACTTCCTTTCTCCACAGAGGGATGGTGACCACTCACATGTTGTATTATACGACACACAAATTACCTTGCAAATATCCTAGATTTACTCGATTCATCACATCGCTCGCAGTGAGATTAGAAACATCCTCTACAAGCCAACGAGGGAAGGTGAGAAGAGTCGGGGAGAGAGAGAGAAGAGAGAGACACACACACAGAGAGAGAGAAGAGAGAGACACACACACACACAGAGAGAGAGAGAAGAGAGAGACACACACAGAGAGAGAGAAGCAGAAGAAGAGAAAAGGATCAGGCAGGCAGCAAATGCATTGGCAGTTCTCAAAAAGAAGTCTTAAAAAGTGAGGATGCGAGAAAGCCGTGCAGTCAGTGAAGTGCGCTGAAGAAGAAAAAAAAAGAGTGAGCCTTCACAGAATCACCTCCACGTTATTCCACCGTCACATTTATTAATTTTTCTCCCCAATTGGAATTGGCCAATTGCCCCTTCTGCTGTCCTGGTCGTTGCTCCACCCCCTCTGTCAATCTGACATAATATGCATGTGCAAGTGTGATACATGTGCAGTCACCGGCCGCTTCTTTTCACCTGACAGCGAGGAATTTCTCCTGCAGGACATAGCACATGTGAAGGTCATGCCATTCCCCCCCAGGTCCCCGCCCGCCCCCCGAACAGGCACCCCGACCGACGAGAGGAGGCGCTAGTGCAAGCGACCAGGATGCGTACATACCCTTAATCCGGCTTCCCACCCGCAGACACGGCCAATTGTGCCTGTATGGATGCCCGACCAAGCCGGGGGTGAGGTGACACACGGGGGCTCGAACCTGTGACCCTCATTTTTGGTAGGCAGGGAATCTACCGGTGCACTGCCTGGATGCTGTCACATTTATGATCCTTTCAAAGTAATCATCTTATCTGTGACATCCATGGCTCCAATTAAAGTTTTGGATTTTCGACTCAAAAGACATTTCATTGACGTCTAGAGTACAAGGGAACAATGCTGGAACATGATTCTGCTTTCTGTTTTATTTTTGTTTTTTTAAAGAGCGTGAAGCTGTTGGGAGAGAGAAGAAGCTGAGATTAAAAAATAAAGAAATACGGTAGATACAAAAAGGTGAGAAAGAGGTAAGAAATAAGAATGCAGGCGATTGAGATCAAATGCTTCAAGGTTTAGAGCTCCTGCATCCTCATGCATGAAGGGTGATGCACATCCACATGGTGATGATCATGATGGTGATGATCATGATGGTGATGATCATGGTGATGATCATGGCTTGGACCTGGCATGTGTCTGTGTTATGGAACATGGAGGAACCGTGAGGAGAGTGTAATGCTAGTGGGAGAATGAGGTGGAAGTTGATGGAGTATGATGACGGTAATGAGGCCTCTTGAACTTCTCAAGAGCCGTAGCACCCCATCAACACAGGCAATTAGATGAGACTGAGTGATTGGAATGCAGATTGGAGTTTTCAACATTTTTCTCAGGCGCAGAGCTGCTCTCGAGGCAGGAACAATCTCATTGGTTGAGATAAAGAACCCCCGAAAGTCCATTTGTTTCCTACGGAGCTCTAAGCAACTAGAGAAACTGGGCAGATGTGTGAGCTTGTCAAACAAAACAAAACAAAAAAACTGGCATGGCTAACCTTTTCATGGTCATTGGCTGTCAACAGCCAATCAGATTTCTGCTTCCTTAACTCACTACCAATGTGATTTAATTTAATGAATGACATTAAGAATGTACAGGTATGCCTCGTTGGGGTCAATCGTAAGCTCTGAGGTAAAGTTTTGCTTGCTTTTTTATTTATTTATGAGAAATTCTACCTAATTAGCCATGGCTGGCTATCAAAACAATGTTGAAAGGCAACACTAAAGCAGTGAGAATTACATAATTTGCTGAAAATATGCAATGTAGTCATACAAAGTAATCTAGGGTAGCTAGTTAGCTAGCTGAACTTCCAAGTTCGTGGATGCCATGGTCATAAAAAACAAATCGCTGCCATTTATATTTTTAAAGCAGCAACTTTAATTTTGAGTTGATTGTAGTGGCACCTGTGGCCAAAAGCGGTACTGTTTGCCCGGAACAAATGTAGACTGTTACATAACCAGTTAAAAGTTCTTTGTAGCTGCTTTAACTTCCTTCTTTTTCATTCAAGTTTGCAAGTAAACCAATGTTCCCTCTGAAAAATTGATTGATTGATTGATTTTATTTATGGATATAGAAGACAACAAAATCCAAGGGATGACACGTAAAAGTGTGAACACTTATTTCCAACATGGTCCCTAAAAACTGTGGTTCTCTGGCTCCACCCACTGGGCTTTAACTCAACCAATGAGAGCATTTCTACCTCCAAGAAATGTTTTATTTCCCATATCCAATCTGTGATGGGCATAGTAGAATTGCATTATCATAACAATCATTTTCAAAAACAACATGACTATTTGCAATGAAACAATTTGCAATTAAAATAATTTACATCAACTGACTTGACTAGCTATGGCTAGTATTGAGAAATTAGTGATACATACAGTATAGTCATTAAGCTGTCTTGCCATTCAAGATATTCATATATTAAAACCATTCAAATGAATTGTGTGTTTTGTCTCATTTCCATAAACATAAACATAAACACACCTCCCTGACTCTGACCTCAGCCTGCAGCCACTGGCTGCAATACTCACCGTAGCCCACGGTGGGCAGACCCAGGTGCTTCATGCGGTTCTTGACCAGCTCAGACAGCTCCTGTCTCTCGGAGCGGCGGTAGAGGTTCAGGCGCTGCTGGGAGATGCGCTCGGCGCGGCTGGCCGGCTTCTTCCTGCTCAGGCGCCGTGCCCACTGCATGCTCTTCTTCCTCAGCAGCGGGTGCTCTGATTGGTCGCTGGCGGAGGAGTTCCGGTGCGCCGTCTTCTCCTTCCAGGAGCCGGCGCGCTCTCGGTGCTCCTCGCCCTCCTCCGCGTTGATGGAGACCTGAGACTGGGATGGAGGAAGGGTGCTGGTGTTAATGCCTGGATCATGTGTGTGCATGTGTGTGCATGTGCGTGAGCGTGAGTGTGCATGTGCGTGCGTGTGTGTGTGTGTGTGTGTGTGTGTGTGTGTGTGTGTGTGTGTGTGAAATGGGGTGTGAGTGTGACTATGTAATTAAAAATGAAACAGATTAAATAGCTGTCTGCATCACATTAAAAAATACATTTCTGGCTTTGACACATTTATAAGAACTACTGTATTTCAGAGAGCTAGTCCTCCTGATATGTTCATGGTTTCTTTTAGAGCGTGTTCAAATCCAGTGCTACTGCATTAGAAAGAGGTAATGGTTCTGCAGTAAATGGTAAATGGTAAATGGCCTGCATTTATATAGCGCTTTTATCCAAAGCGCTTTACAATCAGTAGATAGTCTACATTCACCCATTCATACACCAATGGCGGCAGGCTACCACGCAGGGTGCCTACACACCATCGGGAGCAAGGCGGGTTAAGTGTCTTGCCCAAGGACACAACGACAGCAGCTGGGCGGGAGCGGGGATCGAACCGCCAACCCTTGCGTCATTGGCCGACCCGCTCTACCTCCTGAGCTAAAGCCGCCCCTGCAGTGAGAGACTTTTGTCTTTGGAGCATCGCATGCTTTCAGCAGGGAGCGACTGAAACATCAAAATCAAAAGCAAGGACGTTTGGATCTTACCTGTGCGTAACCGTCTTTGCACTGCGAACAGACAAACCAAACAAATAAACACATGAAATGAAAGATGGGCGCATCCAAAGCATAATCTGATGCTGCCAGATGGATGTGTTTGCTTCACATTTGTTATACCGCCCCATCTGGTGAAGTCAGGTTATCCAAAGCGAGCAAAACCATTAAAAATCAGAGAAGCCAGCCCACAGAAAAGTAAATATGTTTTATTTACTTGGAAAAAGGCAGCAAAGGGAAATTTCTGACCGGTGGCTGTTGAGTTTTAGAGGTTCATTCAAGAAATAAATTGGCTGGTAAAATAACAAACGTAGCTGGAATTTTTTTAAATCCATCACAAACTGTGTCAGGGAGACCGGAAAGTTTCTTGCCCAGCTCAGCAAAACATGTAAATAATAACAACACATAAGCTGATGATGCAACTGATGCATTATTAACATGAGCAGCGACTGATGACCAAAGCAAGAAGGGGGAAAAAAGCCCGCACACGGCAGCAGATAAGCATGAAAGAAGAGGAAGAGAGAGATGCAATAAGGAAGAAGGGGTGATAGAATGCAGGAAGGAGGAAAAACAGCGGGAGAGAAGCAGTGAAGAAGACATGATGAGCATAGGATGGAAGGAGAGGATGGAGAGAGACACGAAACTTAGAGAGGAAGTAAGGTAGAGGTAAAAAAAAAGTAAGGATGAGGAGAAAGGATTGAAGGAATGATGAAGAGAAGAAAGTAATGAAGGAAATAAGAGGGTAAGAAAGAAAGAAAGAAAGAAAGAAAGAAAGAAAGAAAGAAAGAAAGAAAGAAAGAAAGAAAGAAAGAAAGAAGGAAAGAAGGAAGGAAGGAAGGAAGATCAACCCCGGAGCCGAAGCTTGCAGGCAGTCTCACCTCGGAGGCTGAGAACATGTGCGACTCGGTGCGGTAGATCCCGATGGGAATCTCAGCGCTGGAGGAACACAGCTTCTGGAACAGTCTGCCGTAAGTCCTGATCCACAGATCCTCCTCCGTTACCTTCATCTGAGCGGGCAGAACCGAGAGAGAACCAGGGTCACATCAGAGCACATCACACAGCCCGGGCTCATTCACAAGTCACTGGCCCAGAGAGAGAGAAGCGTCGGTACTCACGGCACACAGATACCCAGAGCCTGGCGTTGTGTCCAGGCCAAGGAGCAGCCTCGCGATGGGGATCATGTAGTCCTTGACGAACGACTGTCGAAGGGGAGAGAATAGCCGCCATGAAGAAATCAGCAATAACGATATCTGTGCAGCTTCTTGACTTGTTGAAAGTAAACAGCTGGAATCAAGTTACAACTAGTTTGTTTTTCCCTTTCCAGTCACGAGTCCTGAAAAGGAGTCCGGGGCTCGTACCCGAGTCCGACTCGACTACAACGCTGGTCTGTGGACCCACCTGGTACAGCAGCGTGTCCAGCATGCTGATGCTGAAAACCCTGCCTGCTGCAAACGGCAGGCGGAACATGAAGGCCAGGTTGGAGCCCTTATCACGCTCGATCTGTAGAGGGCGACACAAAGAGGTCTGAGATACAGAGCAGACAGATGGGGAGGGGGGGTCTGGGGTTAGTCTCAGGTTTTGGTTACAAGGACTGCACTGGTAAGTAAGTAGTTGGTTGAGAGACACTATGTTAATTTCTTAGTATATAAAGTTCAAAAATAGATCCTCCTCCCCCGGGTTTTTCCTCCCCATTGTCTCCCCAATTGTACTTGGCCAGTTCCCCCTGCCGTCCCGGTCATTGCTCCACCCCCTCTGCCAATCAAGGACAGTTGTAGACTAGCACATGCTTCCTCCGCTTCTTTTCACCTGACAGCGGGGGGGGTTTCACCGGCAGGACATAGCGCCTGGGAGGATCACGCTATTCCCCCCCAGTTCCCCTCCCCCTGAAAAGGTACCTCGACCGACCAGAGGAGGCACTAGGGCTGCGAGCAGGGCACATATCCTTAATCCGGCTTCCCACCCGCAGACCCGGCCAATTGTGCCTGTATGGACGCCCGGCCGAGGGTAACACAGGGGCTCAAACCTGCGACTCATGTTGGTAGGTAGGGAATCTACTGCTGCACTACCCGGACGTCTCAAAATAGACTTGTCTGCTCAAATGCTCTCTGCTATAATTGTACTAATAACTTAGCATAGCTGCAGCATAATGCAGGAAGGAGGGCTTTCTACAATGGGTACAAGGAGACAGAGAGACAGAGAAAGGAGAAGACAAGAGTATGGAACACAAACAGATATGAGCCGTCCTGAGATCACAGGCCTCCAGGGCTATTTGTCACATTCAGGAAAGAAAGTAAGGTGAGCTGGGAGTCTCCCACCTTCTCCAGCGTGGACAGAGCCAGTGAGTCTCTCACCTTCTGCAGCGTGGACAGAGCCAGTGAGTCTCTCACCTTCTGCAGCGTGGACAGAGCCAGTGAGTCTCTCACCTTCTGCAGCGTGGACAGAGCCAGTGAGTCTCCCACCTTCTGCAGCGTGGACAGAGCCAGTGAGTCTCTCACCTTCTGCAGCGTGGACAGAGCCAGTGAGTCTCTCACCTTCTCCAGCTTGGACAGAGCCAGTGAGTCTCTCACCTTCTGCAGCTTGGACAGAGCCAGTGAGTCTCTCACCTTCTGCAGCGTGGACAGAGCCAGTGAGTCTCTCACCTTCTGCAGCGTGGACAGAGCCAGTGAGTCTCCCACCTTCTGCAGCGTGGACAGAGCCAGTGAGTCTCTCACCTTCTGCAGCGTGGACAGAGCCAGTGAGTCTCTCACCTTCTCCAGCTTGGACAGAGCCAGTGAGTCTCTCACCTTCTGCAGCGTGGACAGAGCCAGTGAGTCTCTCGCCTTCTCCAGCGTGGACAGAGCCAGTGAGTCTCTCACCTTCTGCAGCGTGGACCGAGCCAGTGAATCTCTCACCTTCTCCAGCGTGGACAGAGCCAGTGAGTCTCTCACCTTCTCCAGCGTGGACAGAGCCAGTGAGTCTCTCACCTTCTCCAGCGTGGACAGAGCCAGTGAGTCTCTCACCTTCTCCAGCGTGGACAGAGCCAGTGAGTCTCTCACCTTCTCCAGCTTGGACAGAGCCAGTGAGTCTCCCACCTTCTCCAGCGTGGACAGAGCCAGTGAGTCTCTCACCTTCTCCAGCGTGGACAGAGCCAGTGAGTCTCTCACCTTCTCCAGCTTGGACAGAGCCAGTGAGTCTCTCACCTTCTCCAGCTTGGACAGAGCCAGTGAGTCTCTCACCTTCTCCAGCTTGGACAGAGCCAGTGAGTCTCTCACCTTCTCCAGCTTGGACAGAGCCAGTGAGTCTCTCACCTTCTCCAGCTTGGACAGAGCCAGTGAATCTCTCACCTTCTCCAGCGTGGACAGAGCCAGTGAGTCTCTCACCTTCTGCAGCGTGGACAGAGCCAGTGAGTCTCTCACCTTCTCCAGCGTGGACAGAGCCAGTGAATCTCTCACCTTCTCCATCGTGGACAGAGCCAGTGAGTCTCTCACCTTCTCCAGCGTGGACAGAGCCAGTGAGTCTCTCACCTTCTCCAGCGTGGACAGAGCCAGTGAGTCTCTCACCTTCTCCAGCTTGGACAGAGCCAGTGAGTCTCTCACCTTCTCCAGCTTGGACAGAGCCAGTGAGTAGCAGTCCTTGGCTCTGAACTGCATGAACCTCATGTTGGACGGGTGTGTGAGCTCAGTGATGATACTGAGACTGGGAAATAGCCTGAGAGAGAGAGAGAGAGAGGGAGGGAGGGAGGGAGGGAGGGAGGGAGGGAGGGAGGGAGGGAGAGAGGCTTTGATAAATATGCATTATATTGGGTTGTTAAAGAAAAGAAAAGTTGAAAAAAGTTTGAAAATATAAGAGTAACCAATTCTCCATTGTGACAAACAATAAAAACTTGGCGTTGCTTTGAAGCGTGTTCCCAAAAGCGGACACAGCGGTTCATTAACTGGAGCCGCCGTGCAATCAAAGTGAGCAATGTCCCTGTCAGTGCAAATACATCAACGCGTCTGAAGTCACCTTGAAAGCCCTCGTTAAAGCTGCAGTAAGCAGTTTTAAACAACAACATCACTGGAATGTTAACCATCGCAACATAGCAGAGAGTAGAAGACGAATGGCCCGTGTTTGTGTTCTGTGATTGGCTAGTTATGTTCTAACTAACCCGGATTGGTTGTTTTTTTGTCAGACCTACTGCCACAATTATAATGAAACCAGAAGTGCACTTGGAGAGCGCCAAGGCCACTCCCCCTACCCACCCAAGGAACCCCGACTCCACTCCCTTTCCCTAGTCCCGCCCCCTTTCATTACCACACCCCCTCACACCATCCAGATACACCTAGACACTCCACCCTACTAACCCCTCGAATCCAGACTCTCTATGACCTTCCTATCCCTAGCTGTTCTCTAGCCCCGCCTCCTCCCATTGACCTGAAAGTCGGCCCAGTAGTTTTTCCGTAACCCTGCTAACAGACGGACACGGCACGGAAAACATTACCTCCTTGGTGGAGGAATAAGATTGCCTACTGCAGCTTTAAGTTTCACTGTATGTTGCTGCACATCTCTCTCTCTCTCTCTCTGTTACCTGAACATGGTCTCTCTCTCTCTCTCTGTGTTACCTGAACATGCTCTCTCTCTCTCTCTCTCTCTCTCTCTCTCTCACTCACTCTTGCTCTCTCTCACTCTCTCTCTCTGTTACCTGAACATGGTCTGGACGTTGACGATGGTCTTGGCATCAGCCATGTAATCTTCCTCAGCGCTCATGGTGCTCTCCTTGTCCACCACCACCAAGTTGTCGGCGTAGATGATGCCGCACTGGAGCAGGTTGTCCAAGCTGGCCCATTCAAAAAACAACAGTGTTATAATCATACTTTATACTTTAATACTAATACTATACTACTACTACTACTAATAATAATAATCATAATAATAGTAATATTCTGTAATGACATTTAAATGGAAAAACACACCCTTGGATATTCTTACACTGGTTACAACATCAATGCATTCCATTATGCATATTATTCATAACATATGACCGTAAAGAAAATGGAAACAAATGTCACTGAGGTGTACATATTCATTGATGATACAATAGTTAATTAATAATAATAATAATAAAATCAAACCTACTTATCAATGGTGCCAGTCATAAAGTAAACCATTGGGAAGCAGCAAATGGCCTCTAGGAAGTGGTTGTCCGGCCTGCAGGAAACATGGAGGGTTAGCATCCCACACTAATTAGCTTCATAAAACATTCCTACTGAGGTCACTCCCTGAAATGTGTGCAATGTGTTAATTGATGGCGGGACAGTATGAACTCTATTAGTTAACATACTTAAGGCAAGATGTAGGAAATATGATTTTATTTCCTCATGCAAACGGAGGATTTTGAACAGTTTCTATGGAAACCTTTCTTGGCTCCCCGGCTGTGACATGTATCTGTGCCAGCGCCCCTGGAGATCGCGGCCAAGTTATTGAAAGCCACACTAAGTTAGAGCAGAGAGGTATAGACTCTGGCTCTCTCGCTTTCTCCTACAACACACACACAGACACACAGACACACACACACACACACACACACACACACACACACACAGACACACACACACACACACACACACACACACACACACACACACACACACACACACACACACACACACACACACACACACACACACACACACACACACCACCCATTGCTTTACTTTTCACTGCATTCCATTTCATTATTCTGCAGAGATGCACTTGTTATGAATAATGCAAAACCGGTTTTCTTTCGCTGCACGTTGAGTCAATGTGAATCCATACAGCAGTTCCAATTACAATTCTCTACCAAAGGCAATTCTGGCACTTCTAAATTGCATACATATTAAAGTACAAATTATTTTTCATCTAGGACAAACACACACACACACGCACGCACACACACACACACACACACGCACACATACACACACGCACGCACGCACACATACACGCATACATACATTTGCACACACACCATCCATCCATTGATATTCACTGCATTGCATTTACCTGTAACTCTTCTGCAGAGATAACTGCCATTTATGAATAATGCAAAGCTATTCTTCCCCTATATCTTGAGTCAAAATAGTTTGAGGTATAAGCACAAGCTCCAATTACTAAGTACCAATTCATTCAAACTGTCAAACTGCCCCACAACAAAATAATGAACTAGCCATGCGACTTTCAGCATTTTGTGAATTTAACGACACCAGCCTGAATCTAAGCAAATATAGCAAATATAAATCCCTAACCATAACCATATGGTAAATGGAGGAGCATGTAGAAGTCGTGCTTTACTGGTTGCTATGCCAACCTGTGTGGTAACAAGGGATCCTAAAGTCCTAAAACACAGATAAGCATCGCCTGGTCTGGAAGTCAATAGGTTTTTTTTAAACCGGTTTTTGGTTTGACGCCTGGAATAAGCTCTGTGGCTAACAAAAGTTTATGAAACTGAGACCTTCGTGTTCAGCAAAATAATCTTCACAAATGAACACAATTTTTATTATGATTTCTGAAGCCTTTTCTGGCAATCGAGATTTTTGGCGGTGGCCTTATTTCAGGCATCTATGCAGAAACCCGTTGTAAGCTATATTTCATCAGCAAACAGAAATTAGATAAAAATTCACAGCCTTTATGCTACAAAAAGTACAGCGATACTCCAAGTGACATCATCCAACAACAACAACATGGGTGTTGAGCCGGAATTGGGCAAATCTACCAATTCACATTGAGTCATGTAAGTGCCTCAATGTCACAGCAAAAAAAAAAGAATCTGCCATATTGCACCAAACTCTACACATTATTTTTCTAGATTTCACCTTTGCAAATTTGTTAACGGCTGTCTTGAAAAAGGTTTTAAGAGTCAATTAGTGACGGAAAACAGCCAATTACTGATCCTAATATTGACTGAACTCTGTGTGCAGCAGCCTTACTGATAGTCTAGCAGCAGCACAATGGGGTTGAGCTCCTTGCGGGGCCGGTAGTAGGCTCTCAGAGGGACGATGAAGTTGTAGAGGCCGTTCCCCGCCGTCTCGGCAGACACTATAATCAGCTTGTTCTTGAAGCCGTACGCCTTGGCGTCCTCGAAGCTGGTATGCATACAGCCCTGGGTGGAGACAGACAATAGTCAATGAAACGAGTGGATAGGAGTGCTGCGTGGGTCCTTACCTGAATCAGTGTTTGACAGCAAACAGGTGCTCGTGGGAGTGGGCTGGATCAATTAAGACAGAGGATCTATAAGTTCGTCTCCTTTTGTAAAATGATAAAGTACCGTAGTATCAAAAATGGCGAACTTTCAAAAAGATAGCCCAGGCTGTAAGCGTTCAAGGTGAAAAAGTTAAAAAGCCTTTATTATATTATTTATGATTTATATTATTTATTTATTAAAAACAGAGCAGCAGATCAATGCGTTTCAGCTCAAGGAGCCTTCATCAGGGTGTAAGCGTCATGACATAGGTCAATATATGGATGTCTGCAGCTTTTGATACAGTGAATCACCAGATTCTTCTCTCTACTCTCTCTGATCTAGGCATCTCAGGATCTGCACTCTCCTGGTTTGCCTCCTATCTCTCTAACCGCTCATACCAGGTTCTATGGTGAGGATCCTTATCCAGATCCTGTACTCTTAGCACAGGTGTGCCCCAGGGCTCAGTCCTGGGCCCCTTGCTATTCCTTCTCTATATCAGATCTCTTGACCATGTGATCTCATCTCATGGCTTCTCTTATCACTGCTATGCCGACGACACTCAGCTCTACCTCTCTTTCCCCCCCTCAGACACCCAAATCGAGGCTTGTATCGCTGCTTGCCTCAAAGACATTGGTGCTTGGATGTCTGCCCACCATCTCAAGCTGAATCTTGGGAAGACAGAGCTACTCTTCCTCCCCGGGAAAGACTGTCCCCTCACCGACCTTTCCATCCCCATTGACAACACTACCGTGTTTCCCTCTCAAACAGCTAAGAACCTTGGAGTGATCCTTGACAATCAGCTGTCCAATTCAGCCTACATCGCAGCAACTGCCCGCTCCTGTAGGTTCTACCTGTACAACATCCGCAAAATCCGCCCGTTTCTCACAAGGGAAGTGACTCAACTCCTGGTCCAGGCACTTGTCATCTCTCGCCTGGACTACTGCAACGTGCTCCTGGCTGGGCTACCTGCTGCAGCCATCCGACCGCTTCAGCTCATTCAGAACGCTGCAGCCCGTCTGGTATTCAACCAACCCAAATTCTCTCATGTTACTCCCCTCCTCCGGGACCTTCACTGGCTTCCCATCTCGGCACGCATTAAATTCAAAACACTGGTTCTGGCCTACAGGGCAGTACACCAGACAGCCCCTCTGTACTTACAATCTATGGTCAGGCTCCAAATCTCTCACCGTTCCCTCCGCTCCTCCAGCGCAGGACGCCTCGCCCCTCCTTCACTACGGGGGCTCAAAAGTCGCTCATCCCGTTCGAGACTCTTCTCGTCCCTGGCACCTCAATGGTGGAATGAGCTTCAACCTTCGGTCATGACGGCCGAATCACTGCCTATCTTTCGGAAAAGACTAAAGACTCACCTGTTGTCAAGACCCTTTGCACTTGATTGTTGTCGCTATATATTGACGTATGTTTGTTGTCATGACGCTTTACACCCTGACGAAGACTCCTTGAGCTGAAACGCATTGGTCTACTGCTCTGCTTTCACTTTTGTATAGCCATGGACTAAAATAAAGGCTTTTGAACTTTCACCTTGAAAGTGTGTCTGGGATATATGACGGTACTTCTCTTTATTCCATTTACAAAAGGAGGCAAACTTAGAGCTCCTCCGTGTCAACAGCTAGTCGATTGGGTTTTAGTCGGGCTGTGCTCTGAGGAGCCTACAGCGACTTTCTGTAGTGTGTGTGGACATTTATCATTATTAACTCCCCGTCCCCTCTATTTCTAATAACACATAATTCAATATGTTTTTTTGCGTGTGAGTCACTGGTGTGAATTCACCTTGTCCAGGCGGAGGCAGCAGAACGGAGCTTTCTGTGGTAGGAGGTGGCACAGAGTGGGAGAGCTGCCGATGTAGGGCGAGTTGGGAGGGTAGCCCTTCACAAAACTGACAGGAAATAAAGAAGACAGACAGACATTCAGTGGGAAGCTTCTGACTTTACCAACAGTGCCATCTACAGCACCACTGTAGTGGTGTCAAAGCATGTGAATTAGTACATTCTGCACCTGTACGGAAACACTGATCTTGGCACGACAGCACACAGTAGCAATTGAGATTGTTTGTAGAAGTGTTGAAATGCCGAATCAGCTATTTGTGCTGTGCAGTTGTGCGGCCTGTTATTTACTATTTAGGATATTTACGGCGGTGACCCACGCTACTCTGCCTCTGATTGGTTAGCCCCCTTGTGTTGTGTTCCATACATTCCAAAACATCAGAGAGCAGATGAAAATGTCGGTGCGAAACACAGACAACGTCAGGTCCTCCAGCTAAAAAACCCCGGGCACACTGAGTGACAAGCAGATTCAAAAATGGCACTTCAGACTTCATATCAAAAAAGTTGCCGACCCGCGCGGTAGCGTTAAGATTTCCCTTCGCTGGAGCCGAGAACACACCGTGAAAAATCACACCAGACCATCATTTTTCCTCCATCAAACCTTGCAGTTGGTCCGGTGCATTCGGGTAGGTAGTGTTCTCCTGGCATCTGCCAAACCCAGAATCGTCCGTTGGACTGCCAGACTGTGAAGCGTGATTCATCACTCCAGAGAAAGTGTTAGTACTGCTCCAGAGCCCACTGTTGATGAGCTTTACACCACACCTGCCTACGCTCTGCACTGCGCATGCTGCACTCAGGCTTGTGAAATAGTGATTTGATGAAGCTCCTGAAGGACAGTCATTGTGCTGACGATGCTTCCAGAGGCAGTCTGGAACTCGACAGTGAGTGTGCAAACGCAGGACAGATGATCTGTATGTGCTACGTGCTTCAGCGCCCGGCGGTTCTGTTCTGTCAACTTGTGTGGCCTGATTCGTGGCTGAGCTGGTTTTGCTCAAAGACGTTTCGCCATAATAATAAATTCCACCTCATGTTCTGAGATTCCACTCTGTTTAATGAATTTCTATGAGGAGAACCCCCCCAGGTGAAATTCAAATTTCCCTAACCAATCACCAGAGACCTGAATATTACATTAGTTACTCCAGTCGTGAGAATGTGGAAAAAACATCTCCCCTTTGATTAGCAGTGTGCCGTTCGGATTTCAAAGTAATTGGTACTTTTAATCAATTTAAAACAGCCTCGATAGCAGCCAGGCGGTGGCCGCCGCCGTTGTTGTTATTATTAACGTTACTCCTCGGTGCACTTCCTATGGGCGCGCTTGACAACCGCTAAGTCCCGCCCATACACGCTGATTGGTGAATCGCTGGTAAAACCGGAGAAAGGGCTTTTACATTATGACGATGCCAGACCAGAAGCAGCCAAACTCAACTCTGTGGAGTGGGCGGATTCAAAGGTCTGGACCCAGCCAACCAGGGCGGCTCTAGCAGGACGGACATTTGACAGACTTATTTAAAATATGGCATCCTCTCATGGTGCCATGTTGAAAGTCACTGAGCTCTTCAGCATTCTCCTTCCAGTGTTTGTCTATGGAGATTGCTGATTGTGTGCTTGACTATAACCTATATAGTGGTATAGTAGTGTGCTATATAACCAACTCACTTCTTTGTGCCCCCGTTGTGCCAATAAAATTCATTCTGCCTCTAATTGCATCTAAACGCCAATACACCCTCATCACCACCAGTGTTGGGGGTAACTCATTACAAAAGTAACATATTACATGTAATATATTACTTTTTGCAGTAACTCAGTAATATAACTTATTACTTATAGGATTTCAGTAATATTATACCAGTTACTTTGTGAAGTAACTCAAGTTACAAATCGAGTTACATTTGATTAAATCAAAGCACATATTTAAAAAAGATACAATCATTTCCTAATCAAACTGTGTGTTTGTATGCAACTAACCACTACAGATGACAATAACAAAGGAAAAGAATAACATTTAGAATTTTGGGTTGTTTACACTGATTTCAAGGCGGTTTAAATAATTTTTCGGGATGGTTCCAGGGCGGCAATGTCATACTGCTGCTGCTGTTGTTTTGGTAAAAAGTAATGCAAAAGTAGTGTAATAAGTAACAAGTTAGTCTACACAGAAAGTAATATTGTAAAGTAACTTATTACTTTCAAATGAATGTAACTAGTAATATGTAGTATATTACATTTTGAAAGTAACTTGCCCAACACTGATCACCACATGGTGGCACTGCGAGACCGCGAGTAATACTCCATGCTTCCCCCTGCACACGACATACAGTAATTGCCTGTATCTCCCCGAGCACTGCGTCTGACTGCCATCCCTCAAAGCAGGGAAAGTGCTCAAGCATCAGGGGGCGCACAGGGCCGTCACAGAGGCCCAGAGGTTAGCGGGGTCGCATTGTGTCCCAGTTTATGAGAGGCGAGAAGAGACCGGGGACAGCGCCAGAGGCACGGTGACAGGCCCTTTGTCCTGAGCTTATCTCAATCTAATGAAAACACAAGAGACGGAGAGAGAGATGGACAGAGGAAAAGACATACAAATAAAAGAGTGGATGAGATAAACTGATGCCTGTCCTATTGAAGCGCTATCAAGGCAGCTACCTGGTGATAGATGAGGGTGATGATGAAGGGCGAGGGTGTCTCTAGAGGAAAGTGCTGACCCTGCTGTCGTCAAGCACATTCACGACAGCCACATCAGCACCTTAAAGCGTTGTGCCACACATATGACACCTCCATCCATCTCACCTCCCACAACCTCTGACACATGAAGAGGAGAGGCGTGACCAATAATAATAAATGAGAATCATTGATTGCATTTATATAGCGCCTTACTAGATACTCAAAGCACTTCATATATTAAGGTGTGTGTGTGTGTGTGGGGGAACTCAACTCCTCCATCACCGATGTGTAGCAGCACCCCCCTGGGTGATGCACGGCAGCCAGTTTGCGTCACCACACAGCAGCCATCACCGCGGAGAGTAGAGGACTGAATGAGCCAATTAAGTAACGAGGGATGATTAGGTGGCCATGATGGAAGGAAGGCCTGTGTGGGAGTTTAGCCAGGGCACCGGGGCTACACCCCTACTGTTGCTATAAGTGTCGATGGGATCTCTAATGACCACAGAGAGTCAGGGCCTCGGTTTAACGTCTCATCTAAAACAAGTATACAGCGCTGTATTTCCTCGCTCTACGAGGACAAGCATGTCAATTAAAATGTACTGCCATATATTACGACCTCTTACAGGCTCCCCCCATAACCTTACCAGAGACAGCGTTTATTGTACACGTCAACATCACCAAACTTCTACGCCTCTCCATCTCGCTCAGCTCTGACTTACTCCGACCCCACCGAGCCCTCCTCGTCCGACTGGCAGGTCTCGTCCTCTGATTGGTCGCTGAGGAGGTCGCAGGGCAGGATGGCCGTGGAGTCGGCGATTTCCAGGACGGGCGCGATGCTCGGCCTGCGGCTCCCGCCGCCGTTCTCTGTCGGCAAGGTCAGCTTGCTGTTGTCTTCCGGGGGGTCCGGGTTCTGCAGATCTATGGCTACTGTGCCTGAAAATAAAGCAGGGGGAGGGGGTTAAGATGCTGACATGGCAACCCCCGGCTCTACGATGTCACGTGATTGTTATGTTTATATTCCCCTGACCAGCAAACTATAAGGCTATTTAAAAAAAGTTGCCAGTGCAGCACATAATACTGCGCTGTGTTGTCATCAATCAAATCGATGGTGAATGAATACTGTATGTACTCACTAAGGGCTACTGAGTGCTATTGAGTACTACTGAGTACTACTGAGTAGGGGGATGGGATGATATGCCTATCTCACAATGCAATACGATACACAATATGTTCGATACAACACAATACAGCTCGATTACAAAGTCTGACTGTGCACAATTATGTCTGTTTATTTATGCTATAGCAGGAAAAGTAGCTAATATCACAATTCATTTTTGTCCCTCACAATATGTACCGTCACAGTTTTTTTATTTCAATATATTTTATTTGGATATATCATCCCATCCTTATTACTGAGCCATGACCAGCTTTTCTGCTTGTAACCTTCTAATGCTGTGAACTGAATGCTACCTTATAGATATAATAAAAGTGTTATCACCACCATCACACCAGCACCTTCTTGAGCTGAGCTGCCTGACCTTGAGGATAAAATGCATTGCTTTCTGAAGCTGAACCTTACTGTACGGTACTCAAGAGCTAAGGTTATTAGCATACAGACCACATTTATGATTTATGTTGCTACACATAAATCATATGAACACATATCTATATAAATACATAAATTATATCATTTTTCAGATGAATAAAAAGAGATTTCTTCAACAGAAACAAATAAAAGAAAAGAAGTGTTCATTAAACGATAATAAAATACTATATTGTACAGTGTATTCTGTACTATAAATGGTGAAAATTGTACAGTTGTTACTCATTTCGCTTTTGGCACACGGCAGTAAAAATGTGTGTGTGTGTGTGTGTGTGTGTGGGGGGGGTTCTTTGTTAATTACAAAAGCCCCCCTCACTGCAGTGCAGCAGTACAGTGGCCAAATGAAATGCGTAACATCTGTACTTTAATGTATAGCATAACATGCTGCCTCATGCACAAACTTACCATATGAAGTGGCCTCAACTTTCACAGGTCAAACAAAAACACAACACAACAATGTCGGCCAGACAAGGAGAAAAAAAAAGCACGTAAGCAGTCATGCATAACAGTCAGTGAAAGCATATCACTGTGTACAGCGTCACCAACGCAACTGCCATTCAGAAACGTTCAGTAAGTGTGAACATGATGCAGAGCTTTCTAAAGAGCAAGCAAACAACTTCTACAACCCCAGTCTTTCCTCGTATTACTCAAGAAAATGGTTTATAGTGGGACTTTCCATGGTCGCCCCATTCACTTCAAGAGAACTGGCCCCATGGTCTGACCCCCAGAGCCAAATTTGAACGCTGTGACGCGAGTGATGCCCCTTCCTTCTTTATAGGTTCCTTGATCTTACTACAAACCACCCACCCTTCCTCTCTTCACCACTCTGCCCACTCCTCCTCACCCATGCTGGCGATGATGCTGTGCACGGGCAGCCTGGAGGGGGCGTCGTAGAGGCCAGAGATGGGCAGGCCCTTGTTGTGCTTCTCCTCCTGTTTGAAGATGAAGGCAGAGTTCTCCTCCTTGGTGATGTTGATGTAGTAGCAGGTGTCGGGGGCGGCCATGATGTGGCGCGGCCCCGGGTTCAGGAGGATGCTCTTGTTGTCCTCCCTCTTCACTCCGATGAGACACACGCCGTACCTGGGAGGCAGGGGGCGGAGAGAGAGGTGGGCGGGGCAGTTCATAGTGTGTTCCGCTATTATGGGATGGTTCAACTTGACAACAGCGATGCAAAACTACTAGCAGAGGTGGAGACTCGAGTTATGAAGAGAATACTTGGGACTTGACTTGACTTTGGGTTCTGCTGACTTGGAACTTGACTTGAAAAGGTTTCTAAAGTCTTGACAAAAGATCTTGTGTTTGTCTAAATGACTTAGATTGAAAGTGACGTTTTCTGAATTTGTATGGAAAGATTGAATTGATTGAAGTTGAAACTTAGTATACAAATCAAACTCAAGATGTCTTACCAAGTGTTTATCCTATTAAAATGATATTACATTGAAAAGTCCTAGATATTTCCCTTTCTTTAAGATATAAAATTTAACTGGACTTGGTAATTTACAGAGTCGGGATTCGACTTGAGACTTGTGCCTCAAGATTTGAGATGGCCTTGAGACACATGGGAAGTTGACACACCTGTGCTTTCTACTGCTCCCATACAGCATATAAAAAGCGAGGTACTGTAGCTATTTTGACACTGAAATGACAGAAAACTGTAAAAAAAAAAAAAATGTATGAGCACAAAAGAACAATGTTACTAACTTCTTATGGGCGTGGAAAGAAGCGTAGGTGAAGCTCTTTCCGTCATACTCGCCAAAGAACTTGCTGTCACAGAGGCGGATGTGGTAGACCTCGTTTCCTGAGCAGCGGCCGTACGTCCTCTGCCACTGCTCCGGCGACATCTGGCCCTCTCTGCAACGACCACAGCACACTTAGTTACTTAGTTACCACATCTCAAACTAGACATCTGGCCCCCTCTGCAACGACCACAGCACACTAAGTTACTTAGTTACCACATCTCAAACTAGACATCTGGCCCCCTCTGCAACGACCACAGCACACTTAGTTACTTAGTTACCACATCTCAAACTTGACATCTGGCCCCCTCTGCAACGACCACAGCACACTAAGGCCATGTTCACATTACAGGCAAATACGATTTGCTGCTAAAGTCATTAATCATCATTATCTTGATTGGTTTCCCAAATCTGATTTGGGAGTGTGTCCACACTCCCACAAATCTGATTTGGGCAAGTGTTCAAGTCGGATCTGTGTGTCCAGATACAATGAGCCACCTATCTGCTAGGTGCACTGTGTTTCTGGCAGTGTTTGCATGTCTGCTCTCTGCTCTTCAAGTCCCCGCCCCCTGCCACCGACACTCTCAAATCTGATTTGGGTGATCAGCGCGTCCACACTGAAGTCACATCAGTCGAAAGCAGATTGGAAACTACCTCCTATGTGGTTTGGACAAGTGACACAAATCAGACTTGGAGCATCCAGACTCATCAAACCAATCTGGATAGAATCATTAATAGGTCACTAAAGTTCACAAATCAGATTTGGCCTCCTAGTCTGAACATGGCCTTAGTTACCACATTCTTAAACTAGGAACAATTGTAGTCCTCTTACACGGACTGAAGGACGGCTGATAAACTGCCGCCCTGTCTGGAAGGCAGAATTATATTTCAGAGATTTGGGAAAAATTGTAGATATCAGTTGAATACAAGCAATAGAGACACTGCGGAGCGTGTCATCATTCAGAAACCATGCCCAAAACAGGGGAAAACAAAAAACTCCCCCCCAATCCTGGTGTTCTCCTACAGTATGTCACGTGTTGCACACAAAGATCATAAATACGGAAGATGAACACTCAAAGTTAATTCCTTGACAGCTAGCTCCACATTTTTCTTCTCGCCAATTCTCAACAGCTTCCTTGTTTTGCTTGGGAGTACAACAAAACTTGAATTGGCTATTTCGTACATTTGTTGTCTGCACAGCCCACCACACAACAGCTTTTAGCTACGTTTAATTCAAGGAAAATGGCGCTGGTGTATGGGAGCGAATGGAGAGCTTTCCCCCGCTTTCCTGCAGTCTCTCTAACCTTCATTTGCCCTTCGACTGATAGATCCATCTGGCCGGAGACAAATGATCAATGACCTTCCACAGCCACGTATTCCCCAACCTCCTCACTTCTCCTCCCAATTATTATCTCATAGAGATGATGGGACGGGACAGATTGGGCAATAAGGCCATTTCAGCTGAGCAGTTTATCTACTTCACAACTCTTAATCGATCAATCTTCACTGCAGCTGCCCAGCGCGCGGAGGAGGAGCCAGGATGGGATAAATGCAGAGGACGAATTTCACGGTGCCTCTAAGCATGTGTGTGTGTGTGTGTGTGTGTGTGTGTGTGTGTGTATAATGCGTATGTGCATGCATTGTGACAAATAAAGACAGGGTTTGTCCGTCCTGTACTTTACCTTTAAATGAATTCACTTCCCACAAAGCAGTCTATCCCCGTACCTGTCACCCAAAACAGCCTGAGCCACTCTCTCTCGTAACGGGACAAGCCCCGTCTTTTATTGTCACATGAACACCACAACACATGCATGCGGCCACAACACACTCATGCTGACGGTGGCCGGTGAAAAGTGTCCTCTGCATTTAACCCATCCAGGCATGTCCTTTCCTCCGAGGGGCAGGCCAGGAGCAGTGGTCGCTTTCTCGTACAGCGCCCGGGGACCAACTTTGGATGTTGTCGTCACTGGTCGAATGACGATGACGATGACGATGACGATGACGATGACGATGACGATGACGACTGATGACGACTGATGACGAAGTTTCCAGTAAAGGACATTAAAATGGATGTCCTGTGTCCGGCTGTGTGGATGCTGAGGTGAATTTAAGATGTCCTGTGTCAGGCTATGTGGATGCTCAGGTGAATTTAAGATGTCCTGTGTCAGGCTGTGGATGCTCAGGTGAATTTAAGATGTCCTGTGTCAGGCTGTAGATGCTCAGGTGAATTTAAGATGTCCTGTGTCAGGCTGTAGATGCTCAGGTGAATTTAAGATGTCCTGTGTCAGGCTGTAGATGCTCAGGTGAATTTAAGATGTCCTGTGTCAGGCTGTAGATGCTCAGGTGAATTTAAGATGTCCTGTGTCAGGCTATGTGGATGCTGAGGTGAATTTAAGATGTCCTGTGTCAGGCTATGTGGATGCTCAGGTGAATTTAAGATGTCCTGTGTCAGGCTGTGTGGATGCTGAGGTGAATTTAAGATGTCCTGTGTCAGGCTATGTGGATGCTGAGGTGAATTTAAGATGTCCTGTGTCAGGCTATGTGGATGCTCAGGTGAATTTAAGATGTCCTGTGTCAGGCTGTGGATGCTCAGGTGAATTTAAGATGTCCTGTGTCAGGCTGTAGATGCTCAGGTGAATTTAAGATGTCCTGTGTCAGGCTGTGTGGATGCTGAGGTGAATTTAAGATGTCCTGTGTCAGGCTATGTGGATGCTGAGGTGAATTTAAGATGTCCTGTGTCAGGCTGTAGATACTCAGGTGAATTTAAGATGTCCTGTGTCAGGCTATGTGGATGCTGAGGTGAATTTAAGATGTCCTGTGTCAGGCTGTAGATGCTCAGGTGAATTTAAGATGTCCTGTGTCAGGCTATGTGGATGCTGAGGTGAATTTAAGATGTCCTGTGTCAGGCTGTGTGGATGCTGAGGTGAATTTAAGATGTCCTGTGTCAGGCTATGTGGATGCTGAGGTGAATTTAAGATGTCCTGTGTCAGGCTATGTGGATTCTGAGGTGAATTGAAGTGGCCACCTTGCACAGAATGTGAGAAACACAGACAGATTTATGGCTTAACGAGCCAAAGGAACATTACTGCAGTGCTTCATCCAAACAGCCCTTTGCTTTGTGTCGTGACAGGTTTCTGCATTCTGGGTGTAGTGCTCCCCTCTGTAGTCTAGTGCTCCCCTCTGTAGTCTAGTGCTCCCCTCTGCAGAACTGCAGTGTCATCCATCATCTTCCTCTAATTAATATCAGTCGTCTCGTTTAAGAGTGGATCTTTCCGTGGCAGTGAGGAAACAAGAAGGCACTGATCATTAACAGATCACTCAGAATAGAGTACCACAGGGATGGACTTATACCCCGAAAGTCCCTGCTGCACGGCTGGGTCGTAGGGTGAAAAGGCAATGGGATTTTTCGATGGGAATTTCGGTTAAATGCATGAAATGAGTTAATGTTTTCTGAAAATCGTGTACCAAAAAAAACTCATTTACGCTTCAAAAGTCATAAAAGTGGTCCTCGTTTGTGAAGATGATCTTGCTGAACACAAACGTCGCTGTTTCATAAACTTTTGTTAACCACACACCTTATTTCATGCATTTGACAGAAATCCCGATACAAAAATCCCATTGCCTTTTACGCGTACGAGCCGGAAGTGCTATCTGGATTCGTTCCTGCTGTACTCTATTAAGGTAGATAATAATCTCATTGGTCGAGTTTGACCTCTGTGGGCGGGGCCAAAGAACAACAGTTTTTCTGGCTAAGTAGCATAATGTTATCTTGACGTCCATACAGTGAAAAGGGCAAAATGTAAGAGATGAAGCTGCCGATATGATTAAGTCCAACGCTTTTACTGTACTACTAAGTGAAAAATGTAGTCAGCCTAGCTGACCTTCCAACAGCATGAATGTCACGGTCATGAATCAATGAAATGAAGTCATTACCATTTATATTGTTATTCAAAGCTATTCATATTACTGTCAGCCATTAAAATATTGTTTTAATCGGCCTCCAAAGCCGCTTTGTGTCAGAGAAATGGTTGTATAACCTTCAATATGTCCGAATTCTTATCACTTTATTTACAAAGTACTATACAATAAATGTACGAGAATTAGTCTTGGTGACACTGCTGGTAGATAGTGGTACTACACATACTACTGTAGACCTCACCTTTAGTGCATGGAGGTAGTGCAGGACATACTGTACCGCTCTGTGCATATCACTCTTAATAAATGGCGTTAATAGTCATTTTAATTGAGAGGAGATGAATAGCATGTACTCACTGTCCTCTGGAGGTGTGAACCAGGAGTGTGACCAAGGTGGACGTGGCCGGACACACACAGTTCAGTGCCAACATGGCATACTTGAACTCCTCCTCACACACGACATGATCTGAAATGGACAAAATGGAGTAATACCGTACGTCGGTCAGAGAATGAAAAAGAGAGAGAAATGACTATGCAGAAGAAGTGGGGGTTTGCAGAAGAAAAAACAGATCAGCAGAAAAAAGAAGACAGACAAGACAGCTATTCGATCCCAAACGTACCAGCAAACTTCACGTGGAATTTATTTTCTGGCTTGAGAATCTGGACGTAGAGAGGGCAGTTTGGGGCAAAGTCCTTCGCAGCCCAAGCCCTCAGGATAGTCTGGTGGTCCTGTGGGGAGAAGAAGATCTGAAACAATCTGTGCCAATTCAACTCATCCTGTGATTCACTCGCTCAGTTGTGACGGCAATCTGAATTTTATGGACCTTGAAGATCTCACAACAGTGTGCTTCTCAATACTCAACACCATATCCGATAGTATGTCAATCTGATCTAAATATCTCCCTCTCTCTCTTGGCTAATTTGAAAATGAAGCAGAGTGTGGAAGATAAATTGCTCCATTTGGGATTCATTTGTGTAGTTTTACGGCGACAGGGTTCATATTGGAGGCACATGGGTGGAGAAGATGATCACGCTGTGAGTTATGACTGAAACAGGCCGTTTGTTGATGCGACTCACGGCAGCAGTTCGGTCCACCTCGTTCCTGCTGCTGAGGATGAAACAGGCCTCCGCGTCGTCCATCCTGAGAGAGAGAGAGAGAGAGAGAGAGGGAGAGAGAGAGAGTGAGTGAGTGGGAGAGAGAGATAGAGAGAGAGAGAGAATGGAGAGAATTCAATCATCCATAAGTAATTATTCAAGGAGATGTATTGTTATAAAGACAGGATAGGCAGTGGCTGAAAATATTAAACTTCCCTTTGTGTGAATTTGTACAGAAGGGCAACATGGTAAAAATCATTAATTTCTCTGTCAGGAAAACTGCCGTGTTGACAGAATCACAAACTCCGGGCTCACCTTGCCGGGTGATTTTATTTATTGAATCTCAATGCGTGAAATTGCCCCGCATGATTCTCCGGGGAGGGCGTGGGCTCCTGGATACATTTATGACTGATTTCACACTGCTGCCGATCATTTCACACCCATCACGCTCAGCCCTCTCTGAGACGAGCGTTATAAAACGGCGTGTAAAAATCTGTCGATGAGCCGTAAAATCCTCTGGAGCTACATATATTGAAGAAGATGACAAAGGTGGATGGTACCAACAGTGTGACTGCTGACAGTGACAATACTGACAGGTCAGTTCCTGTGATGGCCAGAGGTCAAACCCATCCTGATGGGATCTCCTCTGGCAACCATCTCTGTCGCTGCCGATGCATTTGGCCTTTTATGGGAGAAGATGAGCAGTGGACAGTGAAATCCCATTACATGCAGAGGACAGCCAAGTGGATTTAAGTACCTCGCCCTCTACCCAGACTTCAGTGACTCTGATTTTTTATATTGATACAGTATATCTATATTTTATATTTTATATCTGATATTTATTTTTTCTTCCCTTTTTCTCCCCAATTGTACTTCACCAGTTTCTCCTGTCTAAGTGGTCCCGGTCGTTGCTCCACCCTCTGCTGATCTGGGGAGAGTTGTAGACTAGCACATGCTCCCTCTGATACCTGTGGAGTCACCACCAGCCGCTTCTTTTTAACTGACGGCGAGGAGTTTCACCGGCAGGACGTACAGTAGCGCGTGGGAGGATTACACTATTCCCCCCAGTTCCCCTCCCCGCTGCGACCAGAGGAGCCGCTGGTGCAGTGACCAGGACGCATACCCTTATCCGGCTTCCCACTCACAGGACACTACTACACCACCCAGACGCCCCCCAGTGACTCTGATTTACCAAGAAAGCCTTTTAGACATTTTTAGCTGACAGCTAAACAGCTAGCTCTCATCCTGAATGAGTAAAAGATCATGCACTAGAACCCACAATCTTCCAAGTAAAAGAAATAGTCATCATGGTCTAAAAACAAGACAAAAACACAGCGTCTGGTTCCAGATCCGTATCAGATAAATAGTCCCACACTATCTGTCCATATGATGAGTGCAGTAACTCTTGGGAGGCCATCCACATCTGCATAACAGGACGCGCACGTGTGTGTGTGTGTGTGTGTGTGTGTGTGTGTGTGTGTGTGTGTGTGTGTGTGTGTGTGTACGCAACCGTGTGCATACTGTACATACATACAGTACGTGTGGCTGTATGTCAGCGTTTGTCTGTAGCGGCTCAATTTGGAGGAGGCACTGCATTTTGTACCCATGAAGTGGATACCGACTGACCGTTATCTTGTCTTACAGTATAACTGTATGTGTCATCCTGACATTGTCATCATCCAGTGTTCTGTTATCTTTTTGTGTATGCATCATCGCCAATTACTGTAGGCACTCATGTAACTGACTGACTCCCAACATCTGAGTGCATTATTAGTGTTTATAACCTTTGTATCCATTATTTATGTCCACAAATATATCATTTACATGGAAGTGTGCGTGTCCTCCTGTCACTCACTTGGCCCTACTGAGGTCCTGGTCTTTGAGGGCAGATCCCTGGAGGTAGATGACCCTCTGGGACCACAGAGGGATCTGGAGGATACGACGGACCTGGATGTCCATCTCCGCGGGACACAGGATCACCACGTAGTAGTCCTGCAGAACGGAGGCACACAAGAGTGCATTTAATTCAACCATGCTACATTTACTTCTACTGTAGCTCTACAATGTGAACCTTTCAGGAGCTAAGATCATCAGCCTTGTTTTTTTTATCCGATCCTACTGTACGGCTTCTGGAGTTTTCTCAACCCATAGAGGAGCATGTATTCCTTCAATTTAAGTGAAAACATGGAAAAACACCAACATTGGAGTTAGCAGGTTTTCACATGACAACAGTGATATAGTACTTATCTCTACATATATACTGTGTATTGTCTGCTACTGTACTTGCCTGGTGTTTAGTAGGTTTGTAGTTATATTAATTCTACATCTATTCCACAGCAATACTGCAGACAATTCTCATATGATATAAAGTAGAACAAAATTAGCATATTGCAACACAAAACTAGCCCTGTGCAGATGGCTGACAAGAGAACAATACTTGAAACGTGCAGTAAAAAGTCGGACTTCTACACTAGTTTCAGTTAAACAGTTAACAATCCCAACGGTTGTTGGGATCGACCCGAGAGAATGTACCGAACGAAGGCACGTTGTGTGGGTACGATTCTAGATCTTCTGGGCTGGTTCTCACAGCCTACCTGCAGTCTGGGGTGAGCGTAGAACTCGTTGAGGAAGTCCATCAGCAGGTCTATCTTCAGCGAGCTGACACACAGCACCACGTGCTTCTCTGTCTGCGCCCGGTGCCGGCTGTAGTTCCCCCCCGACTTCTGGCTCTCCATCCACAGGTAGGCGAGTTCTTCAAACTGGAAGGAGAACAGCACCATCAGCAGGATGTCAGAAGCAACAAGGACAAAACCAACGAGTGAAAGAGACACGGATGATCTCTGTTTGCATCGCTGGTGAAAGTTCATTAAGCCTAGCCTTGTAACTTATTTAAAACAGAAATAATGTTTCATGTTTGTTAATTTGAGTATATATTTTAACTAAAACTGTCGGCTGTGTTTTTTATGTGTTTTTTATATGTGCATTGCTTTGCTGCTTGTTTTTTCGATTATTTTTTTGTAAAGCACCTTGAATTGCCTTTGTGTATGAAAGGTGCTATATAAATAAAATTTGACTTGACTTGACAAGCCTTTTCCTTTTGTCAGCTCATTTGCTCGGCAAGGAGAGGACACACACACCATCTGATCCAATGAACGCGTTTGTGATCTCTCTCAGTGAATAACGCTGAGAAGAGGTGGGTACTGTATATCATGTCCTGAGTGTTTTGTGCTTTGCTGCACTGAGTGAGCCAGCATGGCTCGAGCCGAATTCTAATGCGATTCTAATTAAGATTCATAGACTGCTGCTGTAGTGGGAAAAATGTCAAACAATGAGTTTTGGGAATTGCAGTCAATCGGAATTGGCTGCAAGAAAGTACAGTATGCCCTTTAATGTATGTTGATAATAAGAAGGGTCCCAACTAGATGTAGAACATCAATGAAATAGCCGACCAATTATAAGACAAGAACTACTACAAATTGCACTGAGGCATCAGTGATTATCCAATCAAAAACGATCTTTCCGTATGACACCGGAATACTACGCTTCAGAGGACGATTCCCCTTAAAATGCGCACACTTACAGTATTAGTAAGCCTGAATTTAGAGTAGAGTATATCTCTCTCAACCACTATTTTCCTTTCCCTTTTTAGTGTTTTGACACCCAGTGCAAAGAGTCTAACCAACCATCCTAACCATCCTTTTTTAAACTTTTTTTTTTTAAATACAGGGCTTAAAGCAAGAAAAGTTTTGTGAGCCCAAACAGTTGTCCAGGAGGAAATGTACAGTGTATTGAATTAAGTATTCAATTAATAAAAAAAATGCTCTATGCCTGAAATCAGGCATTGTGCCTGAGAACTTTAAGCTTTAAGTTTATATATCTCTAAGCACAAATGTTTTGCGTCACACTCAGGGGAGTAGTAGTTTCTCCTCATTGATTGATGCAGTTGATCTGAAAATAGGTGAGTAAACTCTCTGCCTCATGTCAAAGAGGTGGGTAAACTGCATTTACTACTACGCCCCTGGTCACACTCACACAGAGACACACATCCACACCTGGAAGCTGTCCAGGAGAAACCATAATCATCTAATGTTGGCTACTGAAAAGTTCCTCTGGAGCAATAAGATGCTTAATTGCCTTGCTCAGGGAACCTCTGAGATGATTGCTGAGGGAGGTGAGACTATTTCTCTGCCCGGCAGGGAAATCACTTTCTCCACCCAGCCGGTCCCAGCTGATCCAGGATCTGAACCGCTGACCTTCCAGTCACAACCCCGCTTCTCTAAACTCCAGGTCAGCACTTCTCAAGTCAAAAAGTCAAACAGGCAGAAAACTCACCCTCCTACATTCTCTTGTGCTCATTCTAGCTTTGATGGGGAGCCCCTGGAACCCACATAAGAAGCCTGAGGTTGCAGCCACAGTGATCCATTGTGTCTGTCGGTCTACATTCATTTCAATTCATTTTCAATGAGAACTGTCCATTTTGAAGCACGGACAGACAGACTGATTGGTAATCATCTGTTTAGCCAATCAGTGGCAGGGAAAATCGAAGTGGCAAACATGGAGACAACAGTACGACCAAAATAAAGATACATCGGATAAAAGCGGCATCATTTTGATATGATTGTCGGTTTTCCAGGTCAGCTTCTTAATGCGTGTTTCTTCTTTTTTCTCTGAAGTAGCACGGTTACAAGCTTTACCTTCCTGTACTTCCTCGCCCACCAGCCACCATGTCCATGTTCCTAAACAAACCAACTGAACTGACAGAAATCTATCATTAATCGATCAAATCTGTTTTCTGATGAATCAGTGGCCGCCGCGTAAATGCTCCTCCCAGGGGCACCACGTAGAGGACCAGCGCTTTAGGTCACTGCAGCCCCGTTACGTACCTGCAGGGGGAGCACCACCAGGGCCACACAGATGAGGATGACCACCAGCAGCTGGGAGGGCCAGATCTGCGGCGTGACGTCTCCATAGCCCACGGTGGAGAAGGTGACGATGCAGAAGTAGAGCGACTCAAACAGCCTCTGGGGTTTACTCCCCGCCCGCTCCAGGTGCTGGATCCCACACGCCCTGCAGGGGGAGCAGCCATTCATATCATGATTTGACGGGGTTGCATTAAAAAGAAAATTATGATGCTTAAAATAATTCTTAGGCTAAAACGGTCTCCTGAGGATAACGATCAAAGTAATAATACACTGGTTTCGATTAAGATTCTGCCTGGTTAGCATATCAAAGTGTAACAGAATCCAATTTACCAAAGATCAAAGGGGACCAGAATCAAAGGCTCCTGATCACTAGCGTTAATTTAGAGTGAGACCATTGACTGCTCTGTTGGTTCCACCTCACCGCCTGGGTTTAATTCATTTGCTGTTGTTTTTCGGCGACAAGTTGTAGAATTAATGACACCCTGGGGCGAGGGGAAATGAGGATGGGTGACAGGATGTGTGGAGGAGCTGGGTGCTGTCAAGGAGGCCGTGACAATAGACGGTGATGAAAAACTCAAGTGACAGGTTGTGTCTGTGTGATCACACAATTCTGGGTTGTAATAATAGCTGACATCTATGAGGACAACGAATCAAGGATGGCCATCAACCATGGCTGACAAGATCCTTTTCCGGGTTTCTCCCTCATTCTAACCCTTTCTCCTTCCCTTGTTGTCATTTCTGCCGTTAATCAGATGTTTCAAACATTCAGGGCAGAGCTGATCTGGAGGCAGAAATAATCTCAATTGTGAGTTATACCTCAGTGGGTGGAGCCAAAGAAAAATATTGCCTATCGCTATGGCAACTAACTAAACTGGCTGGGATCAGATTTAACAGTATGGGGAATATTCCGCCAAAAGTAGATTGTTGTGTGGATAATGCAATTAGCCAGAAAAACTGTTTCCTGGGCTCCACTCAGCCAACACGATTATTTCTACATCTAAGAAATGTTTGTCTAACCGTTTTCAGCTGGAAAGTCTCTCCAGGTCATGTGTGACCGGTTAAGCGTCAGCTCAGCTTGAGCCTGCCTCAAGCTTCTGTTCTGCTTAGGTTAAGCACCAGGTGTGAACAAAAGAGTAGGTGCAGATGAGGATCACTCACCCGGTGAAAACCAGACACAGTAAGGTGCAGATGAGGATGAACACCTGGTTGAACATGGCAGAGTGCGTCCTCTGGATGGCTCGATGGAAATCATTCTACAGGTAGGGAGGAAGATAAGATACATTAGATGAGGAAGATAGATACATTAGATACACCAATAGATAAACAATAGATGCTTTTCCACTATAGTGTCGAGACCAAGGGTGGATGGTGACGAACCATTATTTACTCTCCTTGATGTAAAGAAGTACCGTAATTTCCGTACTATAAGCCGCACCGGAGTATAAGCCGCAGCAGCAAAATTGCCTGTTACATATATAAGCCGCACCGGACTATAAGCCGCAGGTGTTTTAATGTTTTTTTTATTTTTTTTATTTTTTTTATTATTGTGTTTTAATGTTTAATTACCATATGTAAGGTTTCGTGCACAGAGGGGATTGTCAGGAAAGAGATGGCTGTTTGAGGAAGCTCCCATTTATTAACATTTCAACAAAACAACATAACACAACACCACCTGTGTTTTTTTTTACAGTGCACACAGTGTCCGCGGTGTGGTGAAAAGAGGGCAAGAGAGGAAATTAAAACAGAAGTGGATTTATAGTTAGAAAGAGTGCTAAAGAAGAGAGAATTCCGTTTTTTATTATTTTTTTTGCTGAAAAAATCCATAGATAAGCCGCACCGTTATATAAGCCGCAGGGGCCAAAAAACGGGGAAAAAGCCGCGGCTTATAGTCCGAAATTTACGGTAGCTTTTTTCTAATTATGTTTTTTTTCTTTTTTGAAGTTGGTACTTTCACTTGAGTATGCTTTGACTAAATTATTGCCCTTCAAAACATTTTAAATCACATCCAATCTTGCAGGCTCTTGCATCAGAATCCGCTTTATGAAACAAGGTTATGGAAAGTCAGTGTTTGTAGTCAGTTCCAAACCCGCATGCTTTTGACCTGATTACATTTAAACCCACTTTCAGCATGTGGCTGAAGAAGAGATAGAAATCAACACCAACAAATCCATAAACTGTTATTGATTCCTGCTTTAAATCAATTTCCAACAACTGATCCTATTCGCTCTGCATGAGATCATACGTGAGATTATTATTTTTTTACTCTCTCTGAGAACATTTGAAATGTGGCACTAATAGGCCTACTTCTCAATCTACTATTCAGTTATAGACTCTAGTAACATTTCAGCAAGAACATTTTACTCACACCTTGTTAGCATGTTCTACCTGTCCACCACCTCACGTGGTCACCTCTCCCAGCTGTCCCTGGCTGCTCTCTCTCTCCCTGTGCTGGTCTCCTTGGCCCTCTCTCTCCCTGTGCTGGATCTCCTTGGCCTTGGATCCTACCATCTGCTCAACTAACTACCGTCCTGGCAGCACATACTCACTCTGTCCCATTGACGGTTTCATATGAATCACAGCCACATACGGCAAGTCGGGTACGATCTACAGTAATTGCTTGTAAATTTCATTTTCCCTACACCGAGGACTGTAACACCCAAATTCTACGCACTAGTTTTGTGCCGTTTTTCCAATTGCTTTGCACCGTTTTGACTCTATTGTCCACACTACACCTTTTTGTTTTTGTCTGGAATGTGCCGTGACTTATAAAGAAAATTCCGGACGCTTCAATTCTGCTTTCGTTTAGCTTCATGCTTCATTCAACCCACCAAACATTTTTGGCAACATGCCCACCGGCAGGGTGATGGGATCTGCCCTGACCCAAAGGGAAACGTTCTCATTTCAGTTCTGCTCATTTGCTTCAGGTCCATATTGAGTATGTAGAGGCTTTGCAGCAACCACAGGTGTCACCATCATGGAGCTTCAGTGGAGGATTGCCAACGGATAAATATGTAACAACCGGGCAAGAAAAATACATTTCAAATTTGAATTATCATTAAAACCGTGTTATCGTGATTACCGCGATTACAGCGCTTTGAAAAACACGGTAAATACTGGTCCATCACCAACCAAAAGTTAGCAACAGTCTCCCAGACGCAGGTGCGCAGCGTCGGTGAAATAATTTCAGTGGGTGTGTCAGTACTACTGTAGCCATGTCTTTAATTCTGTTTCAGCCAATTTGGAAACACAATCAGCTGTTCACACCACTGTTGCCCAAAAGCTGAGTACCTCCAATATGGCTGTCAGATGGTGATATCACAATATGGCGGCCAGATGGTTATGCCACCTCAAAGGCTCTCTGTAGTCCAGCAGCATAATGCAGCTCTGTGTGAAAATTACTCACAATCATGTTCTCCAGGGCGCCTTTGGCGAGCCAGCAGTTGAGAAATACAGGGACGAATATGTTTCTCAACGGAGGCCAGAAGATCTGAAAAAGAGAAAAGAAGATAGAGAAGAGATAAAGGGAGAAAGAGATAGATGAAATAGTGTGATGTCCTTGAAGCACACGAGACTCCACCGTTGAATCAATAGACTATAATCAATACACACACTGTACTCTATACGCAGAACGAGTCAAGACCCGCTGCTTGTTAAATAGCAGTATTTTCTTGATGAGGTAGATGGTAGTGGGGATTTATATCACATTATTTAATCCAGTTCAAAGCAAAGGTGCCTCTAATCATGTGACCTTTTCTGCTAGCTTGATTGATCAAAAGAGAAGAAAAGAAGCGAATGACTCACTGTGATTATAAACGGCACTGTATTGATCATCTCCAATATGAAGGACACCTGGAAGATCTGCTCCCATATGTTCCCCTGGAAAGAACATCACATTGGAAATGAATCAACGGGGTGAAAAGAACTCTCAACCAACATCAATCGATGCAAGGCTGTTTGGTTTAGTGAGAGGTCTTCACATGGATCAGGATCACACTCAGAGAACATCAACTCCTGAGATAAATGAGTCTAAAAATGAACGGTGGTTCTCGTTTTAGGGGCGTGACTTGATGAAAGCTGTGAAGATACAGTATCTGCTGTAATTAATGGGCAAATTAGTGGGCCTTCATCAAGATAACGACAAGGTCCAAAGTCACCCGTCTTGAATGTGTTAGGATTCAAAGCACGCGCTCGTTGAGAGTGTTAACGATGCTTTGTCTTGGCCGGCTCTGAGCGCAGCAGGAGTGGCTTTAAAGTGACTGTGTGACCCAGCCAGGAGATAGGCTCATTATGTGCACACATGCCTGCATTCATCTTTTTTTAAGTTTAATTTTTTTCATCATTTTTTATTTGATTTGATTGGACAGTGGGCAGACAGGAAAGGTGGGGAGAGAGAGGGGATGACATGCGGCAAAGGACTACAGGTCGGATTTGCTTACATGTGGGCCTGGTGCTTACATGTGGGCCTGGTGCTTACATGTGGGCCTGGTGCTTACATGTGGGCCTGGTGCTTACATGTGGGCCTGGGACTCGTTGCACCAACTGGTCTTAACTATGCCTGGTCGTAACTCCTACGTCGGTCTTAGTTAAGACCAGTGTTTAGAGTGGATTTACGCCTGTTGCACTAACAGGGCTTACGTCTGGTCTTAACACGTTCACTGCCGTCGACGAGATATCTCGTCAAAAAAAATCCAACGGTTGACTGCCGTCGACGAGTTATCTCGTCAAAAAAAAAAAAAAAAAAAATTTGACGGTGGGACGTGGATCAAACCCTTTTACATCTCCTATAAAAATATGGGAGCTATTGAATGTGTTTAACCTATTTTACCGACCCACTAAGTGGCGACAGTGCTCTCCAGACGAGAGAAAGCCAAGCAAAGACAGCAGCGTGAGGAAGCCATTCTCATGAAAATGGATTGGCGAAAACGCTTTCGCTTTCGCGCTGGGAGCTGGCGGTGGGGGATTGCAAATTTGCATAATAGATTATGGGTGCAACACACTTTGAAACACCAGCAGAAAGCCCAGAATCGCACGCAGCTTCATTCCAGCTGAGCTCACAACCGAAAACGAATGAGCCCCATCCAGACTCGCCCAAAGAGCGGCCGCCAGCAGCCAGGCAGCACAGACAGCAGAAACTCGCTTGTGACACGCCCGCTGCAGAGCCACGGAGGGAGGAGGAGAACACACACGGAGGGAGGAGTTTGAAGGAGAGGGGGGTGGGGGTGGTGTTATGGAGGAAATTCCTGTTCAGAACTATTGTTTAGATGTCTGATGTGTTACTGATGCCAAAAATAAATGGTTAAAGTGACTGTTCTATCGAATTTCACAAAAAGGCATTTATCTCAACTTTCCTTTTCAGACGCTGAAACCATGCTGTATTCAACTGCTAATGCCTACATAACTACTAACTCTACAAATTAACTCTTTTAGACAGAGAAAGCACACATTCTATTAGTTCTTTTGAGATATTTTGTGTTCACAAATTCCTAGCAGAAAATAATCCTCGGCTCTTGAAAGATGAGCCAGAATCCTCAAAAAAACCCTTGGCAGAAGCTACCTACAGTAAAAAAAAAACTGTTGGCAGTGAATGTGTTAACTACGCCGTAGCAATGCGAATTGCCGGGGGAATGCCGCCTGATTGGCCCAAAAATGTGCCTCGCGCCGTCACTGCGCCACTACGCTCTAATATACAGTCTATGGCCACTACTGTATGTGCGTCACTACACCCTCCCTCCTCCCACCTCCTGTGGAAGCTCTGGGGGAAAATGGCAGCAATTGAGTGACAGGCAGTCTGAATGAAATTGAATGTACCGTTCCCAATTCTATGTATTAAATTCTAAAAAACGACCCTCAACATTTGGGGAGGCTAAGCCACACAACTAGTTCGTTATAATCGAACGTCATGCTTCGAAGGCGACTTTACGACGATGAGGACGGTGAGGACTCAATCACAGCAGGTCTCCGCTGATAGACTACCACGGAGATCTCTTACAGGCACAGGCACCTTACGCCTCCTCCTGACCAGGCGTAATATTTACGATAGCTGTTAGGTCGTAAAGTTACGACCAACTTAGCTTAAGACTAGTCGTAAGACCACTTGGTGCAACTGGCCCCTGGTGCTTACATGTGGGCCTGGTGCTTACAGTACATGTGGGCCTGGTGCTTCTTACCTTGTAGCTGAGATATGTGATCAGCATCGTCTCCAAGTAACTGATTAAGGCCACTGTCACCTGGGGCAGAGGGGAGAGGGACACAAATGAAGTCCGGCTAACTGCAATCTCACACTTGACAGCAACTGTGCTGTCAAATGGATTCATGTTATTAAACGGCTGCTAGTCAGCCTGGGTGGAATCTTCCTTTGCGATTCAGTTTGTGTCACGGTGGGACATGAGATCTAGGGGGTGCAAGTGTTCCTCTCACCTGTATCGCCCATACGGGTTCCCGTCTGTTCACCCAGAAAATCAAATCCCTGTCACAAGAAAAAAACATGATTAAATGAAAAAGAGACTTCAAATAAAAAACTTAAATTTACAATGAAATGATATCATGTTTGGCATTTTGACGACAACTTACCAGTTGATAGTGGAATTCCCTGTCGTGTTACCGGTATTATTCCAGCTGTTGTTCCGACATCCGACACTGCTGCAGAAACCAATAATGAGGGCAAGACAAAAACAGTGTGAAAGCTTGTGTGTGTGTGTGTGTGTGTGTGTGTGTGTGTGTGTGTGTGTGTGTGCGTGTGTGTGTGTGTGTGTGTGTGTGTGTGAGAACATACAGTATGTTGCCATTAAGAAAAAAAGCCCAATGTTTCTTTAAGAGCTGCTGACAGTGAGAACAAATGAGACGTTGGGCTGCTCCTCTCACCTGAACACAACAAATGACTCAACTACAACAACCAGTGAAACAAACAGGCAGACGTGTGGACTAGACTAGTGGATAAGTGATGATGTCACACTCTCACCACTCGCTGCTGGTGACCTTTTCAGGGTTATCCAGGCTGACTCTCACGATGTAGAGGACGCAGGTCAGGATCTTCAGCGAGAAGTTGAACAGGCGGATTCTCAAACCTGCCAATCAACCACAACACACACACACACACACACACACACACACATATTTATTGATCTTTTTTCAATTCCCCCTGCTGTCCCTAGGCTACTAGCACATGCTTCCTCCGACATGTGCAGTCACCAACCGCTCCTTTTCACCTGACAGTGAGGGGTTTCACCGTCAGCATGTAGCACGTGGTCCGAGGATCACGCTATTCCCCCCAGTTCCCCTCCAGCCCCGCGAACAGGCACCCCGACCGACCAGGGGAGGCGCACTAGTGCAGCGACCAGTCCAGGACACACACCCTTAATCCGGCTTCCCACCTGCAGACACGGCCAAAATTGTGCCTGTATGGACGCCCGACCGAGCCGGAGGTAACACGGGGGCTCGAACCTGCGACCCTGATTACTTGTTTATTCTCTGTCTTCTCTTTATAGCTCTCAGTAAAGGCCCAAACTGAAAGGTCCAAATGCGTATATCTGTCAAAGCCCTGAGGCGTGACTAATGCAGCTCGGTGTAGCTCCGGCACCCTGTCACAGGTCATTGACTCTGAC
This sequence comes from Poromitra crassiceps, assembly GCF_964638095.1. Lineage (NCBI taxonomy): Eukaryota > Metazoa > Chordata > Actinopteri > Beryciformes > Melamphaidae > Poromitra > Poromitra crassiceps. Next base: position 32,218,443 of record NC_139631.1, read on the forward strand.
CCGCAAGTCTCCAATCCTCCCAAGAATAACAAGGAATAACACGGGCTCTTTTATTTTGAAGTGCGGGCGTATAACAAACAGAGAGGAACAACTGGTGGACTGCACAGAAGCGGCCAAGAGGGCAGCGTAGAAATGTTAGTGGAAGCACAAAAACCATTACACACACACAGAAACTGGAGCCTGGCTGCAGTTACACCTGGCAGCCAGAGGGTGGCGTTAGGTGTATTCTCTTAGGGCGACGTTTCCAATCCGACACAACCACCACCTAATCTATAGTGACATGATGGCCTCTTCAGACAAAATCAGCATCAATGCTAAAATGATTTAAAACCGGACAAAGGGCTCGTCTATATAATGCAATAGTGTGTCAGACCCCTGTGGCCAGATGTGACTTTTCCATTAGACGCTGGTGTTTTCTCTGTCAGTGACTTGAGGTGTAGTGACAATGACAAGCGGATGGCGAGTAGACGATAAAGCCATGTCAACATGTCAACGCCAATGATATCAGGTGCACACGAGATGGCTTCCACACACACACACACACACACACACACACACACACACACACACACACACACACACACACACACACTGCACTGCTGTGATGTTCAGAGATGAAGTGTCAGTTGTATCTCCTAATTAGATTAAAGAAAGACAGAAAAAACGGCCCTGCCTCATGCCTCTACAAAATAACTGTAGCGGTGTCTGGGTAGTGTCGAGGAATTAGGGGGAATAGCGTGATCCTCCCAAACGTTACGTATCCTGCCGGTGAAACGCCTCGCTGTCAGGTGAAAATAAGCAGCTGGCGACTGCACATGTATCGGAGGGAGAATGTGCTAGTCTACAACTCTCCCCTGATTGGCAGGGGGGGGGGTGGAGGAATGACCGGGACAATTACAGTACAATTGGGGAGAAAAATCGAAAAAAATTGGATAACAAAAACCAAAAGAAGTGTAGCCTTCTCTTCACTCTTTACTTTACTTTACTTTATTGATATTTGGCAGACGCCTTTCTCCAAAGCGACATACAACCAGGTTATAAAAACAGTACAGCAATAAATAACACAAAAACAAGAAAAACAAGGAGCAAACAAATGCATAAACAGCAAGAATTAAAACAGATGAAGAGAGGATAGAAGAAAGTGCATAGGGACTAGAGAGGTTGCTGCAGGGGGCGAACATGTAATCTGAAGAGGTGAGTTTTTAACTGTTTTTTGAAAATTGGATGTGAAATGGCCGTTCTTATTTCAGAGGGGAGCTCGTTCCACCATTTGGGGGCGAGATGAGAAAAAAGGCTTCACTCCTCCTTGCCTAGTCGCAGAGCGCAAGCGCAAAATGCAACGATTTACAACGAGGCAGATAATGTAACGATGAAAAGCCCGACCAAGACTGTAATTGGATATTGCTTCTTCATCACTTACTGCAATTTCCTGCGTTATTCTTTGACTTGTTCATGTAGCTGTGAGCACCTCCGGCGCCATTTGCGATACGGGAGGAGGGGAGAGTGATTGACTGTGATGCTCTCACTCGATCGGCTGTACTTACTGACTGTGATGCTCTCACTCGGCTGTACTTACTGACTGTGATGCTCTCACTCGGCTGTACTTACTCGACCTTTGGTTTTTGATGAAGAACAGCTTCAGCCTCTCCTTGAAGGTGTTCTCATTCACATAGAACTCCACCTGCACCCTGCGGGGGGGGGGGGAAACAGTGACATCGTGTTAGTGTGCATAAGACACACTCGGATGCACAGACAGACACGCAGAAATTCATAGCTGTTCATATAAACAAGGGATGTAGTCAATTACATTTGATCATCTGTATATTCCATCATCAGCGTACGGTGGTATGAGCCGAGGTGCCAGAGGAAGCGCTGGGTTTACACTATATCCGCTTGTTGAAAACAAAGCCACTTATATACAGGATACTGTAGTAAAGTCTCACAGCATAGCCTACACGTGGTTGTGGTTGTGGTCTAGAATCTAGATCACGTGGCTGCCAGGAAATGAGTAAATCATATCAGCACTTTCAAAACCAACTTCAAAGGTCTGTTAAAAGCTGCTCAACTATTGCGTGTAGTTTTGTATTTTGTGTCTTGTGTAATCTTTTTTGTATAACTTTGTATGCTGTTTTTTTACTCTATCCACCTTATTTCTAGCCCCCCCCCCCCCCCCCCCGTTTACGTTGCTGACACAGACACAACATGCTGTAGCCCAGCTTGGCAAAAATCTCGTCGATAAATATCCCGAGTTGTTCAAAGAGCAACAGAAATAGCGGATGTGATAGATACAATTATTACATTCCCTCAAATAAGTCGTAAAACGAGTGTTATTTGTGACAAGCAACTTTTTTCCACCCCAGCGTCCGAGTTTTAACGAGCAAATGCGCCAGCTGCAACAATCAGTCATCACGTTCTAGACCGGACCTTGCACCCATAATTATTTTACAGCGGGGCATTCAAAAATAAGGTGGATACTGTTTGTTATTGTTCCTGTTCCTTTGCTGTGACCTGCCTACAGATGCGAATTCGCTTGCAGCTATATTCTGGTACGGTGCATCAAATGGTGGCATACCGACATTTATGTTTGAACTGTACATTGTCCCCTAAAAAAAAGAAGAAGCAGTTAGCATAAACACAATACAAGTTACGGCGCATTATAAAATGGCTCATATGAATTATGTATGTGACAGTCTTCCTGAGAATATTGGTGAGTTCAAAAGTGCATTGACACACTCTTGTGTCCCCATCAGCATCCTGTGCAGTGAGGCGTAGCAGCAGCGGGTGCTTTTGGATTGTCTCGCTCCACAGGGACAGACGGACGTGTGTCTCGCTCTGACTAATTGTCCATCCGTCGTAAAGTTCACTCCCACTTAGCACAGAATGTAGCTCAAATCAGCCACATATGCATATGGGCTTTCAACCAGTCCATCAGAGACAAGCACTGGGAGGTGTTCAATTATACAGAACATCACATTTGTTTTGGACGCCTATTAGCTCAGACATGTTCTCGTACATCAGTGTATGGTGCGCTGCATATGCCATTAGAAAGACATGGAATGACACATCTCAGGGTTCTGCTCTCCAAGGTAATCTCTCCCCTGGGTCCTGAACCCAAACCCATCTGATCACTTTAAGTGTGGCAACACAGTTACCCAGGGGGTTTTGAATAATTACTATTCACTCTTAATATTTCATATTCACACAATCCATCATCCACATGCACATCATCGTAAAGATAATTTACATTTATGTCAAATCTCTCTCACTGGCTTCTTGACTCATTCTCGCCATGAATTAGTAAGAGGATGAGAGAACAGCGTGGCTTATATAGAGCGCTAACATTAGCATTCATTTATAATTGAGTCCCATTCAAATGTACAGTGCTTCAAATCAAACGGCCACATTTTCTACACGTTCAACGACACATCTGCCCCCCTTAAATGGGATGACACAACGCACTTTAATGGGCCTGGGGGCTCGGCCAAATGATGATCTACGCACACAACGATGATATAGAGACACTGCGGAGCGCGTCATCATTCAGAGACCACGCCCAAAACGGGGGGAAACAAAAACTCCCCCCCTCAATCCTGGCGTTCTCCTATGTCGCGTGTTGCACACAAAGATCATATATACGGAAGATGAGTTGGAACACTCCAACTTACTTCCTTGACAGCTAGATCTACATTTTTCTTCTCGCCAATTCTCAATGGCTTCCTTGTTTTGCTCGGGAGTACAAAAAACTTTAATTGGCGATTTTTTTTTTACATTTGTTGTCTGCGCACAGTGCGCAGCCCACCACCACACAACAGCGTTTAGCTATGTTTAATTCAAGGAAAATGACGCTGGTGTTTGGAAGTGAATGGAGAGCTTTCCCCCGTGATGGGCGTGGCCTATTTCATGCAGTGTCTCTATGGGTAAATGATGATCTAGGTGCTGTGAGGCATCCGCAGCACAGTTACAGGAACCTTGTTTCTATAATGTAGAGCGGGCTTGTTGCCACTAATGAGTGTGATGGGGAACAATAATGACCTCTCAGCTCAAGCAGGGCCCCTTAGAACCTGCTACCTTGTCTGACAAGATGATTGGAGAAGAAAGAGAAGAGGAGGGGAGGGGAGAGGAGAGGAGAGGAGAGGAGAGGAGAGGAGAGGAGAGGAGAGGAGAGGAGAGGAGAGGAGAAGAGAGGAGAGGAGAGGAGGGCAATTACAGCAGGCAATTCATAAGGGAGATATATATAGAGAGTAGGTGGAAGAAAGGAGATTATAAGAGAGAGAGAGAGAGAGAGACAGACAGACAGACAGACAGACAGGGAGAGAAATGGAGAGACTGTATAGACTATCTCCCCAGTCCCCACTATTGCTCTCTCCTGCCTGCATCGGCATGGAGACAGCTTCCACGCAGGAAACACTCGCTCACCTGTGTGTGTGTGTGTGTGTGTGCTAGGAAATTAGGTGCAGACACACACGTACACACTGAAGTAAAAAAAAACATTGGGTAAAACAAAATCAATATATCAATATCAAATCGATATTAATTTGAGGGAACTGATATTGATTCATAAATCCCAATATCGATCTTTTTATATAATGTCTTTTCCCGTGGATGCTTGAAGCTATAACCCCGTTAGACGCGCATGGTTTAATTAATAAATAAATGTATTAATACATTTAATTAAAATTAATATGTTTAATAAAGCACCAGGTTAGAGGGTTACAGCATTAGTTCTTTGGGAATCTCTTTCATATCCAAGCAAAATTGGTATTGTAACTGAAATATCAATATATCGAATTGGAAATCGGATCAAATCGGGACCTTGTGTGTCAGAATCGGATCGAATCGGGAAATCAGTGGCAATACTCTATATTGAGAAAACAATGCAAGTTATATTGCCAGCTTGATCAGTCTAGAAGCAGTAAAAGACTGCCATAAAGACGTAATGGTGATGAAACAGAGAGACAACAGATCATTGACACCGCTGTCAGAACACACATGGCCAACAACTGACTTCATGTTTACCCAGCTGGGCTGGATGGAATTACATGTTCTGTAGGAAATGCAAACACATTAAAACATGAAATCTGAGCTGCTAAGAAGAAGCTCCGCAAAAAGGGAAAATTGGTAGATAGAAACAGATCTATCTTCTCTTTTGGGATTTCTTTTTGGTAGTTTGTCAATTACCTCAATTCACCATTGGCTTAATTATGACACAGAAGATTCACTGAGCTTATGTTAAGTGTGTACGTATGTATATGTATCTATGTATGTATGTATGTACAGTATGTATGTACTGTATGTATGTATATTATGTATGTATGTATGTATGTATGTATGTATGTACGTACAGTATGTATGTATGTACATTATGTATGTATGTATGTATGTATGTATGTATGTACAGTATGCATGTACTGTATGTATGTATGTACATTATGTATGTATGTATGTATGTATGTATGTATGTATGTATGTATGTGTACATACATACAGTATGTATGTATGTACATTATGTATGTACAGTATGTATGTACTGTATGTATGTATGTATGTATGTATGTACAGTATGTATGTATGTACATTATGTATGTATGTACAGTATGTATGTATGTATGTATGTATGTATGTATGTCCAGTATGTACAGTATGTACGTACGTACGTACGTACGTACTGTATGTACAGTATGTATGTATGTATGTACAGTATGTATGTATGTATGTATGTATGTATGTACGTACTGTATGTACAGTATGTATGTATGTATGTATGTATGTATGTACAGTATGTATGTATGTACCGTATGTATGTATGTATGTATGTATGTGGCCTTTTGTAATATTATGGTATTGTTCCCTATGTATTTCATGGCAGAATAACCATCATCGACAACAACCAGCTGCAAGGTTCAGACATGGTTTTGGATCAACAGAAAGCAGCATACGGTAAATAATTTATGTAGGATTGCTGGGAAACATCAACAATGGTGAAACATGCACGCACAGCACACAAATGCATACTTGTTCACACTCAGGTTCACACTCAGGCAGACATAGGGACACACACAGCACACCATTACCGCTGCCAGTGATAGGATTACAATTGTATGCTCCCTCGCCTGGCACATTGATAAACTGACACAACAGAGCTGTTTACTGTAATAATCTGTTTGACATAACAGAGCTGTTTACTGTAATAATCTGTTTGACATAACAGAGCTGTTTACTGTAATAATCTGCCTGACACAACAGAGCTGTTTACTGTAATAATCTGTTTGACAGAACAGAGCTGTTTACTGTAATAATCTGTTTGACAGAACAGAGCTGTTAACTGTAATAATCTGCCTGACACAACAGAGCTGTTTACTGTAATAATCTGCCTGACAGAACAGAGCTGTTTACTGTAATAATCTGTCTGACACAACAGAGCTGTTTACTGTAATAATCTGCTTGACAGAACAGAGCTGTTTACTGTAATAATCTGCCTGACAGAACAGAGCTGTTTACTGTAATAATCTGCCTGGACATAACAGAGATGTTTACTGTAATAATCTGTTTGACAGAACAGAGCTGTTTACTGTAATAATCTGCCTGACAAAACAGAGCTGTTTACTGTAATAATCTGTCTGACACAACAGAGCTGTTTACTGTAATAATCTGTTTGACAAAACAGAGCTGTTTACTGTAATAATCTGTCTGACACAACAGAGCTGTTTACTGTAATAATCTGTTTGACATAACAGAGCTGTTTACTGTAATAATCTGTCTGACACAACAGAGCTGTTTACTGTAATAATCTGCCTGGACATAACAGAGCTGTTTACTGTAATAATCTGCCTTGACATAACAGAGTTGTTTACTGTAATAATCTGTCTGACACAACAGAGCTGTTTACTGTAATAATCTGCCTGACAGAACAGAGCTGTTTACTATAATAATCTGCCTGACACAACAGAGCTGTTTACTGTAATAATCTGCCTGACACAACAGAGCTGTTTACTGTAATAATATGCCTGACACAACAGAGCTGTTTACTGTAATAATCTGTTTGACAGAACAAAGCTGTTTACTGTAATAATCTGCCTGACACAACAGAGCTGTTTACTGTAATAATCTGTTTGACAGAACAAAGCTGTTTACTGTAATAATCTGCCTGACACAACAGAGCTGTTTACGGTAAAAGCCTGCGTTCATTCTCAATCAACTACCTCATCGTACAGTAAGCCTGTGGGAGGAAGCCGCAAAGGAGGTCAATCCTGAGATGATGGATGGACACTGCAGTACAAAAGTGCATTTGGCAGCAAGACTGGCTAGACTTCTGATATCTGATCTGACCTATGAAACAGCAATCGCTTCCTCCCTTTTCCATTTCGTCTTTTGATAAGGTAATAGTACCCCAAGATGGCGTTCTCTACTATGAGTATGCGTATGGTAATACAGTAGTGGGCAAGGCATAGAAGACCATAGAAGATGCGCAGAAGTAGGGCTGGGTTAAAATAATCAATATATCGATATTGAATCAATATTCATTTGAAGGAATTGATATTGATTCATAAAACCCAATATCGATCTTTTAATATAATGCCTTTTCCCGTGGAGGCTCAAAGCTTTAATCCCGTTAGACTCGCGTGGTTTGGTCCTTAGTGCCACATCATCTTGTAAACTTCTGTTAATATCTGTCAATATTTTTAATAATGCACCAGGTTAGAGGGTTCCTTGTACAATTTATAGCATTTGTTCTTTGGCAATGTCTTTCATATCCAAGCAAAATTGGTATTGTAACTGAAATATCTATAGTGAATCATATTGAATCGGAAATCAAATCGGGACCTTGTGTATCGGAATCCTATCGAATCAGTGGCGATATATCCAGCCCTACGTAGAAGTCCTCAATGTACCGATGCCCTCTCTTGGGTATTATGGATTTACAGATATAAGAAAAAGTTTTGAAACATTTTCTTAAAGATACGAATACATACATTAAAAAAAAAAAACAAGAAAATAGAAAAGATGGATAACCAACTCCCTGGGTACCGCAAGAGTTGGCATAGCAACAGATGTGAGAATTACACCAGCACGGCTGTCTTTGACCAATCAGGTTGCGGGAATGCTGGTAGCCCTTGTGTAATGCAGTGTGATAAGATCGATGCTTTGAGGGACAGGAGACACACAAAGTCTCTTTTCCCATTCATACCACATCTTGCACATTTCTCTTCAGGGATGAATAAAGTATTCTATCTATCTAAGTACAATAACAACAGCACTGTCAGCACCGCATCACTCTTCCACCACTCCCTGAATATGTGTATTGTGCATTTCTCTTATCTCACACTTGCTCTATTAGCCAGTTGACAAAGGAAACAGTTGGATCATGAATAATTCCAAGGCGCTGCCCTTGGAGAATAAATATCACGTACAGACACAAATATTCAAAAGGCAGTGAACTTCTCTCTGTTATTCGGTTTCTGATCAGCCAGCTGTAGCCAAGCTACTAAAAACACTTCCCATAGTGTTTGGATGGGGAACGATCTGACTCCAACAATCAATGTAGAATAATTGTAATATTCTACTGTCCGCTGTAGCGTAACTCTTAGAGGACAAGTTCAAAATATTTTAACCTATATATAATTTGTCACTTTCTGTCGTACCTGTTAGTACTTGGACCCACTGGCAATATTGGATCCTGAGTCAGCTGCCATGCTGTCAGCTGAAATGTGTCATGCAATTGGGGAAATCAATTTAATTTATGTACTTTGCAAGTTTTCTGTTGACTCTGAACTCCCCCGTGGAACCTACAAATTGCTTTTTTTTTTAAAGATATGTTCATATTTATCCAACCTCATCATTGCTAGCAGCAAGAGGCTTAGTAGCTGGAGCTTGCCATGCCAACCGACTGCTGACTATATTCTCTGTGGGTCCAGGTAGTGCAGGTATGTAAGAGAACAATTATATAAAGGTCCAAAATCGCTACACTTATCCTTTAAATGTGCTTGTTCATAGCCTCGTTACAGTATTCCAACAGGACAAAGAGTGCTGCGGAAAGAGTCTGGCCTGAACGCAGCCCTTGTATGGCCAGACAAGGGCTGCGGCAAGCGTGTGGTGGAGCCACTTTCTCAAAACGAATTTGAAGCCAAGAAGTTCTGGTGTCTGTCCGAGAGGTGTCTGTCTAACAATGTTTCCAAGCCATAGATATTCTACTCACACACCAGGTTTCTAGTGTAATCAGCTGTGAGAGAGAGGGGGGGGGGGTGAGAAAGAGAGACGCCAGAGAGAAAGAGAGAGAGACAGAGAGAGAGAGAGAGAGAGACAGAGGGAGAGAGGGAGATGGGGTGGTTAATCACCTCGATTTGGACTGACAAGATCAGCGTGAACGGGCATGGGACATCCTCCGACTCAGTGTGGGCTGCTGGGTGTATGTGAGTAGGTGTTGAGAAGACGGCCTCAGCAGCTATTGTGTGCACACTGTGTTATGACACACGGAGTATATGCCAAAGCAGAGTGCACTGCAGCAGAATTTAATATCGTTCAATTTTGTTTGAATCCGTTTGTAAATGAGTCACTCTGCTGATGGCTCCGCTCAACCTGTTTACTCATTCTCTGTGAAGACGTCGTTCTTACCAATGGGCTACAACGGCAACATGAATATTCATCCAGTTACCTCTTCACACCTATGGGAGCAGCGAGGCCATGCTGGCTCTACTGGACGCTCAAGAGGAGGTCATCTATAGGAGCAGCGAGGCCATGCTGGCTCTACTGGACGCTTAAGAGGAGGTCATCTATAGGAGCAGCAAGGCCATGCTGGCTCTACTGGACGCTTAAGAGGAGGTCATCTATAGGAGCAGCGAGGCCATGCTGGCTCTACTGGACGCTTAAGAGGAGGTCATCTATAGGAGCAGCGAGGCCATGCTGGCTCTACTGGACGCTCAAGAGGAGGTCATCTATAGGAGCAGCGAGGCCATGCTGGCTCTACTGGACGCTCAAGAGGAGGTCATCTATAGGAGCAGCAAGGCCATGCTGGCTCTACTGGACGCTTAAGAGGAGGTCATCTATAGGAGCAGCAAGACCATGCTGGCTCTACTGGACGCTTAAGAGGAGGTCATCTATAGGAGCAGCGAGGCCATGCTGGCTCTACTGGACGCTCAAGAGGAGGTCATCTATAGGAGCAGCAAGGCCATGCTGGCTCTACTGGACGCTTAAGAGGAGGTCATCTATAGGAGCAGCGAGGCCATGCTGGCTCTACTGGACGCTTAAGAGGAGGTCATCTATAGGAGCAGCGAGGCCATGCTGGCTCTACTGGACGCTCAAGAGGAGGTCATCTATAGGAGCAGCAAGGCCATGCTGGCTCTACTGGACGCTTAAGAGGTCATCTATAGGAGCAGCAAGACCATGCTGGCTCTACTGGACGCTTAAGAGGAGGTCATCTATAGGAGCAGCGAGGCCATGCTGGCTCTACTGGACGCTCAAGAGGAGGTCATCTAAAGGAGCAGCAAGGCCATGCTGGCTCTACTGGATGCTTAAGAGGTCGTTCACACAATATGAATGAATCCGCTACCCTGAGGATATTCAAAGCATCTCTGGGTGTCAAGGTCAGTGAAGGACTCATGGTGTTAATGTGCAGTGCTGACTTGATTGTGGACTCCACTGCATGTTTGAAAAGAAAGTGCATGTAGATGACCTTGCAGGATGATGAAGTGGACCAAAGGAGGAGCCCTAAGTTTCTTTGATGATACTCTGTAGATCCATAAGGGGGGATTATGTAAGTATAAATGGTATCTATGTTTGGTGGTGAGAGATATTCATTTAGTTGCTATGGCAACGGTCTTCTCCCATGCATGTTCAATTAAAGCATAATCAACAGCAGTCCACTAAGTGGTTCTTGAAGGGTTCCACAACACATCTTTTGGCCAGACTGAGCAGTGTTAAGTGCAAAGGCAACGTAAAGAACACGGTGACACTTAGATTTAAGTTTTAATACTTCTGTGTTGATGTGTGGGTGTCATGTCGCTGAAATCACCATGTTTATAAAAAATCATATCGCACCAAAACGAGACATAAAAAAGGGACCCAAACGAGACACAAAGTTAACCTTGTGTCACCAGGCTCTTCCCGAGGAGAAGAGCCTGGTTCCCATTACACTTGAATTACAACTCTCGGCGTGGTTCCGGTGTAGACACCGGAACCGGAACATGTAAACCAGAACATTTATCGTTCCCTCGTTGAAACGACGATTCGAGTCGTGTAGGATAACTAGTCGCCACGAACATGCCATATTGCATCAACGTTTTGTTTTATGTACTATGTAACTTTTTAAAGTTAGTCACCTCGTGTTATCAGGCTCTAGCTAGCTAACGTTAGCTACACGGAATACTTTTTTTGGCGCACATGTACCCGGTAAACATGTATCAGGTTCCTGCCATTGCGCATTGGTTTACGCCCCTAGGTCTCGAAGCGGTAGAAACGGCTCCAGACTACACAAAGTTGAGATTTTGGGGCAGGCACCTACGCAGAAACACTTTTCAACTGCAAATGGGCCTACACATCAAATAGTGTAAGTTTCTGTGCAGAATGAGACACTATTTTCTATATAGTATAGTATATTATAAAACGGCTCTCTCAAATCAAGCAATCTGATTGGTTCACAGCCATTGTATAAATCTAATAACCCACTCCAATAACCCATGGCCATGGGTTATTGGTTGCCATGGCAACTCTCTTACTAAAAGCCTTTGGTTACCTCAAAAAAAACAAATGGCAGAGACAGCTGTCAGATCCTTGTGAATCGATCTTCGCTTATAACTTTACTAATACTTCGCAGAAAATTATGTTTTGTACAAGAATAAATGCGGGCTAATGTCTTCTTTGCAAAAAAAAGGCTGTTAACCCCGCATTTAACCCCGTAACGTTAGTTGGTGTCGGGCTTTGCAGAAAGCACTCAGCTTCTCAGCAAGCGCTGAGAATGCAGCGCTGCGCTCGAGCTGCCTGTCGGCTTTCCAGAAAGCTCTCAGCTTCTCAGCAAGCGCCAGGATTGGCCAATGTCAACTTCAGTCTCCAGAACGATCCAATCAAATCACCCGCACGTTCTTGCGGTCCCGCCTTACAGTAGTGTTTCAACTGACTCTATCAGAATACCATGCCAGTCGGACTTATATTATTATTATAATATTATTATACTTGGAAACCGTTTTATAAAAGCAATATAGCACTCGAGCTGCGTGGTGTTGTGGCATATATCCCGCTGATAAGCTGTTATCCCACTCGGCCTGCGGCCTCGTGGGATAACAGCTTATCAGCGGGATATATTCGCCACAACACACTTGCTCTCATGCTATATTGCTTAAGTATAGTATAGTATAGAGGAAGCCTGAAGTTAAATTCAATAACTTTTAAGGGTGTTGCAAAAATATTTCCGAGTCATGCGGAAAGGTTAACGGATTATCTTTCTAACAATGAAGCCACCCTGCTCCAAATGCCCCAATTCACCAAAAGATGCTCTTCTGCTCTGGAAGGGCTAAAGAACTGGACTCTGATGTTTCAAATGAAAAGCCAAATCAAAACACTCCAGGTTGACTCCAGAGGATTTAGCAGGCTGTGGTAAAAGAGACAGCTGAAAGTTAACATTTGCAGCTAGATGAGTGTTTTGCATGAGCAACTCAATCAGAAGACTCTGAGAGGATTGTCTGCTTTTCGAGAAGCTCTTGAGATCATACTGTGCCCTGAGACAGAAATGCTGTGAGAAGCCATTTAAGATTGACGATTCAAAACAGAGCGTAGATTCCTGCAGAGCTGAAGCCTCCACTGAGAGGCACCACACTGAGACCTCAGCAATAGTCTGGGCACCTTTCATCCCGCTTTTTGTCATGGGGCGTAAACCACGGAACCAGAATGAACACCGGAAGGCAGTGCACCAAAAAACGTCTTTGTTGCAGTTAGCTTGACGTCTCTCGCCTCGATTAATTGTCTGATGCAAAGCTTCTGTATTGGCTTAAAAGATGTGAGATTGTGAATCCGCAATGTTTCTAAAAGAACTTCTTCAAAAACTTTGTTCGGTACGTCCATCTTTTGTTTTGTTGTTTGCCGTTCTGATACTTGGGTCAAATTGTCAAGTTAACGTAAAAGTTAAGTAAAAGAGCTAGAAACGCTGCCCATCCGGTCTAGGGCGGGCTCTAGGCCGGAACCAGGTAGGGTGACAAAATCAATTGGGAGTGGAAGCCAGGCTCTTTCGCGCCGAGAAGAGCCTGGTGACGCGAGGTTACCTCAGCAAAGAGCTGCCTGTACTCTGGAGGCTCACTGATTGGATGATGGCAACCTTCAGGCCAATTTAAATGAGCTCTAGAGAGTGGGGAGCTGTTTCGTAAGCACAACAAATATCCAGTATCTATATTAGGATCAATTGCAAATCCTAGAGCAGAAGTTTTTATTATAAGCCCTTTGGGGTTTCTTATAGTATCTCTCCTGCACAATCCCTGCAAAGCTTGTTTTTATATACTTTTGTTTTTATCACTTCCTTTATGCTAATAAATGAACTAAGCTAAACTGAAAAGCATTCATCTCTCTCAGGGACAAGTATCAAAGATGTTCTCTGAACAACAAACTATAGTAAGGCTCAGAAAATGGCAGATGAACTGAGAGTGAGGAAAAGGACCATAAGGGCACGAGAGGAGCTGCAGAAAGCCTCTTCATGCGTAAGAGTATGTGGAAGAAGCATATGAACTAGACGGCTCCAGGACATGGGCATGATGTTTAACATGCATGCAAACAGTCCAGGAACACAATGCATAAGGACTGTTAGAAACGTTCAATGGAGCGTGGAGGTTTGGAGAGTAGCCACAAAGAACACGACACGATATCCTCGAACTAAAATTCACCCTATATTGAAAGATGCTACATTTGGCTGTTGTGTAAACAATAATGGCAATCAAACAACCTCATCAAGCCTTTCTATTGAATATTGCTATTTGAGTGTGAATTGGTCCCATCATCAAACCACAGTACGGTATATCTGATCATTCTGATTGAAATTTGAATACTCAACACAACTAGAATGAAAACAACTGGCTGAATGCACACTGTGTGTGTGCACCTCTAATATCACAGCAGTCACATTTTGTAGTTTGTAGGCATGCCTTTGTTAAAAAATAAATCATCCAATGTATTTTTTTTAATTTTGATGAGTATTTAAATTGACAGTAGATGAGGACAAATTATGGTTGTAATTGTAACCAACTTTAGCTTCACTGTTTTCAAAGAGAAGAATGCATTTGTCTGATAAGAGTGTTTTGTAGTATAGTAGTATACAACACATTGCGCTAATGCTGCATGAGCTATTTAAATGGAGAACAGACTAAGTTAAGTTATCCTTTATTTATCCCCATGGGGAAATTCATCCTCTGCATTTGACCCATCCTCTATGTATATAATGAATAATTTGTGTGTCTTGTAAGCCCATGAGGGCTGGGCACTGTCAAGTACATGACACATTTAATAAAAAAAATCAATCAATCAATCAATCCTCTACTAGGAACCTTCCTAGAACTAGGAGCAGTGAGCAGCCACAGTGCAGCACCCGGGGACCAACTCCAGTGCCTTGGTCAGGGGCACTGACAGGAGTCTTAACCCCTAACACGTCTTTTGGTGGTGGGAGGAAACCGGAGCACCCGGAGAAAACCCACACACACGGGGGGAACATGCCAACTCCACACAGAAAGAACCTGGGACGGACCGGGGTTCGAACCTGGGACCTTCTTGCTGTGAGGCAACAATGTTACCCACTGAGCTGACTGGTTGATCAAACAAAGAGATACTCCTTTAATTCAAAATATGAATGTGATACAGTTTATATATAAGGACGGGCCACTTTCCCCCTTTTTGCTACTGCTCAGTTGATTTGTTTTCCACTTGACAAGAAGACATCATTCTTCTCATTTCACATAGGATTTGTTTATAGTGTTTAAAGAAATCATCTCAAAAGAGAGGCCCTTTTGCTATTGTGTATTACTGTAGGTGATTTACATAACAACTAAGAGCTCATACGAGGAATATAATACACTCAGCCTGGAATTCCTTCTTATAGGACAGGCAGTGGAGTGTGAAGTTGGAGAAACAGTGACGGAGGAAACACTCTCATGCCATCAGATGCTTGTAGCTCACCACTTAGCACGTCCCAGAGGAGCACAAAGCATTTCTCCCACAGCCCCTGAACACCTCACCGCTCACTTAAGGAGACCGCTAACATGAAACATGAAGCTCATTAAGACAGTGTTTCTCAAACCTTTTCACCTGGAGGACCCCTAAAACTGACACAAATTCCACCACAGACCCCCATTTTGACAAGATTTTGTCCCAGCGTCCCCGATTTTGTCACGACCCTGCACTCTCCTGGTCCTGTCTTGCAGGAGCCTGGTGTTGGGTCGTTAAGTGGCCGTTCAAACCATACGCCGAAGCAACGCTCAACCTAAGCTCAACCTACACTGAACCCACAAGTTTCATTTAGGCGTCCTTGTTAACGGGGGAGGCCGTTCACACCACCCGCGCAGGTGTCACGCTGAAGCCACGCTCACACCTTGCTCAAGCGATCGTTCAGGATTCAGTGCTATTTTTTTTTAAGTTTGAAGCGGGGGATTTGGAGGGGGGGAGGAGGCCGGTGGAGCAGCTCCGAGCCCGCGGCGCTGAGGAAAGGAGAGTGTCTGGTGTGAACGGTTAGGCCGGCGTGAGCTCACGTTCAGTGTGAGTCAAGCGTCAGTTCTGCCTATGGTGTGAACAAAGGCTGGTTGGGTGCACCTGGGCTGAAGAGCTTCACTCTGCCGCTCTCCTTTCCTCACCAATGCACCTTTTGTTCTGTTTGTTTGTTTAATGTAGTTTGTGGTCTTTAGCTATTCCACAGCAAATGAAACATGAGCTAGCTGGCAGACTCGTCAGGTTCCCAGGCTCATAAGGATGGTCAACTGTGTGGTAACCATGGCAACTGCATCCTCAGGCCAACAATAATGTGGGGTAATGAGAAGAAAATAATGTGATTATTATTACCATATGCAAGCACTGACCTCCACAAAACCCTGATTTGGATTTCAATAACCTATTGAATTTTATAATCTATCTACAGTATATAAAAGAGAGCATGTGGGCAATGTTTCTCTGTTTGTTTCAATTTCTGTCCCACTGATTATGTCTTAGGAGGCATTGTGATATCACTGATGTCATCAGTGATGTCATAAAGTCCCGGCATTATGACATCAGTGATGAGTCAATTGAGTTATCATTCTTGTAAATTTTAAGAGAATGCTGGAGGCGGATGTATCTGAAGCAAAGATGGATGTACTGTGGGATGCATTTAAGCAAACTCAGACAATTGTGTCTGGGTAAGAACCCAGAAGAGGAAGAATATTCCCTAACTGTGAGAGGCAGCAATGTGCCGAAAGGCATCCAGTCTGCCGGAAAGCCATAAGAAGAAGAAGTTGTTCTTGGACATTCCCTAACTGAATAATTCCTTGTTTGTTTTATGCCAAAATGAGCGAGTATGAATTTGCCCCAAATGTTAAATATGTCATAACTGACACATTCCCATTCATTTGGCTTCTGTAAACTGTCTGATGGGTGAACAGTTGGCTCTTCCACTTTCACTCCGACGGCATCTTTATGTCCTCATCCTAAGCTCCTCCTACTTCAGAGTTCAGAAGACGTAAATACAAGTTAGTTTTATGTTATAATAAATCACATGGCACAGAGCCGCAAAGGCACATCAGGCGTGTAAGTGACTTAATCTAATAGCCAAAAAGTTGCTGTACATGCATGACAAAAGTCAAAGGAAAGAGTGAAAATAAGTATACAGCAATAAGTATTATTTTGACAGAAAGCCAAACAAAATAGAACACATCACTTGATCATCAAGTGTCCATGCTCTCCACCCCCCCCTAAACGTCACACCACAAACATCGCAACTCGGATTCTGTACTTTCCCGCAAATGGTCTTATCAGAAGTGCTGAAACTACACTAATAATCAAACTAGTTGAAACTAGTTGAATCTGGTGAGACACTGCAGCGTTACAGGAACATGGACAGAGTGAAGACTGGTGTGAACACTTAGTTAACGTGCTGGCTTGAGTGTACATACTGTACATACATCAGCAGAAAGTTGATAAAAACACAAATTATTGTCTGCCTTTTCACCATTTACTATGCCAAGATGGCATCTGGCAAAGAGCCTTTACAATCCAGTTCAATCCAACCCTTTTGCATTCTTTCTACTTTAGACTCAGAAAGGTAATATATCCCCCCAAAAAAACACAAAGCATTATTATCCAACATGTGCAAATTACAAAAGTGAACTGTGTACTTTGGTGCTCACAACTGTGTAAAATGTCCAAATCAGTCCTGTGTACAAACACCGTTGCAGACACATTCCATGCCATGCAAGCATGATGCTGCCAGGGACTTACTGGGCGTTGGTTGAGTCCATACTGTACTCCTCCTGATACCTGCACGCAGCACACATGGACACAGATAGGCACAGATTAGGAGAGAGCAGCGAGACGAGGAGGCACAGGTTAGGAGAGAGCAGGGGGACGAGGAGGCACAGATTAGGAGAGAGCAGGGGGACGAGGACACACAGGTTAGGAGAGAGCAGGGGGACGAGGAGGCACAGATTAGGAGAGAGCAGGGGGACGAGGACACACAGGTTAGGAGAGAGCAGGGGGACGAGGACACACAGGTTAGGAGAGAGCAGGGGGACGAGGAGGCACAGGTTAGGAGAGAGCAGCGGGACGAGGAGGCACAGGTTAGGAGAGAGCAGTGGGACGAGGAGGCACAGGTTAGGAGAGAGCAGGGGGACCAGGAGGCACAGGTTAGGAGAGAGCAGGGGGACCAGGAGGCACAGGTTAGGAGAGAGCAGGGGGACGAGGAGGCACAGGTTAGGAGAGAGCAGGGGGACGAGGAGGCACAGGTTAGGAGAGAGCAGGGGGACGAGGAGGCGGGGAAGAGAAGGGGGGGAGGGGAAATAACAGGCTCAAGATGCCACTGCAAGTTATTTGCATTTTTACGTGCGTCTTGAGTCCGAATAGAATCTGTTCAAAAGCTTGACCACATACTGTGCGGCTAAGCAGCTGGTGGAAGACGGGATCTGAAGCGACACAGCGCTTCCTCTGAGAACATCTACAAAACCAATACTGTAGATGGATTGATTCTGTGGTTAAAATGCATTGTGAATGTCTCGGAAACGGAAAACTCAATGTTCATGTCCACTGATTGGCCACCGTCCGTGTGGACTCTAGTATGTGCAGATGAAATTACAAAATATGAGCGAGTGAAATGCAGACCACATGCAAATCCTAACATACAAGAAAGCCATTTACTGCTCTCACTGGGTTTGTCTCATTTGCATATCCGTCTGAAATTTGATCTGCGTGTGCTAGAGGCAATTCAGACATTCAAAGTGGAATAAAAAAACAAACAGATTATATGCAATGTGGATGCCGGGGAATACTGTATGAGGTTGGCGCGCTATTCTTCGATGTCAGCAGAGCCACAGTGGCCGGAGGATGGGCTCTCTCACTATGGACGGGATGGTGGGGGGGGATTTTTCTGGGATCGTGTTGTGTTCCGTTGCATCTACATGAACAAAGATATTGACATGTTGTAAGCTTCGCACATTTATTCACACAGATATTAACATTTCTGGTGGGCTGAGGATCGCGTGTGGCTCCATTCAGTTCAGTGCTCTTTCAGGCCGGCCGGTGGTGTCAAGTTTCTGACTTGTGACGTCATGCACATAGCAGCGTCAGCTGTAATTGGTCTACTTTTGTGGGGACACACATACAGACATACAGACAAACAAACCCTGTTCTAGACGGCTCCGTGAAAAAAATATATACTTTGAAAGTCCATTCTTCACATCTACAGTATCTGTTGTGTCAAGCAGGAAGCTGCTGCCTGAGAACCGTCTTCAACCAGCACATTTCCTGCAAAGGGAGTCAATGGGTCACCTTCAGATTCAAGGTGCAGGTACATGCAAACAAAATGCAGCAAATGTTGAGGATGCTCAGGCTAGGAGGGGAACAGAACACGTTGAGGATGCTCAGGCTAGGAGGGGAACAGAACACGTTGAGGATGCTCAGGCTAGGAGGGGAACAGAACACGTTGAGGATGCTCAGGCTAGGAGGGGAACAGAACACGAGTTTTGGAGACATACTTTCTCTAGGCACACATGCAAGGCAGAAGCATTAGGAGACATTAGGCTAATTAGAAACGACGCCTCAGCAGATGGGACAATAAATGCAAACCACAGGGGAGCAGTGGAGAGTGGACACGCCCTCGCTTGGTCAATCTCACCGGCCGCCATATTGAGATGACCACAAATAGAGGAGAGTGTGTTCCACTGGAGGAACTGACGGAGACGTACAGTATCAAAATATTGATTTCAATGGCTGACAAAGATAATGGGGTCAAAAGTTGAACACAGTATGATTCGATGAAGAGTAAATGAAGTTGGCACTGGAGTGGCTCTATAGAGAGGCAAAGTGACCGCCTACGTCCTGCTTCAGCACTGTACCAGAGATTTTCATCCGCCATTTATTTTCCCATAGACATTGTAAAATGCTTATAAAATAGCGTTTTACTGGTTTAAACCAAACGTTCAGCTAATGCTATAATCAGGAGAGACCATAGACCATTTCACTCGGACCAAAACTTAAAAAAACAACATCGAAAAAATATTGTCTTCAAACCCGCATTTTTTTTTACGTTTTGGCCCGAGTGAAATGTTTTGCGATCTCTCCTGTTTCTAAATATATCTGTACCGTTTGGTTTGAACCAGTACAACTATTTTTACAAGTATTTTACAAAATGTCGATGGGAAAATAAATGGCGGATGAAAATCTCTGGTACAGTGCTGAAGCAGGAAGTAACGTTCCACTTTGGCTCTCTATACTAGAGCCATACCTCCTTCTGAAAGCATGACTGAACCATGAGAATTCTTGGATTTTAAACACGAGTACAAAGCTTCCGCGTTTCTTCTTTGACCACAGAGAATCAAACAGTAGGCTTGTTCCATAAGAGAATGCAGCTAGGGCACTGTCTGTTTCGTAGCTTTAAAATTGGCTCGCAGCATTTGCAAGCTTCAGACCTCAATTACACACCACCATAACAGGGTTAATTAAACACGTGAAGCTTCAGACCTTCTCAATGACACAACCATAACAGGGTTAAACACACACACCAAACCCCCGGAGAAATCACTGGGTATATAATGACCTCCACACATCTCTCAATTTAATTTCATCCTCTCCTCGTTGCCTGCAGTAACATCTTTCAATGAGGGAATATTACACTAATCAATCAATCAATCAACTTTTATTATCAGACACAAGGTCCATAGAAAAACACATACATGAACAACACTTAAGATAAATAAAACACACAAGAAAGAATTAAGATCTATAACATGCACATATACCAATAGGACCACATTCGTGAATTGTATCTCACAGCACTAAAAACAGGGTTGGTTAGCAGTACTATGATGGCATTCTGGGACACATTTAGTCTGCCGATAAATTTGAACATTAGGTTTCTAAGGAGGGCCTGAAAAGTATCCTGCCTTACAAAACAGGTCACTTGCACTACTCCACCTAGGTTTTTTCATCAAAATCCGCATACAGTCGTTATATGCAACCTGAAGCTTATGTAGGCTCGCTTTTTGGAAGTTCACCCACAGGGGGGCAGTATAAATGGGGGTACAGTAGGCTCTGAAAAGGTTCATCTTTACATCATCAGAACATGAATGAAATTTCCTGACCAGCATGTTAGCCTGCCCATATAGCACACGCCGCTGTCTATACATGTCCTCATCATCAGACATATGGTCGGTGATGAAGTGACCCAGATATTTTGTTTTATCACAAACAGACAGAACATTCTCTGACAAATAAAAAGCAGGAAAAGTGAGCTCCCTGTCTCCCTTTGTTCTACAGATCATGACAACACTCTTTTTAGCATTGTATTATATTGTGTATTTTTCATTAATTGTGTGTACTTACTACTTTTGGTTTAAATAGAGAAATACAGTATGTCTTGTGTAGTGATCCTACTGGATGCAATGTTTGATTTTATTGAAGACAACTCTAAAAATATAAATTCCACTACAGCTACACGGATAAAAACAACAAACAACAACCTAGGATGAGATCTCTCTTATGGCTGTAATACCCCTTTCACACCAAGGGTCCAACCAGGGTTATTCCTACGTTGATTTTGTGTCTGAAAGGGTTAACCCGGGTTGCCTGAACCGGCTTGGCGACCCACCTCTAGGGTCAGACAACCACCCGGGTTGCCATTTCGTATGCTAATCATATGCTAGGCTAATTCTTATGCATCTTTCCTGGGTCCTCTCTGAATTGTCATGACCAGGAAGTGACCTGTGTTGACTGACTTGAAGGAGTTGACAACAGAAGGGTTGAGCATGGGTCAAGCAACCCTGGCCTGACCCTGGTCGTTGGTGTTAAAGACGTACTGTATAAGAGATCAAAGCCTTTCTGTTGGTCTGTTAAAGAAGTACAGTAGAAATCTGTCATAAAAACGTCATTACTTTGCAGGCCAGACTGTAGAGTCGAAAAGTTTCTGACAAACGTCTGATAGTCATCATCTCATTTACGCCTCACCGAGGCGATTGATGGAATGTCCATTAGACACAGGAAGTATTTAGGCCGTAAGTAGTTAGAGTGTAAATAAATTGGGAGAAACCTTTCACGACTTCAGCACCAACATTGCAAAGATCGATTCTTACAGTCCACGCAACTCGTTAAATCATCGACTGTGGGACTCAATTACTGTCAAATCCCGTTAACAACGTTTTGACGAAAGATAATCGTCTGTTATGTTCATTCTGATGACTTTCTGCCAATAGCAATTAAAGGGATACGCCAACTTTCTGGGAGTTTCGCCCATTTGCCATATCGCCCTCGCCCATACATAACCATGATACACAATGGGGGAGAAATTCCCCAAAAGTTGGTGTATCCCTTTAAGACTATTTAAAAATGCTGCATATTCAGTTTGGATATTCATTAGCTGAAGTTCTATCTAAAATATGGAGGATGCTCTATAAGTGTTAACATGCAGTCAGCTGAGATCAATAATAATATATAAATAATATACTGTATATAAATATAGTGGATGCTCTCTATAAGTGTTAACATGAAGTCAGCTGAGATAATATATAATATAATATATAAATAATATATGTAAGGGATAATGTATATTGAGGCGGTGATTACGGGGGAAATAATGACCGACAGGTCATGATTGAGCCCGACGCGCAGCGGAGGGCTTAATCATCACCTGAAGGTCATTATTTCCCAGTAATCACCGCCTCAATATACATTATCCCGCTTAGAACACGGCCTACAACTAAATCATTCAATAATCTGACAAAAATAATTATTCAAATAGATTTTTTAATAGCGTTTTCAACGACAAAGCGGTTTCATTCGTAATTGGCACACAAGACACCACAGCTGCAACTGGTTGGCCTAATTAGTAGTGTTTGCTGACAAAAAGCTCTTATCAACTGATTAATCCAGGTGTGGCAGAGCAGCGGTCGGTTGTCAAGAAATAATGACCGGGGAATCTTGTTGATTGACCAATCAGAATCGAGTATTCAAGAGAGCCATGTTCTAAATAAATATAGAGGATGCTCTCTATAAGTGTTAACATGTAGTCAGCTGAGATCTCTTTTAGTTTTTAGTTTAGTTGATCATTTTTTACAACTGGGTGTCACTTTTTCAAAAGGTTATGGCATTTTGGAAGTAAACTGTATTTCAGTGAGCAACACTTCATTTATTGTGCAGGTACATGGGCACCAGTCCTAGACAATAATGCTGTCTGTGTCTTTCGCTACGCATCATCTGTCAGGTACAAAGTCAATTTAGAAGTAGAAACTGTCAGGTACAAAGTCAGTTTAGAAGTAGAATAGTACAACCAGAAAATGATTTGTCTTATCACAGTTCATTGGGGGAGATCCACAGGAAACAACAAGCCCAAGTCCTCTGCTGCTGTGAGTGCTGGTTTGATGTGGTTGTCTGGCAACACAATTTATCACCATAATGAACAATAACGATGCTATCTGGACTGCTAAGAGCTTTAGCATTACAGAGGGGGCTAACATAAACAGATGTTCCCTTTGCATCCATTAGCTTCCTATCGCTAAGCCGTTAACAAAACACACGACAACTCCCTCTGTTCCTCTCTCTGTCCTACCAACAACACAACACAGACAAATCTGAAGGCTGGCAAGTTTGAAAAACCCTAATATTTACGCACATCGAGTCCTACTGTCTGACTCCTCTTGCCCTGTTGATGATCCAGTAAAAGAGACAACACAGCAGCAAAGTGATTCTCACCTCTTGACGGCTGATCTGGAGCGCCAACATGAGCTGACCCACAGGGAGAGGACGAGTGAAAATGCCCGGCACCTTCAATCAAAAGTAAGCTACTCTTTCACTGACATCAGCTGATGAGTGTCCTCAAGGACTGACTGACCGGCGTACTGTAGCATGGGGGGGCGCCACACTGATGCCTGCAGTATTTTCAAGGATGAATGGGATTTGTAGTTTCCAATCTATTTCCTGCACCGGGAAGCTTGCCAGCATTGCCCCCCAAGACTACAATTCCCCCTAGCTGGCACGTCCGAGTTCTCAGAGTCAAAAACACAGCCAGTCTCTACTAGTGCGTGAAATCAACATCATATACCTATTAGTGCAATGCTCCATACATAGATGCTCGGTGTTTGTGCAGGTTACAGTAAGGGTGGATGGAGGTCACATGACTGCAAAGAAGGAACATGTGTTCTGCTGTGTGTAAGTGACTCATTAAAAAAACATGGTCTCAGTGATAACAGCACTTCATAAAGAGCTCTCTACTAAGAGTGCACAGTGCAGGCCTTCCTGTCCGCCACAAATCAACTCTGTTCTCACAGGTCCATCCTGCTGATAATCCGCCTGCAGTAGGCCATAGGGCTGACCAATTAACCACTCTCAGAGGAGAGAGTGAAAGCTATGAGCAAGTATATGCACTACATTCTCTCCTTGGGCTAACTTCTAATCATTGAAATCATAGTGAAATAATCACACAATTTACTAATTTTGCTGGGGTCTCCCCCTCGTCAAAATGAAATATTGTCATGCTGCAGAGATGTCCTAGAGATCACATTGTACCAACTTAAGAAGATATCTTTGTTTGGTACAGAGCCCCTCAAACAAAATCACACCATAATCATTTTAACACGTTTTTCAATAAAAATGAGAGTAATGATGTAAAAAGTATCATTCCCTCTAATATCACAAATCAATTGCAATATCAATCAAAAATGATTGCATGTTGGCTCAGATTCCTGCAAATCAGAAGTTATGTGCGATCCAAGATTCACCCATGCTTTTTTCGATGTGTTGCTGAGCCCTCCTCACTCCAAGCATCTTGGCCCCTATTCTCCCACAGGCCTTCGGCGCTAAAACGGGCCTTAAACGCAAAAAAAACGTGCCTTGCGCCTGTCTCGGGAAGATATCAACATGGCTTTACGCTGGCAAATGCGCTTTAGGCGGAATGGGCGTGGCGCACTCCCTGAATGGGCAAGAATGGGCGTGTCGGCCTTAAATACCGGCCTAATGATATCTTCCCACCTGGCGTAAATTTAGCGCTTTGCGCTTTTGAAAACCAGGCCTATTCAGTGCGCCAGTTGCGCGGAGCGCTCCCCTCTGGCTCTCCTCTGTCACCCTTCTCTGTGTCACTCTCTCCCTCTCTCCTCAGTCTGACAGGCACAATACGACTGTCTCTCTCTGACTCCCTCGCTCAGACAGACACAACACACGTCCCATAGGAAAAATAAGTTGTAAGTTCACTGCCTGTGAAAGGTCCCAGCATGCAATGGGCTAGCCTAGGTAAACCCAGCCCCCACGTGACCTGCTCTCTCAGTTCCCAGTCACTAAGCAGGGTGAGCCTGAGAGCAGGTCACTGGGGGCTGGGTTTACCCAGGCTAGCAATGGGCTACTCCATTTTGCTACTAAATAGCAACCAAATGAGCCGAAATAGATATAAAGGTCGATCTAAATAATGTGTAATGGTAACACAACCTGCAATTGTAGAACATTTCAATATTGGACCAAATAAAACATCGAAATGAAAACACCACCCTATGTGAAACATATATGTCTGGTGGTATATTTGGTATATTTATGTGCATCATCCTACCTGCATGCAGCAGGGGAGAGAAACAATATCTTTCTGGACAAACTTTCACCAATCTAATTAATCTCATCATATAGGGATAGGCTATATTTTTCTAGCTGATGCATTTAGAACATTCTTTTCACTTTGATCTTGCTATAGTGTAGCGTATTTACATGCTTGCAGTATTTAAACTGCAGTTAGATTGGTTTGAGAAGCATAATAATATGGAATGATAGCCTATATATGGAGACAGACAGACGGGATGAAGGGAGGGGGGGGGGGGGGCAGAGCGCTTGGCTTTGTCTGGTTTTACCGGATTTCTCCTGGAATTGGAGCTTAAAAGGCAAGCGTGTGACTCTTTACTGCACTCCTCCAATGAACAGATGGTGCATAATTTTACGCTTAAAAGGCGTGGTTATAATGGTTGAGGCTGCGTGTAGCGCCGATACCAAGATAGCGAGTGCGCTGGTCCACACCCACTAACTGCGCTAGGCGGCCTAGCGCTAGGCCTTAAAGTTTCTACGCTACGTGAAGACAATGCTGAGGAAGGCTTACGCTGAAACGTCCATTGTCACTGCTGCTGCTTGAAGGTATTAAAACAACCCAAAAGGATTTATTTTGAGTGCTGGTTTTTTGTCCCTCTCTTTTATGATTATGGTCTTTTATGATTGATGATATGATGCACTTTTATGATTTTATGATTTTATGATTTTTATTTTGATTTAAGATGGCACTTTTATTGTTTACTTCTTGTCTCTGTGAGGATGTCTTATTATCCATCCACCAGAGTTGGTTGCATTTTAATGTCAGTATTTGTCCCGTTGACTTTACTGATAATTTAGTTAAAAAAAAATTCTATAAATTTTTTTCTTTTATCGTTTGCACCAGACCTGCTCAAGTTAGGTTGTCCCATGCTATGTTGTCAGTCACATGTCTGTTGTTGTTGTTGTTTGCCTGCACTACTGCCTGCTGTAAACCAATTTGCCCTTTCGGGACACTAATAAAGAACTTGAACTTGAACTTGAACTTTTAAAATGCAGATTTTCGTTCGGAACAGACACACCAATCAGAGTGCTTTTTGTGTGTATGTGTGTGTGTGTGTGTGGGGGGGGGGGGGCTGACACAAATTAACCCACAAACCGCCCATTTGATAAGATTTTTGCTTTGAGATGTTTTATCACAGAAAGTGTATGAATCGATGTCAATCTCAATGTTCTACATTATACTTGCGGATGGAATTGTAGTGAAAACAAATGATTCTCCCTTTTGCTGGAGACCTCCTCAAGGACCCCCGGGGGGTCCCCGAACCCCACTTTGCGAACCACTGGCTTTAATGAACCATAATGACAAACGCCACGTACAGTCATTTACCCCCGAGGAGCAGATTCAAACTGCTCGTTAAGAAATCGAAATGAACAGATCATTCTTGTGTGAAAGCAGAGGGGCTATAAATAAGGACTAACAGCAGAAAGAGGAGGGGACGTACAAAGGCAGGTTATGTTTAAAGAAGAGAAGAAAAGAGGGACAAGACAAAGTGAGATATAGTACATTAAGTTGCTATTACAGTGTAACTAGGGAGCCATGAATGTAGCAAGGACAGAGGCAGAGCTTAATGAACAAATAAATCTGCACTCTCTGTTTCAGTTAGGAGGAAGGAACCATGAGAATCTCAGCATATAACCATCCATTTACTCTATGCCTGGTGCATTACGCTAACAACTACATGGTGGCAATTTTACAGTTACGCAACTATAAAGAGAATACAAAATAGTTGAGAGAGAATGAAAGCAAGCAGGGGGAACGATTTCCCATTAGTTGATTCGGTGAAGCTTGTCTTCCTTATTATTATTATATTAATATAATATTATAATATTATTATTATTTACATTTAGTATTTAATGAAACAGGTTACATGTCCATTATAGCTTCCCATCAGGTTATCCTGGTTGACTATTATACTCTTCTTTTAGCTGCTAAAGCTGCTGCGGTTTATCCAACACCCGAGGTATAGCTCTTACCAGGGTTGGGAAGTAACCGAATATATCCATTTAAAATACTGCATTTAAAATACAAAATATGAGTAACTGTAGTCCATTACAGTCACAGTTCAAATCGGTGGTCTTCTGAATACAGTGAGTGCACCCGCAGTGCACCTGGCTGCCACACACACACCACGAGACAATGGCGATTTCAACAGGAGATACGCACAGCCACACTCTCAGGAACGCTCTTGGAAATATAAAAGAACATTTTACTTACAAACATGCTGAAGAAGGTCGCAACATTACGGTGCAGTGTGAGCTCTGTCTGCCAACCATCAAGCGATGTGCTTGGATGGTGCGCCACGGGTGCGCCTGACGTTGCCAAGGCAACCAAAGACAGCAGCGTCACACAAAATTAGATAGTACAGTAGACAGTTTATCTGAATTAATGGATTACCATCGCAGTAAAACTGTCGTAGTAGCGTTACTTCTTGATCTACATATGGAGCAGAAAACGACCCTTGAATTAAATGCATCCTTGTCTCTCCAAGCCCACAAAGATAAGAGAATAGGGATTTTCTGTACATTCAGAGTGACCCAGACAAATGGGCTCAGCAAGATGATGGTGAAGTATTCCAAAACTAATCTAAAGTATTTCGATTAAGTTACTTAACTTGAGTAATCTAATTAAATATATTACAAATTAAATTTTAGGGCATGTATTCAGTAAGCTGTAGTGGAATACGTTTTAGAATTAACCTCCCAACAGTCAACACTGGCTCTTGCTACACTTTGCTAGGTTGAGTGGAGCCTCAAAAGGTGGATTGGGGCTAAACCGATGGAACATTTGCTGCTGATACTAACATCACTCTTATGCACCTGCAGCTGGATGGAGGCAGGAGGGTTCGCTATTAGACCCAGTTAAAGAGTTATTATCAAATGGGCGCCCGGGTACTACCTCGTCTACCAACTCGAGGGTTGCAGGTTCCAGCCCCTGTGTTACCTCCGGCTTGGTCGGGTGTCCATACAGGCACAATCGAACGTGTCTGCGCGTGGCAAGCCAGATTAAGAGTATGTGTCCTGATTGCTGCACTAGTGCCTCCTCTGGTCGGCCGGTGCACCTGTTCGGGGGGGACTGTAACTGGGGGAATTAGCGTGATCCTCCCACGTGCTACGTCCGGGCGTGGAAAGCCCTCGCTGTCAGGTGAAAAGAAGCGACTGGCGACTGCACATGTATCGGAGGAAGCATCTGCTAGTCTACAACTCTCCTCAGATCGGCAGAGCGGGTGGAGCAACGACCGCGACAGCAGGGGGAATTGGCCAAGTACAATTGGGGAGAAAGCGACAGACTTTTTATGTAGCTGTGGTCAGCAAGAAACCTCCATCATATCAGCAGTGGATGATCATTACTAATTCATAAACGGCCAACATCAACCTGATATATATTGATGTAAACCTGGCAAGAAGTGCGGCAAACCACTCTACAAAATAAAAGTAAGATAAATTGGCAATACACTTTGGCAACCGCATTTTTTGGCTGTCAATGTGTGTGTGAAGACTAAATAAATCTGAGTGAGTTTACCGTTCTGTTTTGCCTGCATACTGTTTAGTGTTAGTGTTTTAGTCTCTTTACAGCCTCAAGTACTCCTTTTTGTACACAGATCTCTAGAGAGAAAATACTACTTTGTACGTTTTTTCTCACAGCCAATCACTGCAGGCGTTCTTCGATTTAATGCGGCGTGCGATTAGCCCGCTACCACAGCAGCTACAACCCACACAGGCTGTGGCGGTGGTGAAGTCGAGCACCGCGTGGGTGACGGAGCTGACAGTTCAGCGTGCCGCCCGGGATCCAACCAAAATATTCAAACGCATGGCTTAAAAAAAAAAGTATCGTATATCGAATGAAGTATTGGTATCGGTATCACGTCAAAGGGTTTGCGATTCTTTCAACGATACCCGGCTGTATTCCCGGGAGCTGGAAGTCGGCCAGTAATAAATAAGTATCAGATGAGGAGTGCTTGATGGCTCGATGGGCCACATTATCGATCCTCTCATTCTTCTCCGGCCAGCAGGACACAGATCCGGATCCCACGCTGATCACATTTCACAACTCCACTTCCTGACAGCATCCTGCCGGCCTGTAGTGTCTGCGGTTGATGTTGCAAATAGTATAAATAATATATAATCATACGTAAATATATATAAATAATACAATATATAAATAATAGAATAACGCAAAACAACGCCTCTATGTATTGATGCATGTAGAGTAGATTGTACAGATGTTTAGTAGGTACAGAGAGCGTGAATATGATTTAAAACTACAACACTAAACCGTTATAGACGGTTTCAACTCGACAACATTCTAAATTGCCCGCAGCGTACTTCCGGTTGCAGTGTTTGCTAGTACAATAACTGACAGGACATAAGCTAGGTTGCAAACGGTTCCCTAGCAACACAACTCCATGAAAACGGTCTATATGTTTTTGCAACCTGATCCATCAGCATGCCTTGTATTTTTGCTATCCACAAACATATTTCTTAGATGATGAGGTATTTAAAGGTTAATAATACCACTCATGTTAGTAATCAACATATTATTCTTGCGGTGTTCAGTAGCCTTAGTATTTACAGTATCAAACATGAACGACTCTCCAGACGCAAGAAATGACAGCTAGAATATAGCTTGAGGCTGCTCTATTGACAATCAATGGGAAGCAGACTGAAAATTCAACAGTGGAACAGTCTCAGCTGTACTGTATGCTTACACTGTGTATTAGACACACACACAAAATGCTTTTGCAATTCCACTGCAGTCAACAACCATCGACATCCAATTTGCCCTCTCCTCTCCTCCCAGCCTGTCTGCAGCTGACTCACAGGCTTTAGTGAGTATACAAGGCTGAAGCTCTGACCACGGCACTAAGAGACCTGCCACTGTCGCCACAAACACCGCCTTCATCATCACCATCATCATCATTATCGCATTAATTATTAATATCATCGATGTCATTACTGCCATCATCATCACTCACATTATTTTCGTTGTCATGTATTTCCTGCTAGTTGTGAATGAAAACGCCATCCATCAAATGGCTCTCAGCAGCCTACACCATCGTCCTCATAAACATCAGAATCATCAGTCAAGTAAAGGGCAGCTATTTATCATCTTTGTTGCAAATACGAATATCATCACTGCCAGTACCGCCATCACCATCACTATCATCATCATCATCACCATCACTATCATCATCATCACGAGTGTAGTCTGTCACCCTGCATTTTGGGCTGGCATCCTCTGACCGTAACACACTGTGACATGCTTGTCCAACACAATGGGAACTAGAGACATTTTGAGCCCTGGGGGAACTGGGAAGGCAGTGCTTAACGTCTTCAGCTGAAAGAGGAAACTGGATAGGGCTGAAATGTTTGGGCTGGATTTACTCTAACGCAGGTAGTACTGAAGACCTCTCGATGGGAAATTGTAGTGTCTAGTGAGGGAGGCTGAGCGACCATTTCATTCATATACAGGGGCTTCACTGGGGTCACAGAGGAGCTTCCTGATTGCGACTAAACTGATGATTGTCATTACTTTGCTAGATACAGTGATCACAATTATGCAGATCATCAGTCTTGAATGATTATTTGAGAAATAAAATGACTAAACACCCTGAGTATTTTCAACTACATGGACATCCTAGACCTATATCAAATGAAATGTTTCAATATTTGGGGCAATGTTTTGTGATAATTGTGGACGCTAAAATCACAATGTGATTGACGATGCACGTATTGCAATTAATGTGCAGTTGACATGCATGACTTAGCCTAATAGAAGGTCTGTGACATTAACAACGCAAAATGCAGCACGATTCAGTCAATACTGTACATTCCTAATAGATGACAAGCATGCGTGAAAACGCCAATGCCCGGTGAATTAATATTGACAGGAAATATGTGTGCAGCAAATGTAGAGATTGAACACACTGCACCAACAACATATTGGCTGCACTGTCGGTTTTGACATGTTGCCAAACCAGCACAATATTTCTGTTTTCTGCCAAACCAGCTTCATGTAGGCTACTACAGTACATAGCTTTGAGAAGAGACATGTGTGAATCGGACCTGTAACAGCAACATTTCTATCTAGATCAGAACATTTTCTCTCTCTTTATCTCTAAGGAAAAGGCGCTGTCTCCCTCAGTTGTTACGGGTCCAGCCCATTTCACACAAACCACCTATAATTTGTTAATCAAATGGTGCAGACGTGCACTAAAGCTTAGTCCTGTTTAGCTCTGGGGCTGCGCTACACGACAACACAATCTCCCCTGGTTTGCATTTCAGTGTGATAAAGATAATAATAATCTCAAAATAATAATCTCAGCCAACATGAACGCAACACAATATAATCGCATCATACCAAAAATAATGTCACCATTGAATGCAGTGGGGTAGCTATACACCTACACCTACATCCCCCACCCTCTTTCTTGCCTATAGGACCATTATATGGTTCATAAAACTGTAATTGCAATGCAGCATGGCATGGCCCGAATTATGTAATACTGCAGCCGTAAAGTGAATCCCATTGATGCCGAGAGAAATGATTGACGGCAGAGAGGGACGATCACGGTCAGATTTGTGTCTGTGTTTACAACCACTCTCTCTCTCTCTCTCTCTCTCTCTCTCTCTCTCTCTCTCTCTCACTATCTGTCATCAAACTGACTCATACAAGGCGCACTTCCCATTTAGGATTGCTCCGAATGGGGAAAAACATACGACCCGGTGCGCAACGATTGTCACTCATACTCCTATATTTTCATGGACAATATCAATGCATGGGTGGATAGGTGCTAATGGAATATTGATCACACCGCGACCTCTATCTGAGGATGATTACAAGCCAAGTGATCAGGAAGAGTGCACCTGCACCATGCGCTCAAGGCAACATACCAGGCGATATTCTGCGGGATGCTGCGGGTTTGCAAACGAGCTGCATTCAGAAACATGCGACTTTGGTGCGGGTGTGCGTGCGGCAGGCAGCTACCTTTGGCCGGCATCGCTCCCAAAAGAGCCCATGGTCCGGATAGACATCGAGGGGTTGACCCAGGTGGGCTCGGGGGGTTTCTGAGCCTCCGTCTTGACGTCCGGGTCGATCTCCGAGGGCGACGGCGTAAGTTTAGCGCCTGCCATGCCCCCTCTCTGGTGTGCCCGTGCACGGGTCCCTCTGGGCGGCAGATAGGATAGGCTACTATGTGTGCGTCGTGGTGTCACGGCGGGCTGCAGGCACCGACTCCGCTGCCTGAAAAGCGCATCCTCGTCTCACTTCAGCTGCTCCCTCCCTGCCTGGCCTGCCTGCCGCATCAGCTGTTCTCCTGCCATGGAGCGCTCCTCTCCTCTCCTCCTCCTCCAGGTCGCATCGTCCAGGCTTCTTCAGACGTCGTCGTCACTCGTTAACGTCAAGCATCCAGCCAACCCCAGACTCGGCGCCCCAGGCAGCATGGTGTTATATAACTGCCAAGATGGTTTAAGCTTCTGTGACGATAGCCTACATCTTGATCGGAAATCCTCAGCCAACATGACCATTCATTCATTCGCCTGCCATCTTTCATCTGTGTGGGACAGAGGGCTGGTGCGCCACGTGGCCTAGCCTAATTAATCTAATCTCAGGTCAACAGTGCCCAATGTTGCATTAGCCACAGAAGCATAACTTAAAACAGACTTTTTTTCTCAGAATTTCTGACATTAAAATCAGAATGCAGATTTTTTTTTCAGATTTCTACGAATTCAGAATTCTGACCTTAATCTCAGAATTCTGACTTTCTCCCCTCAAAATGTTGACATTATAGGCTACTCAGAATTCTGACTATAATCTCAAAATTATTTCCCCCCCCCCACACAGAATTATGGCTTTATTCTCAGAATCCTGATTTAAACTCACAACTCAAATACATTTTTCAGATGTGGGCTTCTTCTTCTGTAGTGTTTTATGGCAGTTGGCATACTTTATCTTTAATGTTGCATTACTGCCTCCTTCTGGATTTATCCATCCACTGTTTGCCTACATTCTGTCCCTTCCACTCCTTCATTCCTGGAGATGATGTGCCATGAGTGCAACATGTTGTGGGTTTTATGACATCACCGATGATGTCACGATTTGCATCACAAATCCACAGATGATGTGACTTATGATGTCAGGATTTGTGTGTGTCACAAGTACCCACCTACTAGGCAAATATAGGAGCGCGCGAGATTGCTAGGGTGGAGACGAGATGTGCCATGGGCAAAACATGTTGTAGGATTTATGACATCAACTGATGATGTCATGTTTATGACATCACTAATGTCACCTTTTGTGTCACTTACGTTACTATCGTGACTTACACCGCTATTCGCTACCCACCCACCTAGGCAATTTTATAAGGATAAGGATAGCAATCTTGCGCGTTTGATTTCTAGCGTTGAGAATCTGGAGAACTAACTTTTCCCCTCACCTCTTCTCCCTATTTATACTCCCACCACTTATATAGCCTCAGCCAGGAAGGATCACTGATGGGAAGGCCGTCGAGCAGGATTCAAAGCGAGAGGTCGGCACGCTGGCACGATTGCATCAGTGATGTCACAATGCCTCCTTGTGTGTGTGCCCCATTATATCACTGATGACATCATCAGTGTGTGTGTGTGATTGATTTTTATTTTTTTGATTGATTGATTTTTATTAAATGTGTCATGCACTTGACAGTGCCCAGCCCTCATGGGCTTACAAGACACACAAATTATACATTATACAGTACAACATACGCCAACGCCGCAGTAATAAAACTTAATCACAGCATAACAACATACACCACAGCAGCAAAACAAAATCATTACATCATTTTCTGAACAGAACATTTTGCCTTAGCTCCCATGCCTGGGAAAGAAAGTTTCCAATAAAGAAAGTGCCTTTCTTAAAACACAACTCAAGTTTTTCATAATCGTCCATCTCAAAAAAGTCATCATAAATAGAGGACATTTTACTGAACAGTATCTCCCTTACCTCATCATAGACAGTACAATAGAATAGAAAATGAATCTCATTTTCAATTTCACCCAGGTCACAGAGCGAACAAAGTCTGTCTTCTTCAGGGGTAGCATTAAACCTACCAGTCTCCAGTGCCAAGGGCAACGTTCCAGATCGTAACTGTGCACACAAGGACCTTTTTCTCCTGTCCAGATCGAACTTGACATAAGGCTCTACAGAAAAACTATCTTTTATAAGACGGTAGGTTCTTAACTTAGGCTTAGACCATAAGTCAACGGACCATTTATCTTTATACAAAAGGAACATATTACTCATGGTCTCCCAGATGTCACAAACTAATCTATTATGGAAAATAAATGATAAATCATTCGCATAGAATAAAGACATAAGTTCAGTTGTCCAGGGATGTCTATGGGCAATGTCCCAGTTAAATATCTGTTTGGTCAGTCTCTGATCAGTCTGTTCCATAATCGCAGCATTTGACCGTGATGTCTGATGTTTGGAGATTCCCATCCCATATCCCCACTGATGGCCAGAACTGATGTGCATTTATGAACTCCTAAAAAATAACGGATAGCTCTATAATGCACAGTATTACAGCTTAGGTGTTCCCGGGAACCCCAAACACCAGAAGCATAATCCGACACAGGACAAACACATGAATTATACAGTTGCGTGTAAGTATGAAAACCAAGATTACCACAATATTGAACCTTGTTCAATACAGATCCCAGGGCTCTGCCCGCTGATTGAGCTAAGACATTAACTCCCTCCTAAAGGCCCAATTATACTCAACGCTAAAGACGGAGACGGAGACGGACAGAGCCTTCTGTCCGTACTCTGCGTTCATTTCGTCCGT
Organism: Poromitra crassiceps; assembly: GCF_964638095.1. Taxonomy (NCBI): domain Eukaryota; kingdom Metazoa; phylum Chordata; class Actinopteri; order Beryciformes; family Melamphaidae; genus Poromitra; species Poromitra crassiceps. The sequence continues at coordinate 32,253,509 of NC_139631.1, forward strand.
TTTCTGTCCGTCATCTGAAAGCTTACGGATACGCATGAAACGGAGGAAAACTACACACACACTCATACATTTGACTCTCTACTGCCCACTGGTGGATGTATTGCTTAACATGATACCAACGTGAAAGACGCATGGAAGTATGTGGGCAGTGACGATTACACCGTTTGAAACGGACGCCCTTATTTACGGATGAAAATGGAGTATAATTGGGCCTTTAAATGTCATATGCTCATCCAGTGTCAAGCCCAGATATTTATACTGATCTGTATATGCTAATACTATTGATCCAAAATTAAAAACAAAAGAACTCCTAGGCCTTGGTGCAGGTCTAAAGTGCACAATTTGTGTTTTGTCTTGATTCACCCTCAGCCTCCATTTCCAGCACCATGTGTGTGTGTGTGTGGCCCCCTATGCCTCCTTGTGTGTGCGCCCTTATGACATCACTTTTGACATCATCACTGATGACATCACATCATTAGCTAATTAGCCTAATTAAAAAATCTGGCTCCGTCAGGTCACCCGCACGGGTGCCCTTTACACACCCTGAAGGTTTCAGCCCAATCGCACGTAAAACCGTATAGCTGTGGCCGAACACAGAACTTGAAACAAACAAACAAACAAACATTGCCCGCATACAAAATTTTCTATATATAAGAAGATAATATGATGATGATGATGTATGGTGTATAAAAAATAATAATGATCAGATCCCATTTAATTCCAGGCTACCCCACTTGGGGTCGCGACCCCAAGGTTGGGAACCACTGAGTTAGTTAAGCTAATGTTAACTGAAATTACAGTTGGCGCAAATGTATACAACTTGGTTACTATATTTTCTAATGCATACTCTATGGGATACAAGGTTGATTTCTATACTATATGGAAGTATACAAGCCTCTAAGAACCATTCAACAAATTACATTAAACAAAAATGGGAAACGGAGTCAAACATACAAATAACAGAAGAAGACGACTGAAATGTGTTTGTTGCAGGCTACTACAACAAATTCAAGAGCCTGGAGGGAGTTTGGTTGGAAAGGTTTAGTGCGTTTCTTTATTACCCCTAAATTAACAGCACGGCAAACAGGCACACAGAGTCGGGGCCTTTGTTGAAAATACATTCATACTGGGAAGAGGTGGCAGCTGAGATCAAAAAGATAATGGGAGTTGAATTAGAACACTCATTCGTTACACTCTACCTGGGAAAAATGCCAGATGTTCTCCTACATAAAGATAAATATTTAATGAACATCCTCTTAACAAGTAGTAGGAAAGCTATAACCCGTAAATGGTTACAAGTTGACCCTCCAACAAGGGACCAGTGGCTGGGAATTATAGGTGAAATATATAATATGGAGTTACTCACCTTTAAAGTAAGGCTTAAGCCCGACAAATGCTTTGAATATTGGGAAAAATGGATTATGTATGCATGCATGCATGCCCTTGACAAATGTATGATGATGTATATGGAAATGTACCAAATACTATGTATAAAACAAACTGTGATATGACATTGTAACGCCCATGACGAACCGTTAACATTCAATAAAAAAAAAGAGTATATAAAATAAAATAAAATTACAGTTCTTCCTTCAGTTTGTTATGCTGATTTTGAAACACAACATTCATGTGATGCAGAAAGTAAAACTAGATTTGTCTCTGGTTCAATATAGCATCAATAAAAATCCAGCGTGTAAAAATGCCTTTTAAAGTGCCGTTTAAAAATGTAGTTTGTTGATGTGACAGAAAAGATACAATATCATGTAGATTTTAATTTCAGCCAAGGGCCTGAAGTCACTGGTCAGAACACAAAAGTGACCTTCCAGTTTTATAAGTGGCAAATAGTTCACTAATATGGTGCCAGCCAGGCTGTGCAAAGCCTTATAAGTGATTAGCAAAACATAAAAAATCTATGCTAAATGTAACTGCTAGCTAATGTGAGGACATTAATGAAGACAAAGTTAAAAACATTTAGGCCAATATCCAGCTCCGCTCCCATCCTAATTGCCAAACAGCATTATCTATTTTATTGTAATGACTTGGCCTTGCATGGGGCATAAACACATGCTGATCAATAAACACCATAATGTGGGGTTTCTCCCGCAGATAAATCTCTGGAAGACATGATATTGTGGTCTGTATGATAGGGTGGTGGAGGGTGTGTACTGGTAACCTGACTCCAGCGTCAGTTAGTGTACTGGCTTCCAAGAAGACGAATTAACTGATGAAGCCAGGCAGACAAATGGCAGATAAATAATAAGGAGAAATAATGAAACAAATTGATTGGACAGGACAAGTGCAGCAGCAGCAGCAGAAACAGGTGCACAGCTCAGAGAAGCACAGCTTTGAGAGTACACAGACACCTAGTGGTGAAGGAGGGAACTGCACCCTCCCGGTCTCATCTGGCTTTTTCCACTTCCCACATGCAATTCCCACCCAAATAATTCACCCATTTTGTGTCTAAAAGGCAGGAAGTAACACAGGTGCGAGCAAAACATTAACGAGGGCCCCGGCACTGGATCACCTAAATGGAATGGAAGTTGGAAACCCTCCCTCATTAATGTGCTGCTTTGTATGACTATTTTAGTCTTGGGTTTCACACACTTTCTGTATTCAAACTAAAAGTGTGAGGACCCTCCCACTCTCCTGGGCCTGTCTTGCAGGAGGAGCTTGGTGTTGGGGCCGTTAGGCTGATTGGGTGCACCTGGTCACTCTGCGCTCGTTCGTGCAGGTTATGATAAGCAGAACTAGCCAACAAGGTTAAAAAAGCAAATATTTAGCTGCAGCCAGCAGCTCTATAAAGAAAAAAACATCACATGGATGCAACTGGGACATATCATCAGTGATGTACCTTGGGGTCATAGGATGTTTCGGGTCTCGCAACATCATACACCCTCGCCCAGGTGACCCAGCCGGGGTTGATCAAGCCCCGATTTACGTCCCAGTAGCTACCCACGGTCAGCCCTTTTAGGGAAAGACAGGGCTACTCAATCCGCTGCTCCGGAACTACTCTGCCGGGACCGGGAGGCTCTGGCACGTGGAGGGACTCTGGGCTCTGTTGGTTGCCCCCTGTCCGGGCTCCTCCTACGTCTCACCAGGTCCAGGACCTGTGCGTTGCACCAGACTCCCCCACTCCAAACATTTCATTCTGGTATGATGTTTCTTGGGCCGTGGTGGTACTGCAGGCTCCACTTGCGGCTTGAATGGCCCTCCTAAAAGGCCTCTCGTGGATTTGTTGGGCTTCTTCCTCACAGAAGACACAGGCTGGGGCGCTAACCCATACTGCTCCCGGGTGCAGTCTACATTCCGGCTGTCAACTGTCTCTCCAGTGGTCACCAATCTATTCCTGGTTGTCAATAAGTCACTCGGTTGGTTGGGAGGCTGAACGGGGGCCATTTTGTGTCGGAAAGGCAGGGTAAACTCACAGCTGCAAGCAAAACACTAATGAGGGTTAACAACTTCCAATCATGGAAGTTGGAAACAAATTTCACAATGAAGTGAATGGAGTGGATGATGTCACACTCTGACTGACATTGCATACAGTATCTGATAGCAGCTATTGCGAATTCGCGCTCGTTTAATTTAATTGTGAGTTCAGTGAGCGACATTCCTCCTGTGTGCACACTCTCAGTGGGGAGACTGGTGGCTCAGATAATGTAGGAAGGGGCTTGCTGAGCCAGGCCTCCCCTGAAGCTACATAAGCAGCGGTCACACCTCACTTCCACGCTCCGTCTGTAGAGGGGAGTGGAGAGCTGTGATAACGCCTCTGTCAGAAGCTGTTAAGGCAAGCGAGCTGTGTGCTGCATGGCCAGAGAACAGGGGGGGAGTCTGGCCAATGCTACTGGCAGGAACACACACACACCACACATGCACGCACACGCACACACACACACACACAAATACACACACACCACACATGCACGCACGCACCCCCCCCCCCCCCCCGACACACACACACACACACAGGGCTGCTTTTGCTCACTGACTGCTGTCTTGCCAGCGGCTGTTTTGTGCGAACATGCTTCAAATAGCTGCTCATAACCTTCTGTTCTTTAAGAAATTAAGGAGTTTGTGGGAATGTTCAGTTGTTTGTGAACACACACTGGTCCCTTCAAAACATTAACGAGGTCCCTTCAAAACATTAACGAGCCTACTCTTCCGTGCGACCAGTTAAACCCAATTTAGCCTAAAATAGATTTTTTTCCCATTAGAGTCAGAAGGGCTCACGTCTGCAGCACTTATTCAATTAAGAGTGAAATAGGACATGAAAAATTGTTGTTTTGTAAAATGGAAATATGAGAGTGAAAACATAAGGAAGTAAAGTAGCTTGGTCTGTGAACAAACAAATGGCAATATTCAGTCAGATCTACTGCTTCTAAGTGAATTGCTGAATAGAAGCTTTTTGGGGAGTTGCCATAATGCTAATATTATATATGCCCTTTGAAACATTCCCTGAGATATGATGCAGACATATTTATTAGGCCACAATACATCAACAGGCCATGTTCTTGAGTTTCATGAATAAAACAATTACTCCCGAGGAAGAGCTGTGCCAAAAGGCAGTGTTTGGTGGTGACCTTGTTTATTAAATTAGAAAATAAGGGAATCAACTTGTAGGCTACTTGCCAGCCCAAATATGGTAACTTATGACATGATAGAAGTTTAACGCAATGTGAACAGCTACAGAAATTCATTCATTGGATTTTATATACATATATACATAGATACATATATACATATAGACATATATATATATATACATACATATATACATACATACATACATACATACATACATACATACCGGTACATATATATATATATCTATACACATACATACATACATACATACATACATACATATATATATTGTAGAGGCTAAATTAAACCAAAATAATAAAGCCACTGCGGGGCGAATTGGGAGTAGTTTCAGACGCGTGTTCAAGTCCAAGAAATCAATGTCCATTCACTGTGTTATAATTGGATGTCTCACCGACCCTCCATTTATTTGGCAATGCATGTTTGTCATTGCTCACCATATGTACAGCATAGTCCAATAGCAACAGTCACGCTATGATGCCCAGTAACCAAACTCATGACTTCACATATACTGATAACATGGAGAAGATGAACAAACACGGTAATAGTGAAAGGCATGGAGCAGCACCAAACACTGCAGCACGGTCGAAAACTGTGTGCTTTCCCAATCAGCACCTGATTCCCCTCACCTGGGAGCATACCTATATGCACTTTTCTCTCCCATACCATGCTCCACCCAGTGCCCAATGTCAGGATTGCATGTACACACACAGTCAGATCACAAACAAACAAAAGTAGAATTTGGCTCCAACACACCGGCCCCTAATTGTTTAGGGCAGGAGGGCATGAACAATTCAAACCTTTTTATATGATGATGGAGCCAAAAGAATCATTGAAACAAGCAAAATCCTCTGTGTCAGAGGGCACCAGTAATGGAATGTCCAGTTCCAACTTATGTTGCCGCTTCTTGAAGAAGGCAAAGTTTGGTCACTGGCCTGTCCAGTGTGCTGGTCTTCGTTCTCACACGTGCAGAACGCACCAGTCCTTTTCTGTCTGGATAGGTCTCCAGAATTCTTCCCAGTAACCAGGAACCACGTGGAGCTGTAGCATCTGCAACAAGTACAATATCTCCAGGAACAAGACTTCGCCTCTCTTTACTCCACCTTTGACGCTCCTGTAGCAAAGGCAAGTATTCACGTATCCAGCGCTTCCAAAAGAGATCGGAGATATATTGTACTTGCCTCCATCTCCTCTTGATGTAGAGGTCGGTCTTCTCAAACAACCCAGGTGGTAAAACTGGTTTTCGTTTCATCGTGAGCAGATGATTGGGTGTGAGAGGTTAATCTAGATCATTTGGATCTCCAGACAGCTTGGTGATGGGGCGGTCATTTAAGATGGCTTCGACTTCACAGAGCACTGTATGGAATCCTTCGTCACTCAGTTTGCTGACGCAATACTGATGTTAGTATCCGTCGAACCATCCTTATGATGCGCTCCCATGCGCCTCCATGGTGAGAAGCTGTTGGCGGGTTGAAGCTCCACTTTATTCCTTCCTGCAGAAAGGTCCTTTGGATTTTGCTGTGATTTAAAACAGCAAGAGCTTCCCTTAGCTCCCTTTCCGCACCAATGAAATTGGTTCCTGCGCAGAGCATTTATACAGATACAAAGCAGAGCATTTATACAGGAGTCAGTATCCAACGAGTAAGCGATCTCCAAATGGACCGCTCTACATGCCATACATGTAAAAATGACTCCATAGCGCTTTTCAAGGCTACGTCCTCTCTTGATCTCAATCGGCCCAAAATAATCAACTCCAACGTTGGTGAATGGAGGAAGATCAGGCACGATTCGTTCTACAGGCAAGTCTCCCATCTTTTGCTCTCCCAACTTCCCTTTATGGCGCTTGCAGAATCCACAATTGGACAATCTTTCTTGTTGCTGCATTAGCACTGGTGATCCAATACTTCCTCCGTAGCCTGGAGAGAATGTGGTTTCTTCCACCATGGCCAATCTGTTCATGAATATGCTTGAGTATTAGAGACGATACATGTTGGTCTTTGGATAAAATGACTGGATGCTTAGTCTCCTCAGGCATGGCTGCCTTACTCAGCCTCCCTCAAACTCTAAGCAATCCATCTTCCAGAATGGGATCCAATTTATAGATGATGCTCTCTTTCTTGACTTCTTTTCCAGACGACAATACAGCAATTTCCTCATGGAACCCTTCCTGCTGAGTGAAGCAAAGAATGGATGTTTCTGCCTCTGAAATATCATTTGGAGTCAAACATGCAGATCCAATCGGTTTCATCTGACTCATTTGCTTTCTTTTCTGACTCATCTCCAGTAGAGTCTTCCTTATTTTCAAGATCCATGCAACTGATCTCTTCAACCGTCTCCAGTCAGAAAAGTATGTTATCAGTTGATGAGTAGCACTTGGTGTATCATCAACAACTACTGCATTGACTGTGACCTCCCTCTTGACCTCTGGATCATCAGCAGCGATGTTGGAATCCAAGCAGTTAGCTGGCCACTCTTCCTCTGCTTTCCACAAAAACTCTGGGCCATCAATCCATCTTCTGTCTGTCAACAAACGATCCCTGACTTAAATCCCCTTGATGCTTCGTCTGCTGGATTTTGGGTGGTATGCACATATCTCATATTCTGGCACATATCTGCGACATCGGTTGTTCCTCGGATAGCAGATATCCGGTTGGCCACAAAAGTTTGAAATCGTCTGTCCTCATTCCTGATGTACCTCAAAACTGAAGTGCTATCAGTCCAGAAACATGATTTCTGAAGTTCAAGCTGCAACTCTGATCTTAACATTGTGTCCACTCTTACCGCAAGAACGGCTGCAGTGAGCTCCAACCGAGGGATTGTTACTTGCTTGAGTGGTGCCACTCTGTCTTTGCCTTGGATGAAAGCGACATGAGTCTGGTGGACATTATTCTGTACCCGGAGGTATGTCACAGTACCATATGCACTTTCACTGGCGTCCGCAAAGTGATGTAGCTGGGCACGAACGTATTGTCCAAAGTCTGCCGGCTTGAGGCACCTACCGACCTTGAATTCGGTCACTCTTTCCAGGTCTTTCAACCATTTCACCCACTGCTGCTGGAGAGTTGGAGGAATCTGATCCTCCCATCCGCAACTCCTCCTACACAGTTCCTGTAGTATGACTTTGGCTGGAAGTGTGAAGGGTGCCAGAAATCCCAATGGATCATAGACTGAACTGACAACGGATAAAATTCCACGTCTAGTGTGAGGCTGTTCTTTGAGCGCCATCTTGAATTTAAAGTTGTCCGTCTCGACACACCATTGAAGGCCCAGGGCTCTTTCGACCGGCAGTTGGTCTTGGTCCAAATCCAATTCATTTAGATTCTTAGATCGGTGCCCTTCAGGAACAGACAGCAACACTCTACGATTGTTGCTAACCCATTTCGTCAAATGGAAGCCTCCCGTTTGACAAACAGCTGTCAGATTCTTGACCATTTCAACAGCCTCTCCCTCAGATGGCAGGCTTTTCAGACAGTCGTCCATGTAGAAATTCCGTCTGATTGTGTCAATCACATCAGCAGGGAAATCGTTCTGATTATCCACCGCCGTTTTCCTCAGAGCGTAACACTGGGGGAGGACACTGCCCCAAACAGATGGACAGTCATCCGGTGTTCCACAAGTTCTTGCTTCAAATCGCCTTCCGGCCACCACAAGAACCGGAGAAAGTCCCTATCTTTCGGCGCCACTTGAACTTGATGGAACATGGCTTGAACATCCGCCATCACTGCCACAGTTTCCTGTCGAAATCGTGTGAGGACTCCCAACAACGAACTGGTGAGGTAAGGACCCTGTAGAAGTTGTTTATTAAGAGATGTTCCTCTGAATTCAGCTCCACAATCAAATACAACCCGGAGAGTTCCTTTCTGCGGATGGTACACTCCGTGGTGTGGAATGTACCACACCTTTCCGTCAGACCGCCCCACTTGATGTTCAGGGACTTTCTCAGCATATCCCTTACTGATGACATCATTGAGAAAGCTGATGTATTCTTGGTGAAACTTTGCATTTCTCTCAAACCTCCGTTTTAATCCAAAAACGCGCTGTTTGGCAACACATTGATTGTTTGGCAGAGAGACCTCTTCTTTCTTAAACGGAAGTTTCATGATATAATGTCCATCTTGAAGCTTGACCGAATCCTCCATGATCTCCATGAACTTGACATCATCTCTTGACATCTCCTCTTTGTCTTCGGATATCTTTTCATTAAAATCATGTTCATACTGGTTCTTCAGCAACACCTCCAGCTTTGATATGGAGATCCTGTTTACTTTCACAGCGGGGTAGTCACTCTCCCAATGCTCATCACTGGGTCCTTGACGACCGTTGATAACCCAGCCCAATAGGGTTCTAATGGCGTAGGGTCCGTTTCCATGACTATTTATCACTTCCCATGGTTCAAGGAGTTTGGAACCAATGGTTCCAATCAACAATTCCACATTGGCCTGAATATGAGGAATGTTGACACCATCCAGGTAGGGCCACTTAGACAATTCCTCTTCCTTAATGATATTCTGCATGCTCACCGGCATCTTCTTCTGGGTGTAAACCATTGGCAAGTTGTAAAACTGTTTTTTTTCCAACATGTAGCTGGAAACTGATGACTTTGGGCCCATAGTCAACAAACTGATTTGGGCCTTCCTTCCACTCACATTCAGTTTCCTCATCAGGCTTTCAGAGCAAAAGGTGTCGGTACTGCCTGGATCAAGAAAGGCATACGTTTGTATGATCTTGTCTCCCTTGGTGGACTTCACCTGTACTGGCAGGATGGACAAAATACCATCACTGTTCCCGGCCCCTGTTTGACCACATGCTTGGAGAGAGACAAGTGCATTACCCACAGATGGCTTCTTTGACTGTCTTCGGTCTGTATCGACTGCTCCCTCCTTCTGGTAGATGTGGAGCACGCTGGGGTGATTTTGACTGCACTCCTTGCAAGTCATGCGCTTATCGCAATACTTGCTCATATGTCCAATGCGAAGGCAGCCAAAACAGATACCTTTGTCCCTCAGAAAGGTTATCTTTTCCCTGTGTGTCTTCTCCTCCAAACGTGGACAATGCTCCAATGCATGGTCTCGAGAGCAACAGATACAAACTCTGGTGTCATTGATAGATGAGCCACCTTTCCGTTGAACCTGCCTGGACCTTTCCACTGTGTTTCAATGACAGTGGTTGCAAAATGGTCTCCTTTAAAGCTGGACCTTGGTTGTGCTTTCATCCTGATGCCACTCTTATTTGCTGTAGGGAGTTGTGCATTTTGAATGTCACCAAAGATTGGGTCAGACACGATTTTAACCTGACGCTCAACGAATGTGATGACGTCAAAAAACAGTGCCCTACGATTAGATGTTTCCATGATATCACAAGCAGTGATTCTCCACTTTTCTCTTAGCTTGTACGGAAGCTTCATAATCACCGTCTTCATGTTTGCTGGCATATCAAGTTCTGTCAGATAATGCACAGCCTCCATTGCATTGCCACACTCTCGCAGAAAGAGCGCATAGGCTTGAAGAGATTTGACATCTTCAGGCTTCACCATTGGCCAGCCCAGAACCTTTTGCATATAGGCAGCGGTGACCCTGTGTTCATTGCCGAAATGCTCCTGAAGCAAATCCTTAGCCATAGCATAGCCTCTTTCTGGATCCATGTGATGACAGCTACGCACTAGCTCTCTTGGCTGCCCTCTTGTGTATTTGTCCAAAAAATACAAACAATCCCCTCTGTTGCTGGTGTTCAACTCCACACAGTGTTCAAAGGCTCGGATGAACGCTCTGAACTGCAAAGGGTCTCCATCAAAATATGGAATTTCTCTTGGTGGTAACAAGTGAGAAGTTTGCTGTTGTATTAGCAGTGATGAAATTTCATTTTGCTTTTGCATGAGGTTGTATAAAGCAGATGTTTCATCATTTCCTTGCTGGAATTGAGTTTGGATGATGTTCGGGGATGTAAGCTGCACATGAGGGTTCAAGAGAGGCGTGCCTGTCGGTTTTCCATCCTGTACTGTGTTTACTGCATTCCCATATGCATATGGTTGTTGTTGTTTAGGTGGTGGTAATTGTTGTTGTTGCCATTGTTGTGAGTTCACAGGTTGTTGTGAATGCAACGGTGGTGGGTTAAGAGTTGGAGGCATATGCTGTTGCATAGGCGGTGGTTGTGGTGGGTTTGGCTTTGGCGTGTATGCTTTGGCCTGTGGATTGAGAGTTGTATGCTGTTGCATAGGTGGTTGTTGTTGATGAGCATCCATTGGTGCTGTGGATGTATTTATTTCCTTCGTCCTTGCTCCTCTTCTCAAGTACGAATCTCTTCCATTAGATTGTGTACTAGAGAGAGCGTCCTGACTGGATGCTGCCAATACTGCCAGCTTAGCAGCAGAAGCGGCCATTTCTGTTTCCAACTCCAGCTTTTCCAGTCTCCTTTTCAGCAGCTGTGCTTCCTCCTCCAGAGCATGTTTCTCTTCTAAACCTGTAGCACGAGCCAGAAGCACTGCCCTCTCGGCCTCTGCCTGAATGCGTGCCGAGGCGGTGGAGGATCGACTAGATCTGCTGCTTCTTGAACTGGTGTGACTTATGGCTTGTGAAATGCTGTCACAGATTCCCACTTCATCTTCCTCAACAACACCACTCTTTTGTTCAACAGTTTCAGGTTTCCCAATGTCTGTGTTCTGCAACCACCTGTTCACATCATCATTAAATTCATTTACACTCAACAGTTTTGCTTTAAACCATGTTTCATGTTTCTCCTTTTCTTCAGGAGGCATAATATGCAACAGAGCAATGTGTGCATCCTCTGCTTCACCACACAGAGAATTGTATTTCTCCATTGTGGACAGAACCTCAGCTTCCTTTTCTCTGTCTTGCATTCGGTCCTGTATTGTGCCCTTTAAGTTTGATGCTTTATTCAACATGGATTTCCTATTTTCTTGCAGCCTTTCCACTTTAGCCAACAATGCCTTTTGTGTTAGTTTAATTGTACGTTTTTCCCTTTCACCAGCTTCCACCTTGTCACTGGTCACACCAGCAGCTGAATGCATTTCAACAGGTTTTTCCATTGTAATGGGAGTTTCAACAGGTGCAGGCTCAACAGGAGAAATTGTATTTTCTTGACCAGACATAATTAAAAAACAATCAATTTGCAAATAGCCTACCACACCCAAGTCAAACAGATCATAAACCAAGAAAATGATCAGAACCAGGTAGGAATTCATAGACCACACAGCATATATTCACAGAAGAAACCACAAGCAATAATCATCAATGGGCATTATGTTCGCACAGCCCACCCCACCATTCAAAACCCAAATGGAACCAATGCATTGGATTTATAGGCTAATGTGTGCACACCATCTAATGGCCATGTCATGTTGGTAGCGCGCTACACATACCTCTTCATTGCATTGGCAGAGCAGATTGTGTCCCGTCCCAGTGCAAAGAGCGGCTGTGACGTCAGCGCTGGTGAGTTGCTGTTCCTGATCGGCAATGAGCGTGTGACGGCTCGTGCACATCTACAATGGCAAAATCGCTTTTCCGCCTCGTCGCAGCATTTTGTGGGCGTGGAAACCAGCTTCCAGCTTGGAGCTGTAGCCTGTAGAAACGTTTTCAGGTCGAGGTACACAGGAGGGTGGGGGGATGAAATGTGTAGGAAGAGCTGTCATTGGGTAGCTTTAACGAAAGGTCCCGCCCTAGTCCCGCCCCGCAAGCGTGAAGCCGCTCGGAGACAAGCCGCCTCTAGTCTGCGACAGCGAAACGCTGGGCGGTTCCAGCGGTAGGGGGCGCGAGGTTGAAATGGACCAATCAGATGCGGAAATGGAGCAAGACAGCCTATCAAGATGCAACGTCAAAGAGGCTTTCACAGGAGGCATGCCGCCGAGCGTTTCATGGTGTGTACGAGCCGTCACGGCTCGTGCACACCATGAAACGCTTGGCCCAGCGTTTCGCTGTCGCAGACTAGAGGCGCTGAGCGGTTCCAGCGGCAGGGGGCGCGAGGTTGAAATGGACCAATCAGACACGGAAATAGAGCAAGACAGCCTATCAAGATGCAGCGTCAAAGAGGCTTTCACAGGAGGCATGCCGCCGAGCGTTTCATGGTGTGTACGAGCCGTGAGTGTGATTCTTGTGATGTTTTTCCGCACCGGCAAGAGCCGGCGAGGAATAGGCTGGGATGTGGATCCCTCTGAACCCGTGGCCCCCTGCGATGAGCTGCCTGTGGCCTCGCACAGATCGGTACCGCTTAGCTGGCTGTGATGAGATGTGGATCCCTCTTCGTGCACGACACGCTGAGTAGATTGTCCCGGGCCGATGGCTGTAGTCTCTCGTCACCTGGTCTCCGCAGCTTATGACAGCAGGCGTACTCTGCCACTATGCACCTGCAGCTCCAGCCAAACACACTCCAGTGCTGTATATGGCTGGTTGATCCCGAACAACGGTCCAATACGAGTAAAAAATTAAGCCAGTTTTTCGACTAATGTAGAGGCTAAATTAAACCAAAATAATAAAGCCACTGAGGGGCGAATTGGGAGTAGTTTCAGACGCGTGTTCAAGTCCAAGAACTCAATGTCCATTCACTGTGTTATAATTGGATGTCTCACCGACCCTCCATTTATTTGGCAATGCATGTTTGTCATTGCTCACCATATGTACAGCATAGTCCAATAGCAACAGTCACGCTATGATGCCCAGTAACCAAACTCATGACTTCACATATACTGATAACATGGAGAAGATGAACAAACACGGTAATAGTGAAAGGCATGGAGCAGCACCAAACACTGCAGCATGGTCGAAAACTGTATGCTTTCCCAATCAGCACCTGATTCCCCTCACCTGGGAGCATACTTACCTATATGCACTTTTCTCTCCCATACCATGCTCCACCCAGTGCCCAATGTCAGGATTGCATGTACACACACAGTCAGATCACAAACAAACAAAAGTAGAATTTGGCTCCAACATATATATATATATATATATATATATATATATATATATATATATATATATATATATATATGTATGTATGTATGTATATATATGAATGTATGTATATGTGTATTTTCTCTCTCTCTATATATATATATATATATATATATACAGTATATATATATAAAAATATATATATATATATATATATATATATATATATATATATATATATATATATATATATATATATATATATATATAAAAATACACATATACATACATACATACAGTACATATAATTATGTGGCTACAATACTTGACAGCGTAGTAGAGCATCAAGGTGATACATTCATTCATTTGAAGACAGTCTGTTATATTACAGGCTATTTGAAATAGCTTCCCTGGGCTCTTTTCTAAAATCATGTTGTAAATCCCTCATCTGCCAACCACAGCTGCTGTGCCTATTCAGTACGTTCATGACTGCCTCCGCCAGGCAAACCAAACAGGCAAACGAGTACACCACCACATCCAAAATCCTCTCCCAGCTTCAAGGATTATACAAATGCAAACACTCATTTTAGCTGAGTGTTTAAATCTGATCATACTCGAGGCACAAATTGCACAAGCACGTTATTTTTTATTAAAATGCATTTTTTTTTCTGTTTGCATATTCATGATTCAGACTCAGTGCTTGAATTAGTAGAGGGAATCATGTTCTGTCGTTCCCAAACAAACCTCTATGTGACACTGTAAGCCTTTCTCACACACACACACACACACACACACACACACACACACACACACACACACACACACAGAATCCCCCTCTGCTGTGCTGCTGACAGTCTCATCCAAATGCCGTCATCACAGCTGCGTATTAAGGCCTGACAAGCTGCACCAATGCTAATTAAACTGGCAAGACAAAGCAGACATGAAGGGGTTAAACTGTGAATGCACCAGATATTTACATGTAGGGGTTAAACTGTGAATGCACCAGAGATTTACATGTCGGGGTTAAACTGTGAATGCACCAGAGATTTACATGTAGGGGTTAAACTGTGACTGCACCAGATATTTACATGTAGGGGTTAAACTGTGACTGCACCAGAGATTTACATGTAGGGGTTAAACTGTGACTACACCAGAGATTTACATGTAGGGGTTAAACTGTGAATGCACCAGAGATTTACATGTAGGGGTTAAACTGTGACTGCACCAGAGATTTACATGTCGGGGTTAAACTGTGAATGCACCAGAGATTTACATGTAGGGGTTAAACTGTGACTGCACCAGAGATTTACATGTAGGGGTTAAACTGTGAATGCACCAGAGATTTACATGTAGGGGTTAAACTGTGACTGCACCAGAGATTTACATGTAGGGGTTAAACTGTGACTGCACCAGAGATTTACATGTCAGGGTTAAGCTGTGAATGCACCAGAGATTTACATGTAGGGGTTAAACTGTGACTGCACCAGAGATTTACATGTAGGGGTTAAACTGTGAATGCACCAGAGATTTACATGTAGGGGTTAAACTGTGAATGCACCAGAGATTTACATGTAGGGGTTAAACTGTGACTGCACCAGAGATTTACATGTAGGGGTTAAACTGTGAATGCACCAGAGATTTACATGTAGGGGTTAAACTGTGACTGCACCAGAGATTTACATGTAGGGGTTAAACTGTGACTGCACCAGAGATTTACATGTCAGGGTTAAACTGTGAATGCACCAGAGATTTACATGTAGGGGTTAAACTGTGACTGCACCAGAGATTTACATGTAGGGGTTAAACTGTGAATGCACCAGAGATTTACATGTAGGGGTTAAACTGTGAATGCACCAGATATTTACATGTAGGGGTTAAACTGTGAATGCACCAGAGATTTACATGTAGGGCTTAAACTGTGACTGCACCAGAGATTTACATGTAGGGGTTAAACTGTGAATGCACCAGAGATTTACATGTAGGGGTTAAACTGTGACTGCACCAGAGATTTACATGTAGGGGTTAAACTGTGAATGCACCAGAGATGTACATGTAGGGGTTAAACTGTGAATGCATCAGAGATTTACATGTAGGGGTTAAACTGTGAATGCATCAGAGATTTACATGTAGGGGTTAAACTGTGACTGCACCAGAGATTTACATGTAGGGGTTAAACTGTGAATGCACCAGAGATTTACATGTAGGGGTTAAACTGTGAATGCACCAGAGATTTACATGTAGGGGTTAAACTGTGAATGCACCAGATATTTACATGTAGGGGTTAAACTGTGAATGCACCAGATTTACATGTAGGGGTTAAACTGTGAATGCATCAGAGATTTACATGTAGGGGTTAAACTGTGACTGCACCAGAGATGTACATGTAGGGGTTAAACTGTGAATGCACCAGAGATTTACATGTAGGGGTTAAACTGTGAATGCCCCAGATATTTACATGTAGGGGTTAAACTGTGAATGCACCAGAGATTTACATGTAGGGGTTAAACTGTGAATGCACCAGAGATTTACATGTAGGGGTTAAACTGTGAATGCACCAGATATTTACATGTAGGGGTTAAACTGTGAATGCACCAGAGATTTACATGTAGGGGTTAAACTGTGACTGCACCAGAGATTTACATGTAGGGGTTAAACTGTGAATGCACCAGAGATTTACATGTAGGGGTTAAACTGTGACTGCACCAGAGATTTACATGTAGGGGTTAAACTGTGAATGCCCCAGAGATTTACATGTAGGGGTTAAACTGTGACTGCACCAGAGATTTACATGTAGGGGTTAAACTGTGAATGCACCAGAGATTTACATGTAGGGGTTAAACTGTGACTGCACCAGAGATTTACATGTAGGGGTTAAACTGTGACTGCACCAGAGATTTACTTGTAGGGGTTAAACTGTGACTGCACCAGAGATTTACATGTCGGGGTTAAACTGTGACTGCACCAGAGATTTACATGTAGGGGTTAAACTGTGAATGCATCAGAGATTTACATGTAGGGGTTAAACTGTGACTGCACCAGAGATGTACATGTAGGGGTTAAACTGTGAATGCACCAGAGATTTACATGTAGGGGTTAAACTGTGAATGCCCCAGATATTTACATGTAGGGTTTAAACTGTGAATGCACCAGAGATTTACATGTAGGGGTTAAACTGTGAATGCACCAGAGATTTACATGTAGGGGTTAAACTGTGAATGCACCAGATATTTACATGTAGGGGTTAAACTGTGAATGCACCAGAGATTTACATGTAGGGGTTAAACTGTGACTGCACCAGAGATTTACATGTAGGGGTTAAACTGTGAATGCACCAGAGATTTACATGTAGGGGTTAAACTGTGACTGCACCAGAGATTTACATGTAGGGGTTAAACTGTGAATGCCCCAGAGATTTACATGTAGGGGTTAAACTGTGACTGCACCAGAGATTTACATGTAGGGGTTAAACTGTGAATGCACCAGAGATTTACATGTAGGGGTTAAACTGTGACTGCACCAGAGATTTACATGTAGGGGTTAAACTGTGAATGCACCAGAGATTTACTTGTAGGGGTTAAACTGTGACTGCACCAGAGATTTACATGTCGGGGTTAAACTGTGAATGCACCAGATATTTACATGTAGGGGTTAAATTGTGAATGCACCAGAGATTTACATGTAGGGGTTAAACTGTGACTGCACCAGAGATTTACATGTAGGGGTTAAACTGTGAATGCACCAGAGATTTACATGTAGGGGTTAAACTGTGAATGCAGCAGAGATTTACATGTAGGGGTTAAACTGTGAATGCACCAGAGATTTACATGTAGGGATTAAACTGTGAATGCACCAGAGATTTACATGTAGGGGTTAAACTGTGAATGCAGCAGAGATTTACATGTAGGGGTTAAACTGTGAATGCACCAGAGATGTACATGTAGGGGTTAAACTGTGACTGCACCAGAGATTTACATGTAGGGGTTAAACTGTGACTGCACCAGAGATTTACATGTAGGGGTTAAACTGTGACTGCACCAGAGATTTACATGTAGGGGTTAAACTGTGACTGCACCAGAGATTTACATGTAGGGGTTAAACTGTGAATGCACCAGAGATTTACATGTAGGGGTTAAACTGTGACTGCACCAGAGATTTCCAGGCAGGCACAAAGATGCAATGGCCCAGAGGTGGAAAAGATACGTAAAGGGGTAAAAGAAATGTATTTTTTCCTCGCGAGCATCCCCCCTGATAATGCTCTTCCTTCTCTAGCTTTATCGCCCATCCCGTTCGAGCTCCCCGCTGAGACTGTGTGCTCAGATCAGACATCATAATGCTCCAAATGATCTCATATATGAGAAACACTTAAAAGGCCTTTCAGGAAAGTGCACAATCACTCTTTTCAAGCACTTTGTGTGTCAATTTCACCAATACCTCAACTGTGTCCGAGCAGAAAGAGCTGAAATGGAGCCCCGCCCCCATCCAAATTGAGATTTTCAGGAATGCAACGCCCTTGCGTCCCAAAATATTGACATTGTGTGTCGAGGTTTCTGCTCACCAGCTGCACAAATCCCCAGAGAAGCGTGCTGCTGAACTATGCGACACAACAGACAGAATATGGACAACATTTTCAAGCTAGAGTGAAGCAATAACTTTTTGACGAGGGAAAAACTGGCATGGCCATTTTCAAACTGCTCCCTCACGATGTTCAGCTGCCCCCTCAGTAACTTCAGGCTGGAGCCGGGCCTGAACCCACAGCGTGTCAAAGTGACACAGCCACTCAGCTGCTGATGAGAACAAGTCTAGCGGCCTTCAAGTATCTCCCACCCACTCAGTGCTGCCGGTGACTCATGCCAGTGCCACCTATGGTCCAAACCGCATGGTTCTGGCTGCCAAGTGGGGCCGCGCGTGTCACCGTCAACAGCACTCAGCCATCCCAGAACATCAACCGTTTAGCTAAGCTCACGCTGGCAAAGCTGTCATGTCTCGTTCACACTGCGAGTCTTAGGCCATGTTCAGACTAGGAGGCCAAATCTGATTTGTGAACTTTAGTGACCTATTAATGACTTTATCCAGAGTTTTATGAGTCTGGACGCTCCAAGTCTGATTTGTGTCACTTGTCCCAAACCACATATGGGGGTAGTTTCCAATCTGCTTTCGACTGATGTGACTTCAGTGCGGACACGCAGATCCGCCAAATCTGATTTGAACGTCACTCACAACTCATCATCAAATGCTTTCTGTGCAGGAAAACCAACGTACGTATTTACTGACGCCCACATCATTACCATAGCAACCCATGCAGATAGGCTGTTTAGGTCTGGACACAGAGATCCGACTTGAGAATCAGATTTGTGGCAGTGCGGACACACCCCCAAATCAGATTTGGGAAACCAATCAAGATAATGATGATTCATGACTTTATCAGCAAATCAGATTTGCCTGTACTGTGAACATGGCCTTAGCGCTTAATTCTGATGTAGTTCACTGTCTACCTCCACTGACTACCTCCATCGCAGTTGTCTTCCCTGTCTGTGAGTGACTCCCGCAAAGAGTTGGGACGAATGTCAATCGAGAGTGAGGCAAAAGTCACATGATCTAGGACCACGTAATGTATGAAAGTGGCCCAAATCAGAATTGAAAGGATCAGATTGCATGTGATTCCTGCTGTCCGTACTGTCCTGGGATGGGGCACTTTTGTCTGCAATGTGAACGTACACTGCAGCTGCAAGTGTTGCAATTCCCCTCATAATTATGCAACATAGTTTTCAGTGTGAACAACAAAAAGCAGCATGGAGTTGCATGTGTAGAGTTGCATGTGTAGTGCACAATCAGATTCCATGTATGAGTTATTGTTGCTCTGCGCATGCGTCTTTTTCCGTCTTTTCGACGGTGCTGTCAATTCATATGGATATGGGTTAATTCATATGGAAATGTGTTACTACATCCATAGAATAAATATTGACAGTCATTCAAACAAAATCAGATATGAACAGCAATAAGGAATTGAGCATGAAGGCCTGCAGTGTGGAGATAGCCTGAGACTGTCAGCCAATTAGAGGCCTCCTTGATTTACTGCATCCAATCATCATCTGTGTCCCGCCTTCTTATCTGCTTTACTTCTCCCTGCCCCCCCCCCCCCCTGCTCTTATCTATTGTTTACCCCATTCAGGCCACTCTTTTCCTTGCTCTTCCTCTGGGGGTTTCTTCTTCCTCCTCTTCCTCATCCTCCTCTTCGTCGCCCACTTACACACGCCCAGATGGAAACCATCCAGCCATCAAACCCCAGCGGTCACTCCAATCCCACCACAGAGTCTATCAGCAGAAACAAACAGCTGATGCCAGCATCTGTACACACTTATTAGCCCAGGACCCTCACATTCCACTTATAAACAGTATGTATATGTATTTGTTGAGTTTTATTCCAGTGAGTTTTCATTCCACGTATGGTACATGCATGTATACATACAGCACATACAGTACATACTGTACATACATATATACATACATACATACATGTACTGTACATACATACATACATACATACATATATACATATATACATATATATATACATATATACATATATACATATATACATACATACATACATACATACATACATATATACATACATACATAGATGTATGTTTTGAGTTAGGTTGCAAGTGTCACTTACATTTATAAAGCTATTGTTATTATGAAGAAGAAAAATCTAAGCATAACCTTTTATTGACTGGAAAAACAAATTTTCTATAAATGATGTCGATTTTCATGTGTTAACTGAAAGATGACATGCTCCTCTGTGGGTTGAGAAAATGCTAATAAACCCTTGGGTTTATAGAACTCTTTCAAAACCAATTACTAGATACACTCAAACAGGCATGGCGGTCAAGCTGAGAACCGGGCTGTGACTTTCCTAGCTCGGGGAAAGTTGACATTTTGGAGATGGGAGGTTTTCATCAGTGCGAGCGAGCGATCCATATCTCAGCCTGGCTGTTGCCGCGGTGCTGGGGCAACAGTCAAAGCGCCGCCATTTAACTGATTTAATGTCCAATTAACACCGCTGGTTTTGTCAGCATCAACTCCCATCAGCGCCCTGCGTCGATGAGAGAGACGCACTAAAACTAAACGAGATTACACACCACCAAGGAAGATAGATGGAACCAATCTTCTGCCCTCCTGCTTGTTTCCGTTTTTCAATCAGTCGTCGTGTTTGGTTGCTCGGTGCTATTTCTGACGGTGACTGAACGCTGCCCCCCTCCCCGGCTGCCAGACAGGAACAGAAACCCACACACACACATTTGAATGTATAATCAGACATACAGGCGAGCTCGCGGCTGTATCCACACTCAAACACATACACCTGCCTCCATACCTCCTGCCTAGGATTTTAACTCTCTCTCTCTCTCTCTCTCTCTCTCTCTCTCTCTCCATTCCCTCAACAGACGCACAGCTCCAGCATGACTGTTCCTCTCCAGCACCCACACAACCTGGCCCCCATCATGGCCCTCGGGCACCCAGCCCTGGAGATAATCACAGGTTCGGATGCAGAACCCCCCCCCCTCCCACACACACACACACACACGCACACACACACACACACACACACACACACACACACCCTCCGGAAAGCGCCCACATACAGACCACAGACACAAAGAGACAAACGGAGATGCATGAGCACAGACCCGCAGGCGTGCACGCGCACACGCACCCACACACACACACACACACACACACACACACACACACACACACACACTCACACACACACACACACACACACACACACACACACACACATGCACACACACACACACACACACACGGGTGAACACATGCACGTACAAACACATTTATGCGCTCACTTACATAAATC
>NC_139631.1:32277389-32304889 GCF_964638095.1 Poromitra crassiceps
TTCCTTGCGTATCTTTAAAAATATATATATTATACAAGAGTGTGAAGAGCGTACAGGTAGTGTTGATATCGTCGAGTCGAGGTGAGAGACATTTTTCCTCCTCCTTCCTTTATCTTTGGTCACGTTTTCACAGAAGCACCTTGCTGGCCTGGTCTCCTTCGGGGCAACCAATCTGGCCAGCTGACCATTTCAAATCGAGCGGGTCCAGTAAAGCCACTCAAGAATCTGATATGTCAGAACCCCTCAGGCAGTGGGCGGCTGCCCATGTGAACGGACCCGAGCGCTCCGGGTCCATACGCCAACATTGAAAAGATCCCTTTACACATGTAGCCAGGTGCCTCTGACAGTGCAATACGGATGAAACGGTGCGTCCCAGCTTAACTTTAGGGTGAAACTCATTTACTGGCTGAACGCAACGCTCTAAATCTGCCCCGGTGGCGAGAGCCAATATTGCGTTTCACTGCTATCCCTCAGTGGGAGTGTTTGATTTCAGCACCATGGAAAGCTCCACAGTACTCGAGCATGGCTCATGGCGCTGGGCTATAAGTCCGTCCCTGTTGGGCGGCACACAGCATCTGTTGAGCTGCTTCAGTAGCACTATGTGAGCTCTTAGGAGACTGCCAAACACTCCAGCACTGCAGCCACTGCACTGCCAGCTAAGGGCCAAAGGAGGGGCTATTTTCCACAAGACGTGGGTGCATACTCAAAGTAAACCCCCAGCTAGAGGAAAAAGCCCACCCTAAAACACTTTAACGGTGTTAAAAAAACAAACATTAGCGGTGTATGTTACATTTCTGGGCTCATTTCTGTTGCTTGGTGGTGAATTTGAGTTTTTCTCCTGGATAAATTGCCAAATGACAAAAGACAACACCGTGTTAGTCGAGATATTTCCAGCAGCTACAATGGGGGTTTAATAGCATAAACGTTTTCAGCTAGCTAAAACAGCAACATAAACGCCAGGTTCCCAGAATCAAAGCAAGGTTTTTTTCCTGAGCACACCATTTTGCACCGACATTTTAACAATCATACAGGGACAAATCCATTGTAGAAGAAACAGAGATAATGAAGAAGCAGAGCTATGCAGTTCTCCACTGACAGAAGCAATGCAGCCAAGACATGTTGTGTTTTTGAGTAGGGGGCTCAACTCTCTTCTTCGCTGGAAAACCTCTCACTCTGCTATCACTATCGCTCTCTCCACCTACATGTAGAACCCACAGCTGAATACAACGATGCAGTCATATTCTCTAGGGGGAGCTGTCAAAAGTCATTTAAATGTAGGAAATCACCAACTGAAGTAGAAGTGGACAAGCAGATGTGCATATTATAACAGTCCTGGAAAGCACTGAACATCATAAATAGATGGTATCCAATAGTGTTAAGAGTATTCACAGGGGGGTTTTCCCTGAAGCATGACTACACACACACACACACACACACACACACACACACACACACACACACACACGCCCGCCCAAAGGCCTTGGGGGGGATCTCCCCGGGCCCTGTCGTGTGGGGTAAATTGTGTTGTTGGTGCTACCTGTCATCGTTCTGAAAGGTCTGGTCCCCCAGCAGCAGGTCCCTGAAGCGGTAGCGAGGCGGCAGAGGAGGCACCTCGGAGTCCATGTCGGCCATCTTGAGAGTGGAGATGTCCAGGATCACTCCGGAGTTGCTGCTGTTGTTCCTCTGCAGGGTCTCGTGGGACGTCCTGCCAGGCGAGAGAGAGACAGCAGCATCTGCTCGTCACTGCTGCGCTGAGCTGCTCAGACAGGCTGTTGCCATACAGCCGTGACAGTCTCCGAACAAACATGTCGCTTTGTTTGCTGTCAACAGTAGATCACAAAAAAGCTAAACCGTGCCAGAAATCTCCTACAGTATATTGTGCGTGTTGGTAACGTTCTGAGATCTTAGGGTTAGGGTTAGGGTAGGGGGAGGGGTTAGAAACAGAAAATCTCCGTAAACCACGCCCAAACCACGCCCACCCCTGTAGAAACGTACGTTACCATTTTACAATTTCGGAGCCGAAATTGTAACATAGCAACGTTGGTCCACAAATGTTGCTATTTTACAATTTCTTTGGAGATCGGGTTACCAGAGTCACCCCATGTGCAAGTTACAAGCAAGTCTCGAGTCTTAACCTTCAACCAGCGATGGCTGACGAGGTTATTTCTGGCGAAGAGAGATCATCTTCTGGGGAATAGAAGTACAGTTATAGAATGATGACAGCATTTCCCCTGGGTTTGCTGCTTTGTGGGGGTGGGATGACTGAGCCAGGGCGGCGGGGGGGGGGGGGGGGGTGATGTTGGACATGAAGAAACCATCTAATTAAAACTTCAACAACAGAACTATTTGATCGTCTCCATGTAGGTTGCTACCTTCAGCACACTTCTCTGTCTTGTCCTTGCCCTTCGTGACGCACAGAGAGGAGAGGCGAGAAACTAGCACGACAGCAAAAACGCAGGAGAGATCCCTAACTGACACTGAGCTGAAATGAAACGGGTGCCACATAAAATGAGGCAAATCACATAAATAAACATATGCGGATTCTTTCGGGGGGGTCAACAGAACGTATGGAATCCAATTAGATCAATATTCAGATCTATTAGATCTATGCTGCGCTGAAATCCCCAGATAGCAATTGATACACATCGGGGTCACACTTTTGACAAAGACTGATGAGTGTGGGAGGGAACACCGCAGAGAGAATAAGGAACTGACCCGGCTAAAAAAAGAGTCTACTCTACAGTAGCGGAGCAGCGAGCTTAACCCTTTAAGGGATATGAAACAGTAAAAGAGGCCCATTTTTTGGGATGCCAATGCAGCACGACGTCTCTGCGTGAGGATGAAAATCAAGAGTTCCATAAACAAGCCTGAGCTGCGTCACTCCGTCCACCGCGGCCCGACGCACTCGTGAAAAGCAGTTGAATGTCATTGATTTGTTTCGTCGAAGGGGAGAGGTAAACAAATTAAGGTCAGATCGGATTCGGTCGAGTCACGTGTGAAAATCTCCCCCGCCACGAGCAAAGACCCTCCCCCCCTCAGACGTCCGAAAGACATCACGCGGTCTATCTGATTGTTATGCGCCTGCGTCGGCTGTTTATTGGTTACAGTCCATCAATCTGCATGTCGTTGCGGGGGGGGGGGGGGGGGGGGGATGAAGCGGGGTCAGGAAATTACCTGTCACCATGGGAACTCGATGGTCGGCGCAGGGGGCTCATGGCTGCGTCTGGGTGGTGGGAGGCGGAGAGACGGATGAGGGGGAGAGAGGCCGGGGGGGGTGGGAGAGATAGAGGAGAGAGAGAGAGTTTAAACACACTGGTTAAAAAATGTACCTTCTTATGAGTTAGGCAGGAGGTAATATGATTATGTTGGCGGCGATCCATCGCACAGCTTAGCCTAACTCTGCCCAGAGCTGGGCGAGCCCTGTGAAGTTGGATTAGTCTGAAACACACCTGCGACTGTACAGCTTACTGTAATAGCATGTTAATAAACTTTCTCATGCATACCCAAATTGATTTCAAAAGTTTTTTTTTTTTTTTTTTTTTTTTTTGCACCATAGAACCTGTAATCAAGTTGAAAACAGCTTTTCGGGTGGGCTGCGTCTCTGTGAAGCAGCGACCTTGCGGCCCTGCATGTCTTAATCCATGCCTAGGAGGGAATTGATCGTCTAATCCTGGCGGTGTCAGAGCCCGTCTTCAGAAGAAGAAGCAGAAGAAGAAGAAGAAGAGCACAGCATTCCTCCACACAGAGAGTGGAATGAGGGCATACTGTACATTTACATGTAGGGCATCTCTCACACCTCCTCCTGCTTACAACAATCTCTGAACAGGCCTTTCCCTCTGACTGAGGGGATTAAATCAGGTGAATTCAGGGAATTCAAGCTGCTGCTGACGGCATTCCCGTGAGATTGTCAGCAGCACAGCAGAGGGGGGATTCATTGTGTGTGCGTGTGTGTGTGTGTGTGTGTGTGTGCGTGTGTGTGTGTGTGTTTGTCTGTGTGCGTGTGTGTGTGTGTGTGTGTGTGTGTGAGAGAGAGAGAGAGAGAGAAATGGTAGGAATGATTCATTGGATCTCGTGCTGGGCATCGACATTACATCGATATCATGATATGAGACTAGATATTGTCTTAGATTTTGGATATGGTAATACCGTGATATGGTATAAGTGTTGTCTTTTCCTGCTTGCATTACAGTAAAGTGATGTGATTTTCTAAACTTGCCAGACTGTTCTAGCTGTTCAGTTTGCCTTTACCCACTTAGCCATTAATGTATTATGCACATTACTGATGATTATTTATCAAAAATCTCATTGTGTAAATATCTTGTGAAAGCACCAATTATTATCGGTATGGTATTTGGTCAAAAATATTGTGATATTTGATTTTGGCCATATCGTCCAGCCCTATCTCAAACAGAGGTGTGATATGATGGACATATCATCCAGCCCTATCTCAAACAGAGGTGTGATATGATGGACATATCATCATGATCCAGCCCTATCTCAAACAGAGGTGTGATATGATGGACATATCATCCAGCCCTATCTCAAACAGAGGTGTGATATGATGGACATATCATCATGATCCAGCCCTATCTCAAACAGAGGTGTGATATGATGGACATATCATCCAGCCCTATCTCAAACAGAGGTGTGATATGATGGACATATCATCCAGCAGCTCTATCTCAAACAGAGGTGTGATATGATGGACATATCATCCAGCTCTATCTCAAACAGAGGTGTGATATGATGGACATATCATCCAGCAGCTCTATCTCAAACAGAGGTGTGATATGATGGACATATCATTCAGCTCTATCTCAAACAGAGGTGTGATATGATGGACATATCATCCAGCAGCTCTATCTCAAACAGAGGTGTGATATGATGGACATATCATCCAGCAGCTCTATCTCAAACAGAGGTGTGATATGATGGACATATCATCCAGCTCTATCTCAAACAGAGGTGTGATATGATGGACATATCATCCAGCAGCTCTATCTCAAACAGAGGTGTGATATGATGGACATATCATCCAGCAGCTCTATCTCAAACAGAGGTGTGATATGATGGACATATCATCCAGCTCTATCTCAAACAGAGGTGTGATATGATGGACATATCATCCAGCTCTATCTCAAACAGAGGTGATATGATGGACATATCGTCCAGCTCTATCTCAAACAGAGGTGTGATATGATGGACATATCATCCAGCTCTATGTCAAACAGAGGTGTGATATGATGGACATATCATCCAGCTAGCTCTATCTCAAACAGAGGTGTGATATGATGGACATATCATCCAGCTCTATCTCAAACAGATGTGTGATATGATGGACATATCATCCAGCTCTATCTCAAACAGAGGTGTGATATGATGGACATATCATCCAGCTCTATCTCAAACAGAGGTGTGATATGATGGACATATCATCCAGCTCTATCTCAAACAGAGGTGTGATATGATGGACATATCATCCAGCTCTATCTCAAACAGAGGTGATATGATGGACATATCGTCCAGCTCTATCTCAAACAGAGGTGTGATATGATGGACATATCATCCAGCTCTATGTCAAACAGAGGTGTGATATGATGGACATATCATCCAGCTAGCTCTATCTCAAACAGAGGTGTGATATGATGGACATATCATCCAGCTCTATCTCAAACAGATGTGTGATATGATGGACATATCATCCAGCTCTATCTCAAACAGAGGTGTGATATGATGGACATATCATCCAGCTCTATCTCAAACAGAGGTGTGATATGGACATATCATCCAGCTCTATCTCAAACAGAGGTGTGATATGATGGACATATCATCCAGCTCTATCTCAAACAGAGGTGTGATATGATGGACATATCGTCCAGCCCTATCTCAAACAGAGGTGTGATATGATGGACATATCATCCAGCTCTATCTCAAACAGAGGTGTGATATGATGGACATATCATCCAGCCCTATCTCAAACAGAGGTGTGATATGATGGACATATCATCCAGCTCTATCTCAAACAGAGGTGTGATATGATGGACATATCATCCAGCTGACCAGCTCTATCTCAAACAGAGGTGTGATATGATGGACATATCATCCAGCTCTACCTCAAACAGAGGTGTGATATGATGGACATATCATCCAGCCCTATCTCAAACAGAGGTGTGATATGATGGACATATCATCCAGCTCTACCTCAAACAGAGGTGTGATATGATGGACATATCATCCAGCCCTATCTCAAACAGAGGTGTGATATGATGGACATATCATCCAGCTCTATCTCAAACAGAGGTGATATGATGGACATATCATCCAGCCCTATCTCAAACAGAGGTGATATGATGGACATATCATCCAGCTCTATCTCAAACAGAGGTGATATGATGGACATATCATCCAGCTCTATCTCAAACAGAGGTGTGATATGATGGACATATCATCCAGCCCTATCTCAAACAGAGGTGTGATATGATGGACATATCATCCAGCTCTATCTCAAACAGAGGTGTGATATGGTGCCGTGTCTTTCCACATGCTTTGCTTCGTCTAACATACGTGATTCCATGTTCGCCTTTTTTACATTACACATCACACTAGTTCTGATACCCATTGGAGCATGCGATTGTCAGTCTGTCTTTGTGTGTGTGTGTGTGTGTGTGTGTGTGTGTGTAGGCTTGCCTTATTTACATACTGTACGCTGGAACCTAGTATCTATGTGTCCATGTTCAGATCACTATTATTTCCCTCCAAAGCTTAGAGAGGAATGTAAGTGGGTACAGTGCTCTGTGTGTGTGTGTGTGTGTGTGTGTGTGTGTGTGTGTGTGTGTGTGTGTGTGTGTGTGTGTGTGTGTGTGTGTGTGTGTGTGTGTGTGTACACTTATATAGACTACGTACATAGTATGTATACTGTACATACATACATGCATACATACATACATATGTAAGGGATAATGGATAGTGAGCCAGTGATTACTGGTGAAATAATGACCGACAGGTGATATTGAGCCCGACGCGCAGCGGAGGGCTTAATCATTCACCTGAAGGTCATTATTTCCAGTAATCACCAGCTCACTATCCATTATCCCGCTTAGAACACGGCCTACAACTAAATCATTCAATAATCTGACAAAAATAATTATTCAAATAGATTTTTTAATAGCGTTTTCAACGACAAAGCGGTTTCATTCATAATTGGCACACAAGACACCACAGCTGCAACTGGTTGGCCTAATTAGTAGTGTCTTGCTGACAAAAAGCTCTTATCAACTGATTAATCCAGGTGTGGCAGAGCAGCGGTCGGTTGTCGAGAAATAATGACCGGTGAATCTTGTTGATTGACCAATCAGAATCGAGTATTCAAGAGAGCCGTGTTCTAAACCTAGATAATACATACATTATGTACTATGTAGGTTTGCCCTTTTATGTGGCACAGATACTGTATCCTATTAGGCTTGCCTTACGCTGGAGCCTATTATCTATGTGTCCATGTTCAGATCACTATTATTTCCCTCCAAAGCTTAGAGGGGAATGTAAGTGGGTACAGTGCTCTGTGTGTGTGTGTGTGTGTGTGTGTGTGTGTGTGTGTGTGTGTGTGTGTGTGTGTGTGTGTGTGTGTGTGTGTGTGTGCATGTGCTGTGCGTGCGTGCGTGTGTGTGTGTGCGTGTGCGTGTGCGTGTGCGTGTGTGTGTGTGTGTGTGTGTGTGCGCGTGCGTGTGTGTACTGTGTGTGTGTGTGTGTGTGTGTGTGTGTGTGTGTGGTGTCATCATAGTACAGTGTGGGCAGCCTTGAGTGGGCTAATAACACCCAGAGACATGCTTTTCCTGATTAACAGCAAAGGCACCGACCCTCAACAGCCCAGACAGAGGAGAGAGAGAGAGAGAGATGACAAGTGAGTGGGCTGGAAAGGGAAGGAATGGAGGGAGAGGAGGACATGAAAGGAGGAGAGTGGAGGAGAGGAGAGGAAGATAGGGGAGGGGAGGAGGAGAAGAGGAAGAGAGTGGAGGGGAGGAGGAGAAGAAGAAGAGAGGGGAGGGGCCTGGGGAGGGGAAGAAGAGTGGATGAACTGAATGACAACAAAACCGAGAGGAGACGATGACTGTGTGTGAGCGCACCATTATGAGAGCAACACCATGATGTAGTAAGTAGTCCCCAGTCTGTATGAGGACGGCCTTAATGGATGAAGCAGAGTGAACACAATCAGAGAGCCCAGTTGCTCTGTCTCTGTCTGATGCTGTCTCTGTCTGACGGTGTCTCTGTCTGATGCTGTCTCTGTCTGACGCTGTCTCTGTCTGACGCTGTCTCTGTCTGATGCTGTCTCTGTCTGACGCTGTCTGACACTGTCTCTGTCTGTCTCTGTCTGACGCCGTCTCTGTCTGACGGTGTCTCTGTCTGACGCTGTCTCTGTCTGACACTGTCTCTGTCTGACGGTGTCTCTGTCTGACGCTGTCTCTGTCTGACACTGTCTCTGTCTGACGGTGTCTCTGTCTGACGCCGTCTCTGTCTGACGCTGTCTGACACTGTCTCTGTCTGACGCTGTCTCTGTCTGACGCTGTCTCTGTCTGACGCTGTCTCTGTCTGACACTGTCTCTGTCTGACGGTGTCTCTGTCTGACGCTGTCTCTGTCTGACACTGTCTCTGTCTGACGGTGTCTCTGTCTGACGCCGTCTCTGTCTGACGCTGTCTGACACTGTCTCTGTCTGACGCTGTCTCTGTCTGACGCTGTCTCTGTCTGACGCTGTCTCTGTCTGACACTGTCTCTGTCTGACGCTGTCTCTGTCTGACGCTGTCTCTGTCTGACCCTGTCTCTGTCTGACGCTGTCTCTGTCTGACACTGTCTCTGTCTGACGCTGTCTCTGTCTGACGCTGTCTCTGTCTGACGGTGTCTCTGTCTGACGCTGTCTCTGTCTGACGCTGTCTCTGTCTGACGGTGTCTCTGTCTGACGCTGTCTCTGTCTGACGCTGTCTCTGTCTGACATTGTCTCTGTCTGACGGTGTCTCTGCCTGACGCTGTCTCTGTCTGACACTGTCTCTGTCTGATGGTGTCTCTGTCTGACGCTGTCTCTGTCTGACACTGTCTCTGTCTGACGGTGTCTCTGAAGGTGTCTCTGTCTGACACTGTCTCTGTCTGACACTGTCTCTGTCTGACGGTGTCTCTGTCTGATGCTGTCTCTGTCTGACGCTGTCTCTGTCTGATGGTGTCTCTGTCTGACACTGTCTCTGTCTGACACTGTCTCTGTCTGACGGTGTCTCTGTCTGACACTGTCTCTGTCTGACGGTGTCTCTGTCTGACACTGTCTCTGTCTGACGGTGTCTCTGTCTGACGCTGTCTCTGTCTCTGTCTGACGGTGTCTCTGTCTGACACTGTCTCTGTCTGACACTGTATCTGTCTGATGGTGTCTCTGTCTGACACTGTCTCTGTCTGACACTGTATCTGTCTGACGGTGTCTCTGTCTGACACTGTCTCTGTCTGACACGGTCTCTGTCTGTCTCTGTCTCTGTCTGATGGTGTCTCTGTCTGACACTGTCTCTGTCTGACACTGTCTCTGTCTGACACTGTCTCTGACTGACACTGTCTCTGGCTGACGGTGTCTCTGTCTGATGGTGTCTCTGTCTGACGGTGTCTCTGTCTGACACTGTCTCTGTCTGATGGTGTCTCTGTCTGATGGTGTCTCTGTCTGATGGTGTCTCTGTCTGACGCTGTCTCTGTCTGACCGACAGAGCAAATATGGCAGATGGAGGAAAATCAGGATGCGGGGGAAGAGATCAAATTAGTCCCCAGATAAATATGTGAGGATGCAGGCCCTCCCAGAATAATAAGGCAGGAATAAAAAATTAGATTATATTAGAAGTTTCACAGTCTGTAAAAGTGCTCAACCTAATAGGCGTAACTTTGACACACTTAACACACACACACACACACACACACACACACACACACACACACACACACACACACACACACACAGTACAGTATAGTGGTAAACTACAGTCATCAATATCCCAAACATTGTGTGTATTCCAACACCTGAACATCGTATCTAAACATCACAGCAGTGTCCAAGCCCCCCCCCCCCCTCAACACACACACACACACACACACACACACACACACACACACACACACACACACACACACACACACACACACACACACACACACACACACCATAAAGCAATGGTTCTCAAACTTTTTCACATCACAGAGCCCCATCTGATAAGATTTGTGCTTTTAAATACTTTAGATTGGTTTTGTTAGTTTTATTACAGAAAGTGTATGAAACCCATGGCCAAGGACCCCTGGGGGTCCCTGGACCCTACTTTGAGAACCACTGCCATAAAGTACCGTCAGTATAAATGCATTATTCAGTACCCGCCGACACACACACACACACGCACGCACGCATGCACACACACACACACACACACACACACACACACACACACACACACACACACACACACACACACACACACACACACACACATTTAAATACTTTTATTTGGATCTAGAGTACAGCAAATATTACAGAAGAAGGCCGCAGTACAGTACATTTATATTGAACCAGACACTGATGCATGTACTTCTTAAGCACAGGAAAAGACATTGCAGCAAGATGATGACTTAAATATAATGTATGCAAACTAACATATGTAAGCATGTTTAGCACTCAAGGATATACAAAGCATCGTCTTCTCCAGATAAAGAGACTGCCTATTATGGCTGAGATGGAGCAGTATTTTGCTAATTTTTTACCTACACACACACACACACACACACACACACACACACACACACACACACACACACACACACACACACACACACGCACACGCACACGCACACGCACACACACACACACACACCTCCCAGAGTCATATAAAAATGTTGCTATAACTTAATAGTGTGTTTATTCTAGCTGTCTGATATAGCCTAGTAGTCATATCAGAATAAACACACCATTGAGTATCACAGACATAGCCTAAAAAGTCCCTATATAGGCTATATAAATGTGATGATATAATACATATATAGGAGATAAAATACCATACATGAGATTAAAAAAAAAAAAAAAAAAAAAAAAGTACCACTTCTAACTCACTAGACTACATAAACTATAGTCTCCACAGGAATATGCCTATTATATAATGTCATGTAGCCTATTTATATCATAGAATAGCCTATTAAAATATCTCAATGTGCCATAAGAATAAGATAATAGGCTACTCACAATTTCACATAGGTCTATAGTGGTAGGAAAAGTAGAAATTGATAACAAAGTAAGTCCCACAAGGTAAGTAAACTAGCCTAGAACTCTCAACTGAGCAGCACATGAAACTGTCTTTATCTGAATATGTCCCCGTGTGTCTGACCCTACCTGGCTGTTTCTGTGTCCCCGTGTGTCTGTCTGACCCTACCTGGCTGTGGCTGTGTCCCCGTGTGTCTGACTGACCCTATACCTGGCTGTGGCTGTGTCCCCGTGTGTCTGACCCTACCTGGCTGTGGCTGTGTCCCCATGTCTGACCGAGGTCCCATCGCCATCATCTTCACACACACGCGTTCGGGTGAGATAAGCTCCGTGGCACATTGTCCGTGCAGCGGTTCCTGTGTGACACTGAGGATGCTGCTGCCGCCCATAAACACGCTCCTGTGCTGTGCGAGCTCTGTCCTCAGAGAATGGCAATTAGAAAAGGGGGAGGGAAGCGACCTAATGCCTGGCCAAAGAGTCCAGAGGAAAAGCGTCCAGGCATTGACGACACGAATCCAACCAACATGGTTCCTAGGCTAGCTAGGCTACGAGTCAGAACCGGACAACGAACCAAAACAAACTTGCTGCTGAACTACTTTTACGAGTCATTATCTGGAAGCTGATTGACCACGTTGTTATGTTTTGGTTCATGCAGAGTTTATTGTGCGGTTCTGATTGGCTGACACGCGTTCGAAGACCGCTGTAAATGTATAGCCTAACTACTGGAAAAACCAAAACGTACACCTGACAGTTAATTAGGCTAATATGCGCTAACTGAAAATGACCACCAGGGGACTTCTGTGTCGCAATGGTGTCATTGTAGGCTATTTATTATAATTAGTATTTGATGGCGGGAGAACGTGAAACTAGGCAAAAAATTGTAGCTAATATTTAATCTTTTTTTTTTTTTTTACATGCATTACTTCTTTTTATATGCCTATGATGCTGTTTTACCACAGTTGTATGCTACTGTAGGCTACAAGCCGTACCTACAACGCTTCTTAGCTGTTGTAAAATCACTGTAGTGTAACGCACCTTAAAGATCTATTTCCTTTCATGCAGCCCTGTTTCTCTTAAAAATGGGTGAAAAACGCCTCTGGAGGAAAGGATGTCATATTTGTGCGTTGTTGTGATCCCTGCCCTGGTTTCTATGCTTTGCATTCAGCCGCAGCATCAGCATCCTCCCTCCTGGGACTGAGGCGGAGGGGGAGGTGGTGGACGCTCGTCCCCCCCCCCCCCCCCCCCCCCCCTCCCCGCCGAAGCCACCCAATGGGTCCCCTCCCCTGCGTAGCCTAGCACAAACGGCACAGAGGCTTATAAAAGCCTTTTAAAGTTAAATGAAGAAACATAAAGCCGCATTGTCGTAAATTCAGCCCACATTGATGACAAACAAAAGCATTGTCCGTGATTAAAAAAAAAGTCAGCATGTCAGTGGCTTGAAAGAGGGATTGTCCCTCTGATTGTGTAAACAAAAGGTGATGTGACTGAGATGCTGTTTCTCCAGTGTAGCCTGCCGTAGACTCATCAGAGACCTCTGGTGGCAATAGACTGGAGGTACAGCTTGTCTATAGCTATTTGTGAATGAATAAACGAACCACTGATCTCTACAAGATTGTCATTATCAGCAAAATAATAAATAATAATAATAATAATAATAATAATAATAATAATAATAAAGGTAATAATAATAATAATAATAATAATAATAATAATAATAATAATAATAACAACAACACATATACTAATACATATAATAATAATAATACATATAATAATACATATAATAATACATACATTTGTTAAACAAAATCTGTGATATAAACAAAGGCTGTATCATGTGGACTATCTACATGTAGATACACTACAGTATTTGCCACAAAACGCTGCTTTGAATTCACTTAGACCAGAACTAATGCCCAATTACTCAAAGTATATATATATTTTATTTTCCTCAAATATAGGTAATTTCAACCACACAAAAACCAAAACAAATAATAGGTATCACACTCCAACATCAGTGATGATAGATATAGCCTATACATGCAATCTCTCACCAAGTTCTACAGTTTTCACAGTTTTTGCTACATCCATTTCTTCACGACTACATACCTGCAACCACTCTGTCCTCTGTTATTTGCCTCACAAATCTGCTCCTGAAATTGAAAAAAATGTTCATTCTGTGGCCACGGAGGGACGTCCAGGGAGACACTGCTGGTTCGTGCGCTTCTCCAGAAAAAGCATGTTGCTCTGTGTGCTTTCCCTGCACTCAGCCCCTCCACATTTTAGTCCGTAATTATTCTCCAGGGGAAGGGGCTCTGAACGTCATCATGTTAAAGCCCACACAGCCAGCGGCTACTTGTGCTTTCCCATGCCGGCAGTCACATCTCTCACTTATCTCGCTCTGACTCCAGATTCCCACAGATTTCTATTCCAGAACTCAATCACACTCGATCCATTCCTGTAGGCTGTAATCCATTATTTGTTTGCCTTCCGTGCTATTTGCTGGATGTTTACACAAGCTGATTTAAGAAATACTATACACACACTCAAACACATCATTACACCATTATGTCACATTACCTCAAGCAAGGTTGGGTAGGCTAGTTTAAAAATGTATTCCATTATGGTTTCTATTACTCTGATTACTCTCTTCATTTTGAGATTACCGGTACTTAGAAATATTTCCTGAAATTGTCACCTATCAAGTATCTGTAATCAGAATGCATTATAAAATCAGTTTGGTTTTTGTATTTAATGCAGCTATAGGCTATTTTGTTACTACCCAACCTCTTAAACCCCGTATTACATTCTCTAACAACAACCAAAATTACTTCCTTATTCTAGACCTTCATTTCTTTGCTTTGACTTCATTTGACTTTCTCTTCTCACGGGTACACAATCCTTCCTATTCCTCCACATAAATACAATTAATAAACACTAAAATACATTATATACAAGAGTAACTCTGCCCTTAAACAGTGGACTAATCGCACTGTCCTATTTAACATAATGATTTTTGAAGGGTGTCACTCCAACATTTGAGAAATCCATTTTGGAAATTGCAACCTTTAGTTAGTTAAAAAAAATGGGGAGGAGGGGGGGGGATTCAACCTTATAAAAAAACCTGTTCTTAAGAGGAGCCATAACTTTAGTCGTAACCTGGCAACCATACTGGCAACCCATAATGTGCTTTAATTTCACACCCACATTCATTTTTGTAATAGTGGTTGCCAGCTTTTTCAAATGGTATGGAAATCTCATTTTGGAATGAGCACTTCATTTATTCTATCATTATGCTACCTGACTTGAACAATATTACAGATACGTCCTGGTGCCCAGTGCAGTATGCACCCATTACACTATCTTTAAGCAGTTTCCTGCTGGTGATAATATAATATGACTATACAGTATGTGCAGCCTCAGTACAGTACAGCCACTCTTCCTCCTGGATGCTTGTTCTTCATACTTCCAAAGTGTCTGAAAACAGATAGAGAAGGGGGTCATTCAGACTCAGGGAGAGAATTAAGCACTAATGCAGCTCAGCGAAAGTTCTGAAAGGGAGACCTGATGGTTGTTCACGCTCATTCATTCTCCCCTAAGGAGAGAAACCCTCTAGTTGTCACGGGCACTCATTCATCCCCTCCGTCTTCATTCACCTCTTTCCCGCTTTTAGGAGAAACCATTTAATTGTCACTCCCACTCATTCATAACACTCTGTCATCAATCACCCCTTTTCCCGCCACTGTGTATATGGGCGGTAACATTTAGATTAAACCAACACACATCTTCCCATTCAGCCTATCGTCATCTAGCTGTCAAAGCTAAAAGCGGCCTTTTATCTCTGTGTGGTCTGCTGCTTTTTCAGTGCGTTCCTGCGACCCTCCTCCACCCCATTCTCCTCCAGTCCTCTCGAGGTCTTCAGATTCAGAAGCCTTCTCCAGCAAGACCAAGATCTCACCTTCACCACCACCAGGTCTAGACTCCACGGGGGGATATTCAATCCTACTCCTGGCTGCACTACCCCTGCTGATCATGACGTCATTATCAAGCTGACGTCATGATGGACATGGAGTCTAATCGCCAAAGATATTTAATGTTGCTAAAGCTCATGTATCAATCATTTAATAAATCATTGTTAATCTAGAAATGTGTCTCTCCTGATTGAAATGGCAAACAGCCTGAAGGTATGCATAATATATATGAGCGTTACATGAACTTGGTGCATAAATATAAGGGACTGTTTTTTGCTGCATGTAGCCTAAGCAATACACTTTCCTGATTGGAAGTGTTTTTGTCATAGCCTTGACATTGAATTGGCAATGATATTTGCTTCCCCCCCCTCCCCTCACTAATTTCATTTCAAAGTGATTGTGAAAGTTTACATTTTGCACAGCTTACAATGTGTGCAGCTCTCTTTGCCTGGTGTGACTAAGTTTTCCTCCCACATAATATATTTACATACGGTAATTTATTTCATGATTGTTTTCTCTGTTTCTACTGTATGGTACACACGATCATTTCACTACCAGACAATCTGCAGAAATATTTGATGTTTACTACTCTCTATCACCGTGTGATAGAATGCAATAATGATTCAACCAGGCAAGTTCATGGAAGCTTGGCTTTGCTATTCTAAAAAGCCGGTGTGTGGTAACTCTTTCCTACTTAAAATCCTCTGGCGCACAGGAAGTGATGCATGGACTAAACAGAAGAAGAACTGGGAAGTTAGCATGAGCAGCAGTGATAACCACTTAAACTCCAACGCCATCAGCAGAAAATCAGAGGAAAAAGATGTCACAGTACTGGACATGTCCAGTAATGTACTGGACATGTCCAGTACTGGACAGTGGACTGGACATGTCCAGTACTGTGACATTTCTTTCCTCTTCCACTGCCTCCGTCTTTTTCCTCTTCCACTTCCCAGAGATCAGCTGTGAATTAATCGGTGCACTGTGTGATTGACAGCTGATCTCTGAGATTTTAAACATTTTAAAAAGGTTAAAAATAATAATTGTGCAGAACCACTTTAAATTGATAATGATTCAGATTGTTGTCCTATAGAGACATGCTTCCCCTTACCTCCATGTGTTCATCTCATGGTTGTAAACTTCTATTGTTTTCAGGTCGCTGATGCCATCAGAGCCTCCCACAGCCAGCAACTCTCCATTGAAGACGACCAGGGACATCTGAATATGCAAGAATAAGTGTGGGTGATAAATACATGTTTTTATTTTATTTTGTGTTCAAAAAAATCCTTTGAGTAACATTTCAATATGACAAAATATGCCATTTTTGTGTTTTTCAAGAGTGGTCAGGTAGATGATCAGAGGCATCTTCTTCTCTTCTCTATCTTTCCCTAAATCAGGACTAAGGTTTGACAGATATGGATTTTTGAAGGCCAATAACACACTTGATGGAAGCTTCAGATAGTTGATATTTTATGCTTATGATATTTAAAACTTGCTATTCCCATGCCACAATATTCACAATAGTATTTGCCCCATAATTCTTGTCAGAGTGGACAAGCCTCTGAAACAGCATTTAGATCCTAAAACTCAAATGAAACCTGTATTAGGAAGATTAGCAGCTCCTCAAGGCGGGATGAGGCAAAAAAAAAAAAAGTCATGGTCACCTCCATGACACTGACTGGCTGCTATCACATCCTATCCTATAATAAGAATGTGAAGTCTCTGTCTGTCTGTGTGTGAACAGAATTGTGTTCGGCCACAGCTATGTCATTTTCACGTGCGATCGGGCTGAATCTTTCAGGAAGTGTAAACGGCACTCCTGCAGGTGACCTAAGAGAGCCGCATTTTTGAATGAGGTAAATAGGGCTGACTAAATGGGGGGGGGGGGGGGGGGGGATGGCAAATTACTGCATGGTCAAATTGCCTCAACACAGGTTCAGCACCATGGAGAGCTCTAGAGTGGAGCAGCACACAGATGAGCTGAGTTGTAATCAGCCACTGAAGAGGACTATGAAAACCCTCTGGGTAGAGGGAGAAGAGGCTACATGCCAACTCTGTGAGCGAGGCCTGACTATAAATGGCCAATCACACAGGTAGTTTTTATTAATGTCGGTCTAATCCTACACAGGGTTGTTTCACACTACATGATTTCAATGTATTTTTCTGCACCTTTCTCATTGATATTGGGTTTTGCCTATAATTTGCTTTCGGTTGCATAATTTAACTGTCATTCTGATTGATTTCACAGTTGTTTATTATAATCCATTTGTAATGTTTCTTTTGTCTCACCCGCATATTACATTTCTTCTGTCAAAACAAAACAGGACCCTAGAAGAGACTGGACGGACGTCTCTCCCGACACTCACGTTGTGTCTCTTGTTCTTCATGCGTTTGACAGGCGTCCACCTCATGGTGTCGGGGTCAAACTTCTCGGCGGCGCTGAGCTCCAGGTTGAGTTCGTCTTTGCCTCCCGACACGTAGATGCGGCCCAGGTACACGGTGCAGCCCGCGTTCTCCCTGGGGCTCAGCATGGAGGGGCAGACCGACCAGGTGCCGTCCATAGGGCTGTACCGCTCCACTGGAGAGGTCAGAACGGGTCAAACACACCACATAAAGCTGAAGACACACAGACATTTTTAGTGGGATATTGGGGGCAAAATGTGCCAGCGATGGGCAATGGTAACTGACCAATTTTGACAGTTGCAGGAGTGAGAATGGATGTACTGCTAGCACCACTGTTATCTTGGCCTCCTCTTTTCTACTGAAAATGTAATAATTTAATAATTTAATCACATTTATCCACTGGGACTTTATAATGTTTATAGGGAAATCATTAGGCTATATAAAAAGGAGCATAACTATTATTTCCTAGCTGTTTACTATTTAGTAGCAGCTTTATTGGAACAATAATTAACCAGGAGGAGTCAACAATCTCATCAAGCTTGGTTAGATTAACTGCTACATTGTTTTCAACTGTTTTCAAAATATTTCAAGTGTGCCTTAAAAATGTGTCTGCCTATCACCCATCTTAATACATTCTGTTTGAATAATCGCCTACTACCTTTACTGACAGCCAACTATTAATATTCCTATACCAACATGAACAAGGTACACTGACTTTCTGCAATTATGAGTCAAAAGATTAACGTCTGTCCTGATGCAAGATACAAATTAAATAGTTGTATTTTCCATAATATAATTGATTTTTATTCTCTCTAATGATTTGATTTGTGGATGAAATAATTTGTAAACGTTAGAAATGAGAGCCATGGACTGGATGGCAACAGAGAAGGTTATGGGAATTTTCCTGACATTCCCTTCTCACAGACAGAAATAGGCACATGGCAAGTGGCGCGGCACAGCCTAACCTTGTTTATCTTTGGCAGAGTCGGGGGCTTAAGAATGTGTGTGTGTGTGTGTGTGTGTGTGTGTGTGTGTGTGTGTGTGTGTGTGTGTGTGTGTGTGTGTGTGTGTGTGTGTGTGTGTGTGTGTGTGTGTGTGTGCGTGCGTGTGCGTGCGTGCATGCGTGCGTGGGTGCATGCATGCATGTGTGTGATTGCAGGCTATGATAGGTCAAACCAGTTGTTTGATTTAAAGCCTGCCTGGCTGTTCCATGTCTAAAAGCTGTCATAGTGAGTTGAGGTCTTTTCGCATAGCGCAGATATAACCGCTAAAATCCCCAAATAGGCCTGTTTCCCAACAGTGAACCCACAATAATCATGTATTATACAGAGAGAACACAGTTCATTCAATCGGAGTTAGACTTTATTATTAAAGTTTGAGGCTGATGAAAGAAGACTTCTCTCCTCACACTTCAGTTACATCATGCCTGTCTTTATAATTTATTTATTCCAGTGGTTAGGCTAGCCTACATGAACTTAAAGAAACCCAGGAGCAGGTTCAGACAGAGAGCTCCACTGAATAAAAAATGAAGAAAAATAATGTGAAAAAAAAACTTTACTGTGAGTTCTCCTATGAGAACTTCAAAATGTCAGCTGCGTTTCCCAACAAAGAAGCTTCTTAAGGAGTTAAGAAGGCTCCAAAGAAGTGTTTCCCAAACGCCTTCTTAACAGCCTTCTTAACACATCGCTAAAGAAGGCTCTTAAGAAGCATCTTAACTGAAGCTGTCCACCATCTCGATGTGAGAGGTCCTCTGCGGCCCACTAGATGGCACTCTGAGCCCACCAGTGGGCCACGACCCAGTGGTTGAGAAACACTGTTGTAGAATAACCTACTCGTGGTCATGTTAAACGAGAACTTCTTCTATTAAACATTATTTATTTCAGACATGGACTGCAGTTCAAATTGCTTTATATACACAGCATACAACAAAATTGCGAGAAACACTACAGAATTTAAGCGACCTTGGGTTCTGTGAAAGGTGCTATATAAATCCACAACATTCTTATTATAAAAGGAATCCATTCTGATTAGAGGAATATAGCCTACGGTAAAACATTTAAAACACAAGTAACCATACATAGAGGGGAGATTTTCAAGTGTTCCCCAATTTTAAACACTAAAGGGTGCATGAAAGAAAGGAAAAAGGGAAAAACACAAGAGGAACAGTGGACACAAGTAGGCTATCTCCTTTTGCCTGACGCGGCTGGATCTGCCAGTGTTTCGTCATTAAGAAGGTGTTAAGAATGCCCCAGACCCTTCTTACAAAACCTTCTTAACGAAAGATCATCTTAGCGCTAAGAAGCTTTTGGGAAATGCAGCCTTCTTAACGAAAGATCATTTTAGGCTAAGAAGCAATCGGGAAACGCGTTGGCTTCGTTGGCTTCTTACGGGAGCCTTAAGAAGGGTCAAAGAAGCTTCTTAGCGCTAAGAAGCTTTAGGGAAACGCGTGCCTTCATAACGAAAGATCATCTTAGGCTAAGAAGCAATTGGGAAACGCGTTTGCTTCTTAAGGGGGCCTTAAGAAGGGTTAAAGAAGCTTCTTAGCGCTAAGAAGCTTTTGGGAAACGCAGATTATTGGATTCCTACCAAGCACATGGGGTGGAATTAATTTGGAAAGGTTAATTAAATGTGAGTTTGGTAGCATTCACTCTTCTGAAAGGGATATTTGATGAAGTTCAAAATAAAATGAAATCCTATGAGCAGTAAAAAGTACTCTAATGTGTCCTTGAAATGCAGTATCTCTCTTATCTCACAAAACACTGAATATACTGAAAACCACTGTATGTGGGTTTGAAATCAAAACACAAATGAAAGCTTAGACAGAAATCAAAACTCTGTTAATATGCTTCACAAGTGCTGACTCAGTCTTGTGGCGTGATGACTCTTCAGTGCGATTTCAACTTATTATGGGGAGGGGAGAAAAAAACTGAGGTGTCTCAGGTGAGATGTCAAAAGATTTTTTTTCCCCGTGTAGCGATCATCTCTCACCTGAGCTGAGGGCCATATCGCCGTCATTTCCTCCAATCACGTACAAGTGACCGTCCAGCACAGCAGCCACTGCTCCGGTGCGTCGGGTCAGCATGGGAGGCTGCTTGCTCCATGCGTTCGCTCTTGGATCGTACCTAGAAGAACGTTACAAAGACAATTCACCAGATGGTCTGTCAATCATGGCTCTCGTCTCTTTTAGGGGTGGGGGGGGGGGGGGGTCGATACAACATAGTGTTGCGATATTTTATGTGGCAATATATCGTATCGCACGAATGCCAAGTTTTGCGATACTTTATTATATAAATTGTCAAGTGCATTCAACCTTTATGACGGGTTTTTATGACAGTATGTCTGCTTGACAATCGCATTTTGCGGCAATAAAAATGATTGAAGTGAGTTGAACAGACTAGAAACTTTATTTCATTAGATAAAACATGTTGACAATGTGTTTTTTCTCCTTTGGGGACATAATTTGCAGTGGAAAAAAGGTAATAAATTGCAATATATCGCAGTATTTTTAAAATAGCAATAATATTGTATTGTGACTTAAAGTTATAACTCAAAGATTTTCATGTGTGTGTTAAGTCACTATCTATCTGATAGTGAGTTAACACAATGGTGATTGAGCCTATGGCCCATTGATGGAACCCTGTGCATTTTCAGTATTGCAGCATTTATGAACTAGGTGTCTGTGGTGACACAGGGTGGGCGGAGCAAACACAATAGACTCACTCTGTAGGTTACTGTAGGTTCCCAACAACTATTACTATGGCCAAACAAACTGACTAATGTCACATAATATGCAACAGTTTGGCTCTCACAGGCAATTACCACTCATCACCATAGGTGTCACCCAAGAGAACAAAATTGAGATTGTGTCGTGGGGACTCGGGTGATTCCCACCCCTACTCTCTTTACAGTTTTTGTATTATCATCAACAAATTACATGCTTATATTCTTGATATATGGAACCCAAAGCCCATATATTTCTCTTATTTAAAGGTGAAGTATGTCAAATTTTAACATCAATAAATCATTACCATATAACTTTGAGAAATTAGTTACTGTAAAAAAAGAAGACCATTGGAAGGAAGATTGGCAGCATCTACCAGCTTCTACACAACATTTTACTTTGTGAGCCACCAGGTCAGATTTCACAGGAGATTTGCTGGATTGCATTATGACACAAACCAGGAGCAGGGGGGCGCTGTTTTTCCAGCACAAATGGAGCTAAAGCTTTCAGAGTTTCTCACAATAGCAGATGGTGGAACAAGTGAAAGGCAGATGGAGGAAAATCCCTTACATTACAACATGTTTATCCCCTTCAGAAAACTATTGACTGAAGACGCAATGTTCTCTTTGTGACAGGAAGGTTTTTGGGAAACGTGGGCATAACTTTGAGAAACACTATAGCGTTAATAATACTAGACGTACTTGTATGAGTCAGAGGCTACAATACCAATCATCTCCACCATGGTGTAATTTTTTTTATGCTAATCATAGCAATGTCTCTCAATCTTTTGACATTACATTACATTACATTACATTACGTCATTTGGCAGACACTTTTATCCAAAGCGACTTACAATAACACATTTTTGTCAGCAATAGAGCAATCAACTATGGAGCACAGTCTATGACAACTACAAATTCTGAAGGAACAGTGGTACGAGTTTAGTTTAGGATTTTTTTTTTAATTAATAGAAAGAGAGAAATAAGTTAGATCAAGAAGGGCCCAGATGGAGCCTGAAAAGGTGAGTCTTTAGTCTTTTTCGAAAGATCGGCAGTGATTCAGCAGTCCTGACCGAAGGTGGAAGCTCGTTCCACCATTGGGGTGCCAGGGACGAGAAGAGTTGAGATCGGGATGAGCGACTTTTGAGCCCCCGTAGCGTTTTGACAATGATGCATTGATCTCTACACAGTAGTATTACCTCTCCACAGTGTTTGTGGTAGTCATGCCATCATATCCTCCAAGAGCGTAGAGGTATCCGTCCATGGCCACCAGACACACTCCACTGCGGGGGCAGCTCAAGGGGGCGACGTCCGTACTCCAGCTGTCTGCGTCTGGGCTGAACCTGCCAGGATGGAGGTCAAGCAGCAGGAGAGTCATTGAGATGATGGAGGTTTATATTGGGTGCTGGTGATAACTTGAAAACTTCACTAGAACCAGAACAGGCGCAAGCCTTCCAATTCTCACTTTTTGAGCGTGACAAGACACTGAAAGAAACTGTTTGAGACATGGGGGAGAGCCATGTAAACATCTGTCATATCTGTTTCCACTCCACTGGAAGGCCATTAAAAAAATCATTTTCACTCCACTCAAGGCCATTAGAAGAAAACTCACATCCCACAGAAATCCCCCTAATTGCCAATTTCTTTAGTCAGACATTGCTTGAAATGCCATGAGCTTAGGTGCACTTGGGTATCCAAAATGGGAGGTGAAGGCCATTATCAGCTGATCAGTCTGGGCGGGGTCTCTCTCTGCTGGTCTGTGGCCAGGAAGTGATGCTCATTAGGGCGTCCGCTGGCTGCCGTTCAGCTGCGGTCTGTGGGAACGCCACCAGACCCTTAGAGACATCTGCTAGAGTGGGAGGAGAGCAAGTGGGAAGAAGTGTGTGCGACTGTGTGTGTGTGTGTGTGTGTGTGTGTGTGTGTGTGTGTGTGTGTGTGTGTGTGTGTGTGTGTGTGTGTCTCTGTCTGTATGTCTATCTGTTTGAGAGTGCATGTTCTTGACATCTTTACAAAGTAAAGTTTGGTCCTGTCCTCTCTTCTTCAAGGGACGACTGTAGTTTAGTGTTAGGACTTGGTTATGGATAGGGGACTTGGTTAGGGATAGGGGACTTGGTTAGGGGACTTGGTTAGAGATAGGGGATAGTCAATGCATGGTCCTAAACGAGTGTAGAAACATGAGTGTCGATGCATCCATACAGCAGGTGTACTCCATG
Source organism: Poromitra crassiceps (assembly GCF_964638095.1). Classification (NCBI taxonomy): domain Eukaryota; kingdom Metazoa; phylum Chordata; class Actinopteri; order Beryciformes; family Melamphaidae; genus Poromitra; species Poromitra crassiceps. The sequence continues at coordinate 32,300,949 of NC_139631.1, forward strand.
ATACAATTAAGCAATTAACATCCTAGCATGCTTTGTGGCATTAAAGATGCTGAGGAGGCCCGGTTGACCTGGATTTTGATCAAGATGGCAAGAAGAAACGATGTAAGTGCTCAGAGCTTCATTTACAAACAGCGCTCAGCGGACTCGTGTTTCAGTAGGAACAGACTAGTGACTGGTAAAAGTGACACGCCGCGCCAGATGACTCATCCTTCATCTTATTTCCGACAAGTGGGTGAGTGAGGCGTAATTCAAGAGAACAGTGCATGACCCCTCCTACACTGAGGGGATCAGGTGGCTCTGTTATGCTGTGGGGGGCATTCTGCTGACATGGTTTGGGTAAACGTGTCCCCTCCCATGTCCCTTAGAGGGAAGGGCCACTGCAAATCAATGCTGAGTGATCACCTTTATCCTACTAGGCATCTCGCGCACTGCGCGTGTTCCATTCCTACGCTCGGCTGCCTCGTCCGCCCTGCAGCTCGCCGAGCTGGCCCTGCAGCTCGCATACGCAGCTCGACTGCTGCGTGGCCTCGCCCGAAGCTCGGCCATTGCGTGGCCTCACCTGCTCTATTGGCATGCGCAGCATCAGTGCCTATGACATCATCAGTGATGTCATACGTTTATTTGATGATGTCACAATGCCTATGACATCATCAGTGATGTCACAAATGACATCAGTGGGTCAAAAATGGCAACAGAGAACAGACAGAGATTATCCACTTGCCCCTTTTATTAGATGAATCTTATGTTATGGTCTTCACAGTCACCAACCCAATTGAAAACCTACGGGAGATTTTGGACTGACGTGTGGAATCTCTTTTGGCATTGAAGCTGTTCTGGCGGCACGTGGCCCAACACACTTTATGTTCGATTTTCCCTTAATTTGTAATTTGTCTGTGTGTGTGTGTGTGTGTGTGTGTGTGTGCGTGCGTGTGTGTGTGTGTGTGTGTGTGCGTGTGTGTGTGTGTGTGTGTGTGTGTGTGAGTGTGTGTGTGGTGTCTGTGTGTATTCCTTCTATACTTGGAACAAAGTGCTCCAAAGTAAGCAGGTTTTAGCCAGAAACCTTTCCATGTACACACACACCCCGCCTAGTGTGAGCGATCAGCGTTGCGGCCTCATGTTGCTGAGTGAGAGCCCTGTCTCCACATGGGACACCTACAAGGCTACCTGACACCTCCATCACCATATCGGCCCGGGAGGAATCCTCTCATGGACCCCCGACTGTCAGAGCTGGCTGCGACATGCATACACACACGCACACACACACACACACACACACACACACACACACACACACACACACACACACACACACACACACACACACACACACACACAGAGCCTAGGGTGAAGCTGTCTTCCTGCTGAAATAAGCTGTGAGATAATGAAATGCCGGCCTCTTGCATCTTTTAATTTGAAACACCTCACCGGGGAACCGAAAATTAAACCTTTTCAATTCCATGCTCTCTTAGCAGCACAGCGTTTGATCTCTGCTTTAAATTAGACCGGAATTCACAGCAAATTCAATTAGGTGGATTGGAGGTTCTCACACTGAGATGTTCTACGCCTGAAAGGGCTTTGACTGATAGTTATTTAATAACTTACTTACTTTTAATTACATATTTTTATGAACTTCCCTGTGATTTCACTCCTTGCGTTTATTCTCATCATGTTGAAAATACTTTTTTAATGTCTGACACTTTCGTGAAGACACAAAATGTGAAGATGCTTTGGTGCTTGATAGACAGAAATACGTCTCATTGTGACTTATTTTATTGATCAAGTTTTTTCATATTTTTCTCCCATTTTCTCCCCAATTGTACTTGGCCAAGTCCCCCTGCTGTTCCACCGATACATGTGCAGTCGCCAGCCGCTTCTGAGAGCGAGGAGTTTCCCCAGGCAGAACGGAGCGTGTGGATCACGCTATTCCCCCCTCAGTTACCCTCCCCCCCGAGCAGGCCGACCAGAGTGCAGCGACCAGGACTCATACCCCACTGGCTTCCCACCCGTAGACACGGCCAATTGCATCTGTAGGAACATCTGACCCAGCCGGAAGTACCGCTACTGGGAATTGAACCCGCAGCCGCCCCTGATTGTGACTTCTTGTTTACTTAAGACATCTCAATGCACGGTGATGATTGGATATATAGGCTATTAGAGATATAGGCCTACAGATTATTGCCAATTTTAACAGACCACTTGTGCACACATTTCTTTGAAAGATACGCACACATAACTTCAAATGCATCCACTTTGAAACTCACCTCTCCACGCTGCTGTAGCACCGGACATTATCCTCCCCTCCCACTGTGTAGATGTAGCCGTCCAGTGAGCACACAGCCACACCGCCGCGGTGGCTGACCATGGGCGCCGCCGTCCGCCACTCGTTGTACTCGGGACAGAACTGTTCTACCCGGCACGACGGGTCTTCCTGGGTCCAACCCCCCACTGTAAGAGCAAAACAAGGCAGACTGTAACTTTACCAATTAAACAAATTAAAAGTATTCTAATGGCTTATTTTTATTTATAACTGTTTGGGCTGGTTTCTATGATGATTTTTGGCAGATTGAGACATGATCCACAAAAATGCAAAATACCTTCAGTGACTTCAGGCAACTATATGATGATAAAAGGACACTTTTTAACTGTTGTTAACTGTTTGGGAAGTGGTTCCCAAACTTAGGGGCGTGACCCTAAGTGGGGTCGCCTGGAATTAAAATAGGGGCGCCTGAACTTTATATAAAGAAAATACACCGTGCACAATTTAATATTACCAAAGCTGATTAGGGTCACTTGCGTTTTTTTGTTTTTTGTTTTTTGTTTTTAGTTTTAGTTTCAAGTGATAATCTCTAAGATTTCAGTTTTGTTCTCCTGGGTGACACCTATGGTGGTGGGTGGTAATTGCAGGTGAGATCCAAACAGTGTAATGTCACATAATGTCACTATATACTGTAAAGGCTTCATCCAAATGGACATAGCCTCAATCAACATTGTGAGTGACTCTTTTTATTAGATGAAAATCTTTTAGATTATAACTTTAAATCACAATTCTGAGAATAAAGTCAGAATTTTTAGATTAAAGTCAGAATTCTCAGATTAAAGTCAGAATTCTGCGGGGCAAAAGAAGCATAATGTGACATCACTGACGATGTCACTGATGATATTATCGATGGTCTACCGGAATTTGAAATGTCTCGGGTCCCTAGATTTTTGTGACCTCAAAATAGGGTCACAAGCCAAAAAAGTTTGGGAACCCCTGGTTTAACATCTATTTTAGCTTTTCGCGCAGACCTCAGCAGCCCCCCCTTTCTCAGACAATATGATCTCCCCTCTCCAAAAATACCAGAGAGGCTGAATTTATGGGTGTGTCATCCTCTCTTCACATTCTTAGCACCTCTGGGTGCAGAGTGTGCTGCATCTGATAACCACCATGTGACGCAGGGGACAGAAGTAGGGTAGCTGTTCTCTACGTAGGGACTACTGTAGATACTTCATGTTTTCATAAAACCTCATCGTTTTCTTTTTCTCTCCTTGGGTTGAAACCATTCTTAATAAAATAATTTCATGAAGTCTGTTGTATCTAAAACATACTCCAGGTCTCATGATAACACTTGCGGCTTGTCGGCTTCATCAGGGTCATTGTAAAACACATTACAAACAACCTTTTAAATAGACTCTATTTAAGAGTCTATTTAAAAAGGACGTCTGTAATGTGTTTTACAATGACCCTGATGAAGATGACAAGCTGAAACGCGTGGGTCTAATTAAAGTTGTTGTTCTTTACACTCCAACTGTTGCTGAAGCTTCTGACCTCTTGAGACCTTTCCTTTCTTCATGCACCTTGGAAGTAGGTGAAGTTGTGCCAGAAGCCTCTACTCTGTCTGCTTACAGGTCTCATGATATTCTCATAGACATATTGAATAATATATTGAAATTCTTCTGTA
>NC_139631.1:32309889-32637717 GCF_964638095.1 Poromitra crassiceps
GGAGTCCCAGGTCAAGAGAGGAGTCTCAGGTCAAGACACGAGTCCCAGGTGAACAGAGGGAGCCCAGGTCAAGAGAGGAGTCCCAGGTCAACAGAAGAAGCCCAGGTCAAGAGAGGAGTCCCAGGTCAAGAGGAGTCCCAGGTCAAGTGAGGAGTCCCAGGTCAAGAGGAGTCCCAGGTCAAGAGGAGTCCCAGGTCAAGAGGAGTCCCAGGTCAAGTGAGGAGTCCCAGGTCAAGAGGAGTCCCAGGTCAAGTGAGGAGTCCCAGGTCAAGTGAGGAGTCCCAGGTCAAGTGAGGAGTCCCAGGTCAAGAGAGGAGTCCCAGGTCAAGTCAGGAGTCCCAGGTCAAGTCAGGAGTCCCAGGTCAAGAGACGAGTCCCAGGTCAAGAGACGAGTCCCAGGTCAAGTGAGGAGTCCCAGGTCAAGAGAGGAGTCCCAGGTCAAGTCAGGAGTCCCAGGTCAAGTGAGGAGTCCCAGGTCAAGTCAGGAGTCCCAGGTCAAGCGACGAGTCCCAGGTGAAGAGACGAGTCCCAGGTCTTGAGGTATCAAGGCAGAGGAAAGACCCTTGGAATAAGTCGCTGAGATCCCTCCTCTGGCCCTGTGGAGATGCTTGGAGGTTTCTCCACTGACGTGTCCCGAGCTCACACTCTCAGACTCATCAATGAGAGCCAAACTAGCTGGCAGCTTTCATTTGCTCAATTCTGTGACCTTGAAAGCTAGGACGCACCTGCCCGCTTGTAAAACCCGACATTTTGAGAAGGTCAAGGGTTTAGTGGACTGCCACATAAATTCCATGAGCGAAGAAGAAGCTCAAGAAGAAGAAGAAAATAAAAACTGCTGATGCACCAACTTCTAGGCTATTAAAGTAGGTGGCATATAGAAAGCCTTGCAGTAAAGTGTCAGGGTTTCTTCCCTCGTGGATGTGGAAATATAAAAGGCGAAATAGGAAATAGGAAAGATTTATAGGTATGAAATTTCTCTGCTATGCTATTCAATAGTGGAAAGTGTCCCGGCCTGTCCGTTACAGTCATTTTACCACACTATGAATTCTCTTGATTTATTACTTAGGAATAAGTATTGCAGATGGGGAATGCATATTGCAATGTATTTAAAATGGCATACAACTAATAATATACTGACACTATTATTCAGTATCGTTAAATTTGACTATTTTCATGCCCTCAGGATTGTATTCTTGTCATGGTGGGAAAGTCTCTGAAACAGCATTTAGACCACGAGACAATAAAACTCCAGTACACCTGTTCAGTGGAAGGCTAGATCTATTAGGCCTTTAAAAAAAATATATATAGTTTACTAACTAATTAGAGAAACCACAACTGAGCAATAAAAGAAAACATGCAAGAAAAATTGCATTGCAGGTTTTAAGTTGCTGTGGAACCTGTCATTGACCATTCAATAAAAGCCCAGTATCACAGCTTTTATATTAATAACCCTAATTTGAAATACTATTTTTTTCAACCAAATTGAGCATCTGAATTCAGAAACCCAAATACAACAGCACAGTGTCCTGCTTGATCAGTAACAACGTGATATAGAGAGAGTTCCAAACTATTGCTCATAGGAGCCATGCTAAAGCTGAAAAGGAGCCAGTAGACCGTTCAGAGAGTAACAGGTGGCATTCTGAATTTGGCCCAAACCTCCCAGTGTTTCTGTCACGCTATAGCGATGAGGTGAAGTCACCTCTCCCACCAGCCTGATGGATGAGAAATAAGGAAACGGTCAATTATAGGTCAGTCATGACTCAACACTGTCGACGGACACTTTTAGTCGGCCTCTGAAAGTTTGGCAGTAGCCTACACACACACAGATGGAAGTCTCAACATTTCACATAAGCCTGTTATGGATGCTACCGGGCAGCAAGAAGCTACAAAATGGTTCCAGATTTAGATGAGGAAAAAGTTGGAGAATGTGTCTAAAATAGGTTGATCTGCGCATCTTGTGAGTCGGGTATCGTCGTGACACCCTAACACCATTTCAATCAGACACAATGACATCACGGTCAGCATGCATGGCGGTCATGTGTGAGGGAGAACCCCCTGCCGGCCGACTGCCCTTCAAGCCGTCGACAAGTCTCAGGTCCTCCTACATACCCCAGAACGCCTGTCACACGTCTGTCACCCGGCCTGTCACCCGGCTAGCCAGCAACACCCTAGCCCGCCTGCAGCTGTCTCTGGGGACTCACATGTCAGTCACATCCATCATAACAATATGAGGCGTGATGCTGGGTGGGCACCCATGGAAGTGATCCTCACACTTTTAGGTGTCATCATCAGGGCAGTGGCAGAGGACATATTCTGGAAGGTGCCTGGGGTGTTGAATTTGTTCAGTGTGAATGTTGGGTGGATATCAGGGCGACTGCATCAATCACATCATAGGTCTTATGGATGTCTTTATTAGAAAAAGGAAGGGACGGTTGGGAAAATCAGGGTTTAGATAGGGGGAATATTTTCCCCCTTTTCAATACAACAAGACATTAACACACAAAACAACACTCAGGCTGTCCTCACAAGAGAAACAACAACATTGGTCGATTTTAAAGGGGGTTAAAAAGACCAATGTTTGCCCCCAGACTCGAGAGCTGTAACCAGGAAGTAGCTGCAGCGTCTAGTGGTCTGTAACGTAACGTAACTAGTCTCTTAGAACAGACGAGTTGGCTTCCGCAATTTTCAAATGCATACCGTCTGTAATTCGTGGGGGAGAATCATGCACCAACCGGAATGGGAAGCAGAAAGGCGGGTCTTCCGCTCATTAGTCCAATCAGGATTTTTTTAAGGCGGGTCTTCCGCTCATTAGTCCAATCAGAATTTTTTTCCGTGGACACACGTGTCCACATGATTTTGTCGAACTTCCTTCAAGTCTGAAGGTTTTTTTCCCAACTTCCTTGTGCATGTTCTGGGGGTGTAACGTACAGACTGTATAGCTGCATTTGCCGGATGTACCGTAATTTCCGCACTATAAGGCGCACCTGAGTATAAACCGCAGCAGCAAAATTGCCTGTTTGTTACATATATAAGCCGCACCGGACTATAAGCCGCGGGTGTTTTGATGTTTAATTACCATATGTAAGGGTTCGTGCACAGAGGGGATTGTCGGGAAAGAGATGGCTGTTTGGGGAAGCTCCCATTTATTAACATTTCAACAAAACAAGCATATCCCGCTGGGGATCTTTTCTTTTGGGATTGTGAGACGCTTAAAAATCACCATCGGCGGGAGCTTTACTCCAGATGCTGTGCAGCCAAGAACACAAGTGAAATTCGTTCTCTCGTGACCTGTGGTTCTCAACGTGATGGACGATTCACCTTTCTTGTTAACAGTCCTAGTGAGAGGCAGGTCGAACGTCAAAGGCACTTCATCCATATTTATGATCTGCTCCGGTCCGATGGAATATTCCTTGATCTTTCTTTGTGTGAATTCGCCGAAGTTTGTAATTTTCTCCTGGTAGTCGGGAGGGAGTTGCTGACACACAGTCGTCCGCGCCCTGACGGACAGTCCCTTTCGTCTCATAAATCTGAAACACCAGGATGGTCCACCTCTAAAATGTTCAATTTTAATTTCGGTGGCGACTGTTTTGGCCTTCAGTCGGATCTGAACGGTGGACACACCTCGGCCGTCTGCTCTCTGTGTCAACACCCTGATGCCAAGGTTACGTGCTGCTGCTCGATTTCCTTCTTTCCTTCTTCTTCTCGCCGCCATCGTCGTAACACAGCCAGTTCTCCATCTTTTGAAGCATGATGTTAGATTACAACGAGCTAGTTGTGTGGCTTAGCCTTCCAAAATGTTGCCGTTAGTTTTTTAGAATGTAATACATAGAATTGGGAATGTTACATTCAATTTCATTCAGACTGTCTTTCAGGCTCAATCGCTGCCATTTTTCCCCCGGAGCGAGGGAGGAGGGAGGGTGTTTTACTGTAGTGGCTGAGAGAGCGTAGTGGCACAGTGCTCCAATCAGGTCGCAAGGCACATTTTTTGCAACATCATCCAATCAGGGTCTCGCTCTCGTAATGTCTGTCTTGCTCTCGTTCTGCCTCATACCAACATCCATAGATTTTGGAGGTCCCCGAGCGGCCGTTAGCTGATAAAATCCATAGATAAGCCGCACCGTTATATAAGAACGGGGAAAAAGCCGCGGCTTATAGTCCGAAATTTACGGTAGATGAGACACAGTCTGTTTTAAGAGACTATAACGTAACTGTATGATATTGAAATCGCTCCCTGACAAGTAAGGGCGAAGGGGTGGGATTAACTACGTCCTATTTCAAACGCGAGATGCGGATTCGTGTCCCGACATGGTCTGTTTTTAACCGTAACCCAAACAGATTTTCAATTTGCCTGAAAATTTTCAATTTGCCTGAAAATTTTCAATTTGCCTGAAAATTTGCCTGAAAAAAATCTGAAAAGAAAATCGGGATAACAACGCGACTGATCGGTAAAATTTGCATAAAGTGGCGCAGCCGGGAAAGTTGAGTTTCGGTTTCGGTTATTCAGGTATTGAAATGTGCTTGCCCCCAGGGGTTTATAAATACATACATTTTCTTTTAACTGAGGGATTCCCAGATTGTCCAAACCATAGCCCTAGCCTTAACAAAATTGTTGTAACTGTTGTTACCTGAAACATGCCATAATACAAACATAAACACACCCACGGACACCCCCACCCCCACACACGCACCCCCCAACCTCCCTCCCTCCCTCCCCCCACCCACACACACACACACCAAGTGTCAGCAAGATAACAGAGGAGGAGAAGCAGCACCTTCCGGGATAACAGCAGTTAAGATGGTCTTTGTTTTATTTTTTTACATTTATTTTTTGGCTTTTTCATGTTTTATTCTGACAGAGTTGGTGAGAGAGAGACAGGGGAATTGGCATAGGAGAGAGAGAGAGAGAGAGAGAGAGAGAGGCAGAGAGAGGCAGAGAGACATGCACCAAAGGACCACGGGCCGGATTCGAACCCCGGTCGAATCCGCTGTGGGAAGGACAAGCCTTATGGTACAAGCTCTAAGGGCGCCCAAGGTCTTTCTACTTTTCTACTGAATCAATCCTGCCTCCTATGTGACGACTGGATCTTCATTAGACTGCATGGACATTCAGTTTATAAGCCAATTAGTAATGAGTTACTGGGCCGCAACGTCTTATGTCTTGTGATCTGATTTGTTACCATATCAGATGTGCTCATCCATCAAGTCAGCGAGGTGCTAGTCATGTTACACATCCAAGGTATGATTAGCCTACAGAAACCCTAGCAGCCACTGCCCCCAAGTGACACTCTTACACCATGTCCTCTTTGAAATGTAGGCAAAGTGCTGGCTGCGATGGAGGCCTTGTTTGGACACTCTAAAAGCAGGCTCGACAGAAGCAGACTCTCCTCCAGTACAAACAGATGGCAATCCAGACGTGTGAGGTTGATAAGAGGGAGGATATGGCTGCAATACCATTATATAATCATCCCACACAGCTTCTGAAAGCATAACACTCGCTAACGTTCATGGAACATAACTTCTTTTCAACTTAAAGTGACTTTGCAGTACCCTGTGATTTTCATAATAGGCTACATAAAACTAGTGAAGTGAATTGCTTTCTTTATGCTTATTAAACCTTTCAAAGTGCAAAAACTGACAGATTTATAAAAGAGATTAATTTTTTCCTTCGTTATCAAGCTTATTACCTCCGCCAACAAAGTCTGTTTGGTGTCTGTTTGTTAGGACGACTCGGCAGGATATCTTGAAAAGTTAAAAATGGATTTGCATGAAACTTTGGACACAAGTGGGTCATGGGCCAACTTAGAAGTTATTAACTGTGTGTGTGTGTGTGTGTGTGTGTGTGTGTGTGTGTGTGTGTGTGTGTGTGTGTGTGTGTGTGTGTGTGTGTGTGTGCGTGTGTGTGTGTGTGTGCGTGCGTGCGTGCGTGTGTGCGTGTGTGTGTGTGTGTGTGGGAAGTGGAAGTGTGATTTTCAGACCTGTTCCTCTATACAATGCCAGTGAATGGAGAGAGAAGAATGGTCTCTACCGGAGCAACAGATAACAAAGAATCTATGATTTTTGGGGTTATATCATGACCAGGAAGCTACTAGCTACATGTAGCTACACGACCCAAGGTAGTCTACCAAAGTTCGACACCTAAAGATTAACATTCTGTTCCAAAGGAAGGAACACAGCAAATGTAAACAAATCATAACCAGCTTAAAAATGTATACAACACCTCCGGTCTTTATGTCAAGAGCTCAATCATTCGAAGTAAGCATGAAAAAAATATATTTTTCAATCCAATTCTGTAAACACAACAAAGCCAGTGGGGGGCACAGTGACCCTGCAGGCCAGACGTGACCTTTAAAGGTAACGAGGACGTTCCATCTGCGCTGCAGTCGTAAAACAAAAAGTGCTGTGGTCACTCACAGTTGACACCCAAAACCCGGTGGAGGGGGGGGGGAACTCGATACGGAGGTCTTTGCGTAGGACTTGAGGAAGAGGATCCCACACATTGTAAAATCACGGCTCTCTCGCGTCACTTGATGCATCTGACAGAGAGACCATTTACACCTGGCGTTAACATGCGTTTTCTGTGATCAGATTGCAATCAGATTGTATTTTATCACTTCAGCCTGATTCCATTTACACCTGGCGTTAACATGCATTTTCTGCAATCTGATTGCAATCACATTGCAGAAATGGTTGTCCTCTCAATCCGCATGAAGTTGCTGTATCCAGATTGAGAGGACACATTGCATTTACACTTGTGTTCAATGTGTACACAATGTATCCCTGACCACCTCCGGAGGTGGTTTGGCCGATCAGATTGCAATCCTTCTTCAATGCGTTTTGGGGGTGTTTACACCTGGCATTTCAAGTGATAAAACACAATCTGATTGCAATCTGATCACAGAAAATGCATGTTAGCGCCAGGTGTAAATGGCCTCAGAGGGTTTGAGATGAGCAGGGAGGGAGGGGGGTGCTGGGAGTGTATAGAATCTGAAGATCCTAAAACCTATCCCTAAATCTTTAGGCTTATAGTGCTCCATCACTGGAGAACAAATTCATAGCGAAGACGCAACCTTTCCAGCGTCTTTCTTCCAGCTGTGTGTATCTTGTTCTTTCTTGTTTTCTTGCCTTCAGTACATCTTAAATGACATAATAATATACAATACAGGAGCTAAAACAGTTTTACAGATTGCATCAGCCGAGGAGACAACTGGAGAAGTGAGGGGTAAAGGAAACATCCATATGTAGAAGAATGGGTAGGCTGTTATGTCCTGCAACAGAGTTTGATAGTGGAACAGGAATTTGTCGGTTGTCTATAGAATGAATGGTAAATGTCAAGTTTGGGTGTCAGTCGCTCAGAATGAAAAGAGCAGTGGCCTGTAAACATCATGCTGCAAAGAGACGCAGACATATATATATACAGTATATATATATCTCTCCGGCTCATAAAACCAACGGGAACACACGGTCAGCCAGTACAGGCCCGTCTTCATGGACAGCCATGCGGGTCACAAATTCTTGAGGCAAATAAATCAAAGCAATGAACTCAAAAAACTCGCCCGGCTCGCGAGGCTCGACCATCTCGACATGACTATTAACCTCACAAAGATTACACAGGAAAAGATCACTGCCACCCCCGGGCTGTATTTCAGTCATTTAAACCATACTGACCCAGTTAACCTTTTCTTCAAAATACCTCTATTTTCTGTCATGTACACTACAGTACATAGAGGTTTGCTGTTGTTAAACTGAAAACTGAATTGAAATGATGTAATACATCAAATATATATATATATATATATATATATATAATCTCTACACGGCAGCTCTAATTAGAAGCAACCAAAAGCAGTAGCTCGTTAGTGTACTCCTCAGGCACTGGGAGTCTGATTCGGATCTTTATCGACTCCCCAGACTTGTCTCAGACGAAGCCCACATGATGCCCCGCCCACACACCACATCAGAGTGAATCTGCATGAGGCAGCTTTGACCGACACAAACATAGGGTTTAAGGGGAGATTAAAGGAGAAATCGACTTTTGGCTGCTCTTACTCTTATCAAGTTTGTATAGCCCTAATTCACAATCACAAGGATGTCTCAGAGGACTTCACAGAGAATGTGCCCAGCTAGGTCTAGCTAACCACAATCAAGAAACAGACTTGAACAACTTATATAAAGCATTAAAAAAAACAAGCATAGCAAGAGAAGACAGAGAAGAGGAGAGCGAGGAGAGAGAGAAAGGTAAAATACCCAAAAAGAAAAGAAATATAGTTTTTAAGTGATTCGAAAGTTCCAGGGGGACGCGTGCAGCGGTGGCGTCCTCTCTCCATTCTTCTTCTCCCTGTACACCAACAGCTGCACCTCCAGTCACCAGTCCGTCAAGCTCCTGAAGTTCACTGATGACAACACCCTCATAGGGCTTTATCTCTGATGGAGATGAGTCTGCGTACAGATGGGAGATCGACCATCTGGGGACTGGGTGCAGTCAATGGGAGTTGAACATCAGAGCACTCACTAAGAAGGCACAACAGAGGATGTACTTTCTGCGGCACCTGGAGAAATTCAAAGTGCCAAAAGCAACAATGGGGCTCTTCTACTACACCTCCATTGTTGAGTCCATCCTAACCACCGCCATCACCATCTGGTATCACCATCTGCTACTCTCAAGGACATCTGCAGACTGGAGTGTGTATCATCCACTGTGCTGAAAATGGGATCGGATGTAGCCTGCCATCCCTTCAGGACCTGCACACCGCCATGGACGGAAAATCATGGCCGACCCCTCCCCCCCCACAAACTCTTTGAGGTACTGAACTGACGGAACGGAAGGAGGAGGTCCGTCAAGATTTCAACAGAACCAGCTCCCCTAAGAGAGAGGTAGCTTTTTCCAGAGATGTGGAGAATGGTGGAAGAACACTTTACCTGCTGTTCCCACCCCGCCCCCCCACCTTGATTCTAGGGACCATATGAGCTCGGCTAAATCCGAGGGTTAAGAAAAGCACCTTAAAGTCCGATATGGCCTATTATCTGTCATCGGTTTACTTCAGTTTGTGATTTCCGACATTTCTCAGAATTACTTTTGACAAGCAAAAACTGCCAGACAAGGGGCGTGAAGCCCTGAACCTGTTGCATTATGTTATGTTATTACGCGATATCTTAGTTTCTCTTGTGTCTTGTGGTGGCATTATTTGAGACTACTGTGGGTGGATAAATGATCTAACTCTGCCTCTTCTATGATCAACCTTTACCTGTACGGTTGTTAAATGCTGATGCAAAGAACAGAACGAGGGTGTTGCTCAAAAACCGGGTGTTTGTTGATTTAATTTTTGTGTTATCAAACTTCATTGTATTTGTAGCTACGATGGAATCATTACATCAACATTACATGACGTCCTCTACGTTTGTCTAGTTCTTCAGGAATACAAAAAATACATCCACCACTGAACAACGCTATGGGCCCAGAAATGCAGTCAGCGTTCAACTGTTTTAGCGTGGATCTTCCCTTTAAGTGTTCGCCCTGATTTCTCTCCCTCAGCCAGCCTGTCAGGTTAAAAAAAGATGATCTGGGCGAGGTGAGGTGAGGACACGTCTGCTGTGTGAAGAATGAAGATGTGTAAAGGAACACCTCCATGCCAGGTGCTCTAGTCTAATCCCCTGTCTGTCTGCTCCAGCTCAGCAGAGACTGGTTGCTCCTCAAACCCCAGTCCAAAGCAGTTCAAGGGCCTTCTCCTCATTATATCTGTTCCATGGCTCCACTCCACTTTCTCCCCCAACTCATTTGGGAGTTGAGTCATGTTGTGTAACGATTTCTGAACCTTGATCAGCAGTCCACACAAGCATCTCAGTCGGTGGGACTCCAAAGGGGCTACTTTAAGCATACATAACGAAGAAGAAAAAAAGCAGATATGAAAGATCGAAGCTGTAGGTTCCTCTTTGTACTCTTGTAATTAGCGGTGATTGTCAATTAGTCTCGTTAACCTCCAAGGCCGGTGGAAGGGTGGAGACATGATTACCATTGATAGCAGGCTCTCAGGTGTCTTATGGAAACTAAGGTCAAACTCACAGTCGTAACATAATCGCTCTTCTCCTTTACTTGCGCCTCGGACGTCAATCATTCTGCATGGGAGAACAGTGCAGTAGGAACCAGCAGGAAGTGCAAAACAAAGGAATCTAATTATTCCCAGTGAGCAGGGTCCATTTATTTCAATTCGAAAACAAAATTAGGTTTGCAGACAGGGCTATAAACACATAATTAATGCACAATAAACAGAGTAAAAAACAAAAACAAAGATAACCACAATAAAACCCATGACAAATTTCTACAACATATGAACAAAATATAATTTGAGACCAGACAATGTCTACAGTAATAATAACTCCTGGTTGTGCAAATGTTGCAAATAAGGAAGAAATACAAAGTTCCTTCCTTAGTTTATGAATATTAATGGTTGCAGCTGATCATACAGCTGCAGCTACAGCTTATACTGAAGTGACATTGAATATTTCAGCAAATACAGTATGCAACACATATGTTATATGAGAAGAGTATTTGTAACTGTCATGAACACTGTTGGTTTTATTCAGATTATACCGCCACAAAATAGACAGGAGTGACATTCCTTAGTTTTGATGAAACTAAGGATTGAAACATTGATGAAATAGGATGAAAGATTTCTTGCTATGCTATCACAGCTATTCTTGATTTATAATGAATAATCCAATGTATTTTTTTTTTTACATTTTGAGGCTTAGAACTCTGTGGACAGAACAGTGTAGCCTCCTCATGTCCCCGGTCAGGGAGCTGCCAGCTCACCACATGGCTCTTCCAGTCCCCAGCTGGGACCAGCTCCGGCTCTCCTGCTGGTCTGCCCAGATGGAACAGGCCACACCACGTACCATCCACACATATACTGTATGCTGTACTAACTTTACATCATGGATGGATTATTTCACCTATAGGTCTGTAGGTGCCCCCATCCCACCTGCATGGCGGGCCTGCAGAAGTCCCTCTCAGGTACCCAAAGAATCAGACTGTCAGATAAATCAGGCAAACATACTGTATAACATAATGATAGCCAAAATTGTATGCCATGCTCTGTGCAAAGCACCAATGGCACACATTGTTTGTATTATTGTCTTTGACATGATTATTCATCACAAACATGTAATTTCAACTGACATTGACAAGACATTGTAAATGTATTGACATGCAAACAGGATATTGTAATGAACAAAACTAGCTACGGCCTACCCATACACCTATCACAGAAAGTCCCTGTAGTAGGAATATTATAGGAATATTACAGAGATAGCAAAGGAGATTTAAAATATACCATGAAGCATAATAAGGTCAGTATAAACTCAGTATGATTTGATTCATGCAGACTCCAGTGGTGCCACACTATGTTAGCCTCACGCCTTCCCAGGAGGGGAAAGGCTTCAGTGCAGGGAAGGTCATCGGTCAGCAAGGAATGACTAACCAGTCTGAAAAAAGCAAAACTGACCATGTACATGTACAACATTGTGTGTGTGTGTGTGTGTGTGTGTGTGTGTGTGTGTGTGTGTGTGTGTGTGTGTGTGTGTGTGTGTGTGTGTGTGTGTGCGTGCGTGCGTGCGTGCGTGCGTGCGTGCCAGTTTACCATAACTACTTAGTGCTTTCTATTGTGTAATAATTATTTTGGTGCATGTTCCTTCTTTTCCAAAAAATCTTGTCCCCTCATATTGTTTTGGCTCTTCAGTATTAAATGAAATTAATCATAACAAGAAATGTGCGTCAGTGGCAGCTGGGTGCCAAAGTGCTCTCTCTCAGACTGCCTTGGGAGAATAACATAGTGTGTGCTTAGGCTAGGAGTCCAGCATTTCTGGATTCTGCATTTGCCAGACAGCCAGTCCCCGGGCCAGCAGCAGTCTCCATATTAAAAAAAAAACCCCAACTACCTGCCAGGGAGAAACGAACGGCCACAATAAGCAGCCTTAGTCCTCTTTGACAGCAGGAACAGATGATGCAGCACTACAGAGGGCGATAATTAGCCACAGAGGAACCAAAGACCACAAGGCAAAAACTGCCCTCCACATTGAAATAAAATATGAATAGGTTGCAGTCTGGGGCGATGAGAAGGCCTGATTGGTCTTCTTGCACCCTCAAGTGGTGAAACACTGACATGACGGGAAGTGACACGAGAGCTGATGCTGCCTGATCATTCAACACTGCAACTTTGAGCAATGGCACTACTGTGTATTTTGAATTCTGTTGCTTTTTGTTGATTTTATTTTTTGCTTGACTCCCAACACATCTGATGATATTTATAAGCAGCTGTTGTTGTTTTTTAACAGTGCATTTGCAACACCACATATGTTTTTAATCATTCAATATTTTTTAAGATTACATAGCAAAACAAGAACCCAAGAACCATGACTGTAAGGCTGTGATGTCATCATAGAGTTGCTCCGTAAACAACCAATGGCTCATTCATTTTGATAAATCACAGACACAGTTTGAGTTTTAGCACCAAGATGACCAGCAGATTGTTATAGGCTACTTCTATAATATTCTTCACCAAAAAGGCACATGTATCTTCAGAAAATCATTGCATAATTGATCTTTTCCCACATTGCTCAGTCATTGTTTAATAGAGCATTATCTGAAGATCACTACAGACAGGAGTGGAAATTATTATTTGATTCTCACAATGAGTCAGGATGAACGCTCAGCAATCCAAACCCAAATGTCCCATGAGAAAAAGACATTATGTAAGGTGTCGGTGAAATACTGCTTTACTGCTTATAAACTGGGGTGGGATTAAAAAAGTGTATACTTCTTCCCACTCCCTTTCAAATATGCTAAGAAGTGAAAAAAAAAAAAAAGTGAGACCTTTGTTTGTTTGTTTTTTATTCTGTAAATTGTAAATGTTTTTCTTCTTGCATATTTGAAATAAAATGGAATCAAATCAAATCAAATCAAACTCCAACATCAACAATAAATTTGACTGCACGTTCAAATATTCATTGCAACAAATTATTTTCCACATTGATCATCATCATCATACATGCCTTTTACAAATCCTGCCCCCGAAAATATGCTGAGCAGAAGAATATGATGGATGGCTCCTACAAAAAGCACCGTTCACTGAATGCAGCATCACAGCGTGCCGTGGACGTGGGCTCGTGGGCGGAGCATACAGCACGACAAAGTCCATAAGAAAGTGACACATTGCCTCAGTGAACATGGCAGGAAGCAAAATGCTACGCTGCTGCCAAGCCAAATACACTCAGACCCCCTATCAGTTTATGGCTGTAATGGATCCTGCAGGCAGACGGAGCCCATTCGCCTCCAGAGGCCGTTTGGAAGTGCCTCGCCACATAAGAAACCGCATGGAGCCACTATACACACGCAGGCCAGCTGAACCCGGCGCACAGTCCGACCCATTCACACAGCTTGAGATGGAGGGAGAGTGAACCTCATTATGGGGGAAACAGCAGGAAAATGGCTGTTTTATAACAATAAAACCATTATGAAAAGATGACAAAACTAGTGGAGACTCTGGGTAAGACTTCAGAGAAATGTATGTTGACAGTCTCTATTTATTTTTCATGTTTCCTGGTCGTAGGCGTAAATAACAACAAGGATGGTGACTGAATCTACTTAAGGCCCTCAGTTGAATGAGATGTTTCCAACTTCTTCAATCTGTTTGGCAACCTGCTGTGTACAGTCAAAAAGTCTGTGGCACTAATTCCAGCAATACTTGATACAAGGGTTTGACCAATCATGTATCAGTTTGCAGATATATTAGGACAATATAGGTCCTTTATTAAATATCATATTTTGACCAATCATGTGATGTCAGGTCGTCCACCACTGACCACTTGCACATTGTTGCAGGATGTAGTTAAGCGCGCCTCAACCTCTGCAGCCCAGCAGGCAGGTCTGGTGCTTCTCAGAAAAGGCAGACTTCAGATACTTAGATATTTGGATGTAATCCAAAAGGTACTGGAGCACACAGATCAAGTGTATAACTTGATCTGTGTGCTCCAGTACCTTTTGGATTACATCCAAATATCTAAGCACTTGCACATTGTATTTGTTTCAAAAAACCCAGACCGAACCTTAGAGTAGGCCTAATACTTACTACCAGCAGAGGTGGGGACTTGAGTCAGAGGACTTGGACACTGTTTTACTTGAGCATGAAGAGAAGACTTGAGACTTGACTTGATGCATGAAGAGAAGACTTGAGACTTGACTTGATGCACGAAGAGAAGACTTGATACTTGACTTGATGCATGAAGAGAAGACTTGAGACTTGACTTGATGCATGAAGAGAAGACTTGAGACTTGACTTGATGCATGAAGGTGAAGACTTGAGACTTGACTTGATGCATGAAGAGAAGACTTGACTTGATGCATGAAGAGAAGACTTGAGACTTGACTTGATGCATGAAGATAATATTTGAGACTTGACTTGATGCATGAAGAGAAGACTTGAGACTTGACTTGATGCATAAAGAGAAGACTTGAGACTTGACTTGATGCATAAAGAGAAGACTTGAGACTTGACTTGATGCATAAAGAGAAGACTTGAGACTTGACTTGATGCATGAAGAGAAGACTTGAGACTTGACTTGATGCATGAAGGTGAAGACTTGAGACTTGACTTGATGCATAAAGAGAAGACTTGAGACTTGACTTGATGCATAAAGAGAAGACTTGAGACTTGACTTGATGCATGAAGAGAAGACTTGAGACTTGACTTGATGCATGAAGAGAAGACTTGAGATTTGACGCATGAAGAGAAGACTTGAGACTTGACTTGATGCATGAAGAGATGACTTGAGACTTGACTTGACGCATGAAGAGAAGACTTGAGACTTGACTTGATGCATGAAGAGAAGACTTGAGACTTGACTTGATGCATGAAGAGAAGACTTGTGACTTGACTTGATGCATGAAGAGAAGACTTGAGACTTGACTTGATGCATGAAGAGAATACTTGTGACTTGACTTGATACATGAAGAGAATGCTTGAGACTTGACTTGACTTGGTGACTTGGGACTTGACTTTGACTTGAACTTTGATGACTTGAAAAGGTTTCTAAAGTCTTGACTTGAGATCTTGTGTTTGTGTAAATGACTTAGATTGTAAGTGTTGAGATTTTTCAAGCAGATGACTGAGTTTAAATATTTTCTTTTCTGAATTTAGGGAATGAGTGCATTTTTTGTTAAAACCGATTATAGAAATCAAATACGGATTTTATTTTACAGTATTATGATATTAAATTGATACTTGAGACTCTGGTGAGACTCAGGTCACACACACAGTCCTGATCTGGGATCAGCAAGCACATGGGGGTCAATAGAGGCGCTTCCAGTTCTGTCTCTATGATATAATAAGGATATGAGCCGGTGCGTGGCAGAAAATAAGCTTTTTACAGGACGTACATGCACAGTTGCCACATGCCCTATCAGCCTCTGTTCCAGGCCTTTGCATGGCACGTTCTAGCTCAATACTGCATCAATCTGAGAGACGTATGTTCTGGGCGAGTAGTTTAACATGAAATAAGATGAAATTAAGGACCAGCAGCCTGTTGCACCAGCTGAACGTAAGTTCTGTCTTAAGTTAGGGTGTAAAGTCCACACTAACTGCTACGTTCAAACTAGTTAGTTTGACACTAAAGTTGTGTCTTTGTTGAGTTGCACCACGGAGACGTAAGGTACATCTTAACTAGTAGTCCTTAAACCTCACACTAGCCAAAATAGTGTCGCAGAAAATGACGTGTACAGTATCTGTGACCAATCAGTGAAAAGCACGGTGGAAACGGTGTTTATTTACCGTTGTTTAAGTAAGTGGAGTGAAAACAGGACATGTTGCCCACCGCAAATTAGTGCTTTCATATTTCATCAACACTAATCAAATGAGAACGTTATTGAGTAACGTTCATTTAGGTTCATATTAGCTACTGTTAACGTTTATCTGTGAGCTCTTCATTGTAGGCTAATTTACCACCATCCTGCCTCGCTAAATTGTTGCGGTTATTTTAATTTGTATGCAGTGCTGCAGCTTGTGGGAACAAAAGCGTGAGTCATAAATATCAAAGGGTGTAATACTTTATCACGGAGAGCGCGTTGCGGACGCAAAACAACGATGCGCCACGGTGCCAAATTGCAATCCGTGCCAACTGCTATTTTACGGAGGACCTTACACCTAGTAAGAAGTAGGTGTAAATTTTAAGTTCTAACTTATGCCTACGTTGTAACTATTTCCCTTGGTGCAACCCAAATATTTTTAGTAATGCGTAAACTCGGACTTAGTTAGACTTTACGTTCAAACTAGCTTACGTTTCAACTTACGCACAGCTGGTGCAACCCACTGCAGGTTCTAAAACGAAATTCTCTTTTAAACGCCAGACCTTGGCTCTCAGGTCTGGCTAGTTAAAGATGGATGAGGAAGGCGTCTCCGGAGGCAGGGCGTGGTGCCAGACGTGTCGGCCGCTCAGGTGTCAGCAGAGAACAGAGAACAGGAGATCAACAGCTGTGGGAGGATCAGATCACCAGGAGGAAAGACACATACGCAGCTCGTACCTGGACAACACAACAGGTGAGACCTCTGTCTCTTGTCAGTTTGGTAGAATTTTGTGACGGAAACTATTCTTTTTTTGATTTTGTTTGTTAGTTAGTTTTGTTTTCGGATGTATTCGGATGCTTCCTGCGATACATGTGCAGTCGCCACTCCAGCCGCTTCTTTTCACCTGACAGCGAGGGGTTTTCCCAGCAGGACATACAGTAGCGTGTGGGAGGATCATGTCATTCTTCCCATTTCAACTTGACATCAACGTAAAATTCTAAATTGACCCTAGCTTATTTCCTGTTGCAGCGTTTGCAAATACAATAACTGACAGCAAATAAACTAGGGCCTAAACTGTTACCTAGCAACAGAATTCCAGTCAGTGAAACGGTCTACTATGTAGCCATTACTTATCACGTTCAAGTTCTAGTCTATTAGTCATTGTTTTTACATCGTTGCTGATATTGCTGCTGTTGTTCCATCTCTCATAGGAACTAGAGACTCAAATTGTGTTCTCATCTCCGGCCACTAGAAGGTGCAAGCTAATTGCTTAAGAGACAAGATGACGATGCAGCTCTACTTGCCCAACAGAATAAGTTAAAGAGGATGGATGTAGACTTTATGCATGACGGGGGACGTCACTGCACGGCAGGAGGTCCTACCTCGCCTGCTATTTAACATCTGAAGCTGGAGGTGCGCTCATGCATACATAGGCTACTAATCTCAGGAGCTGGCTGTCTGCCTGCCTGCCTGCGGCCTGCTCTCCTCTCCCAGCAGCACTCAGCGCAGCAGACGACAGGGCCATGGATGAGGCCTACGATTAGGTTACTCACATCGTATATCTAATTCACAGCCTACCTGCGCTGCTGCAAACGCACACAAAGGGGGTTTGTTGGGACGCAGTGGAAAGCCAACAGATGAATGTTAGTCTTCATTTAGTTTCCCACTGAAGGATTAACATAGGCAATGTTGCATCCAGCTCAGGAGGTAGAGCAGGTCATCCACTAATCGCTTTGGATAAAAGAGGTCGGTGGTTCGATTCCCGCCTCCTCCAGTCTGCATGTCGAAGTGTCCTTGGGCAAGACACTGAACCCCAAATTGCTCCCGATGGTGTGTCAGCACCCTGCGTGGTAGCCTGCCGCCATCGGCGTGTGAATGGGTGAATGTACCTACTGATTGTAAAGCGCTTTGGATAAAAGTGCTATATAAATGCAGGCCATTTACCATCCACAGCGTCGTACCGTGTGGGTGCATGTTGTTAAAAACAAAACAAAACTCATACTGTAAATAACACTGTGCTCAAGACTCGGTGCACATCACCAAATGCAACATCAAATGGAGAGGAAAAAAGCCTCTAGAATAGAAAAGATTGTTTCTCTCTCCCTTTGAGCAGTTCCCGCCTAGAGGAGTGGATCCCAATCATTTTCACTTCAAGGACCCCCTAAATTGACACAAATTAGACCACGGACCCCTATTTGATTTGATTGATTTTGTGATGACCCTCCCACTCTCCTAGCCCTGTCTTGCAGGAGCCTGGTGTTGGGGTCATTAGGCTGATTGGGTGTACCTGGGCCAGGTGCACTCATTGGGGGCTTGAGAAGACCTTCAGACAATTCGTTTTCTCTCCCTCCTCACCGACTTTTTGTTCTGTTCTTTTTGTTGTATCTAGTTTGTGTTGAAGTTATTTTCCCTTTTAGTTTTAGTTCATAAATGATTGTTTTAACTTTTATTTTGGTGACTCCCCTAATTTGTTGCTTCCTTGAGTCGGGTTGTAACATAGACGGGAGTCATACACTAAAGTGCCCTAGTGCAGTGGTTCCTAGAGTAGAGCACTTTGTCTTGTTTCACGTGTACAAAATGTGTTCATGTTGATGTGTATGATTTAGGATTTTTTAATGTAAAATTCTGCGCTGGTTTCAGTAAACCTTAGCCTATTGCAGAATTAATAAAGTCAAAGTCAAGATGACTAGAAGAAACTAGAAGATGAGTTGGAATCACATTAGCACTTCAAGTCCAAGTCATCAAACAAAATGAATGCAACACCAAAAGTGTTACTTTTGTACTTCTCCTTCTCTGTAGATTTGAATCCATTTCCTAGCGCTTCACTATTGATCATTGATCAGTTTAGGGCTGCAGGAATATTGTCAAGTCACTATGGCTCTGATCCTCACATTCCTATAGGTTGCTTGCACATTTTGGTAATCTGTGAATTTAAGCTTTTGCTATTGCACCCAAGTCACTGTGGAGAAGAGCAGCAGCCGCAGGTTCAAAAGTACTCTTTGGAAGAAAGAAGAAATAACCGTGCTGTTTCTCTATGTGGCGATGGACAGGTAAATATGACTCCATGAGAAGAATGAGGAGAAACAACAGCAACAATGTCCTTCAGGACCTCCTGTACAGAGGAGTACACGGACGGGACAGAGACACGCCTGTAAGTGTTGCTGGATATCTGTGTCAGTGTTGATCTGACTTTTTATTGTTTGTCTTATTGGCTTTTATTTGTCATGTGTATTTAGGATCTTTATTATAAAGATCATTGGATGAGTAAATGAGCCTCCTGACTCTCCATTGGGTCTTCTGCAGTCGGCCTACTGAATGATTTTCCAACAGGTCCCAGCTCAGTCCGGCAGGGATTCCAAGATGATCCACTCCATAGCCAGTCTGATCAGAGGGAAGAGCCAACTCCTCCTCCTGGAGAGTCCTGACACTGTGGAGATCTACAAGGTCAATGACCTGCTCTTTACACAGCACATTACTATCACTGTGATGCGTTACAGCCGCTGCTGAAAACACATAGGTCCAGAATCCCTGAAGACTTTTCTATTCCATTGCATTTAAATGTATGCAAGGGGACGATGGCATGTCAAAGATAGATAATACTCAAGATACATCAACAAAACTGACTCTCAATCAGAATTCAAATATTATTCCTCCTATCATCTCATGAAGCTCAATATTATGAACGGGAACAATACTCTGCCACAGTTAGAATCAAGAGAAGCCAGTACTTTCATTTGTGAAGTCAACATGAGACAAAGAATAGGAGTCAGATTTTGCTTCTTTTTTTTGAGCATGTAAATCCAAATAACGTGTAAAAATACTAAAAAGTTCAATAAAAGTTCAATACTTATTGGCATCGCAACATGGTTGATTGGGATTTTCTTTGGACAAACAATGGTTCAAATTAAAAACAATATAAAACACTTAATAAAAATAAAATACCATAATCTAATACATAAATTGTATGTTTTAGTCAATTATGGTATGTCTTAGATTATGTTTTTTTTTTTTTTTTTTTTTGTGGTATTTTCATACTGTATACCATAGGGATAAAAACGTTATTATAACCCATACGGAAGAGGCATATATACACATATATGGACATACATCCGACACAAGGTCCACATATATGTCACATACATGTACATGTATGCACTTTGCATACAAACCCACCTGAGATATATGCATATATATGTGAGGATCATATATGTGATCCAAATATAAATTGACATATATGATCATATAGGCAATTAACATATATGAGTACTCCCATACATGTGATCATATATGCTCATGTAAGTAATGGACATATAGGATTATTCTAGCATATGTTTAGATATATGTACATATAAGCAATTAACATATAAGAATATTTCTACATATTTCCGCATATATGCAAATACAAGCAACACACATATATGTTATTCCCTTGCATATCAATATATGTGTGCATATGAGCATTAAACATATATGATTATTATTACGTATGTCAACATACATGCTCATATAATCAATTAACATATGCGGATGTTCGCATACATGTAATCATATATGTTTGTGTAAGCATTGAACATATAGGGTTAAACTTACATATGTC
This sequence comes from Poromitra crassiceps, assembly GCF_964638095.1. NCBI lineage: Eukaryota > Metazoa > Chordata > Actinopteri > Beryciformes > Melamphaidae > Poromitra > Poromitra crassiceps. Next base: position 32,330,317 of record NC_139631.1, read on the forward strand.
TACATATATGTGCATATCAGCAATTACCATATACGAATTTACTTACATATGTAAGCATGTATGCTCATATAAGCAATTAACATATATGAGTACTCCCATACATGTGATCATATATGCTCATGTAAGTAATGGACATATAGGGTTATTATTGCATATGTTTAGATATATGTATATAAGCAGTTAACATATAAGAATATTTCTACATATTTCCGCATATATGCAAATGCAAGCAACACACATATATGTTATTCTCTTGCATATCAAAATATGTGTGCATATAAGCATTACACATATATGATTATTATTACGTATGTCAACATATATGCTCATATAATCAATTAACATATGCGGATGTTCGCATACATGTAATCATATATGTTTGTGTAAGCATTGAACATATAGGGTTAAACTTACATATGTCTACACATATGTGCATATCAGCAATTAACATATAAGAATGTACTTACATATGTAAGCATGTATGCTCATATAAGCAATTAACATATATGAGTATTCTCATACATGTGATCATATATGTGCATGCAAGTAATGGGCATACAGGGTTATTCTTGCATATGTTTAGATATATGTACATATAAGCAATTAACATATACGAATATTTCTACATATTTCCGCATATATGCAAATACAAGCAACACACATATATGTTATTCTCTTGCATATCAACATATGTGTGCATATAAGCATTAAACATATATGATTATTATTACGTATGTCAACATATATGCTCATATAATCAATTAACATATGCGGATGTTCGCATACATGTAATCATATATGTTTGTGTAAGCATTGAACATATAGGGTTAAACTTACATATGTCTACACATATGTGCATATCAGCAATTAACATATAAGAATTTACTTACATATGTAAGCATGTATGCTCATATAAGCAATTAATATATGAGTATTGTCATACATGTGATCATATATGTTCATGCAAGTAATGGACATACAGGGTTATTCTATTATGTTTAGATATATGTACATATAAGCAATTAACATATTAAGAATGTTTCTACATATTTCTGCGTATATGCAAATACAAGCAACACACATATATGTTATTCTCTTGCATATCAAAATATGTGTGCATTTAAGCATTAAACATATATGATTATTATTACGTATGTCAACATATATGCTCATATAATCAATTAACATATGCGGATGTTCGCATACATGTAATCATATATGTTTGTGTAAGCATTGAACATATAGGGTTAAACTTACATATGTCTACACATATGTGCATATCAGCAATTAACATAAGAATTTACTTACATATGTAAGCATGTATGCTCATATAAGCAATTAACATATATGAGTATTCTCATACATGTGATCATATATGTGCATGCAAGTAATGGACATACAGGGTTATTATTGCATATGTTTAGATATATGTACATATAAGCAATTAACATATAAGAATATTTCTACATATTTCCGCATATATGCAAATGCAAGCAACACACATATATGTTATTCTCTTGCATATCAAAATATGTGTGCATATAAGCATTAAACATATATGATTATTATTACGTATGTCAACATATATGCTCATATAATCAATTAACATATGCGGATGTTCGCATACATGTAATCATATATGTTTGTGTAAGCTTTATAGGGTTAAACTTACATATGTCTACATATATGTGCATATCAGCAATTACCATATACGAATTTACTTACATATGTAAGCATGTATGCTCATATAAGCAATTAACATATATGAGTATTGTCATACTTGTGATCATATATGTTCATGCAAGTAATGGACATACAAGGTTATTCTATTATGTTTAGATATATGTACATATAAGCAATTAACATATAAGAATGTTTCTACATATTTCTGCGTATATGCAAATACAAGCAACACACATATATGTTATTCTCTTGCATATCAAAATATGTGTGCATTTAAGCATTAAACATATATGATTATTATTACGTATGTCAACATATATGCTCATATAATCAATTAACATATGCGGATGTTCGCATACATGTAATCATATATGTTTGTGTAAGCATTGAACATATAGGGTTAAACTTACATATGTCTACATATATGTGCATATCAGCAATTAACATATAAGAATTTACTTACATATGCAAGCATGTTTGCTCATATAAGCAATTAACATATGAGTATTCTCATACATGTGATCATATATGTTCATACAAGTAATGGACATACAGGGTTATTCTCACATATGTTTAGATATATGTACATATAAGCAATTAACATATAAGAATATTTCTACATATTTCCGCATATATGCAAATACAAGCAACACACATATATGTTATTCTCTTCCATATCAAAATATGTGTTCGTATAAGCATTAAACATATATGATTACTATTATGTATGTCAACATATATGCTCATATAATCAGTTAACATATGCGGATATTCTCATACATGTAATCATATATGTTTGTGTACGCATTGAACATATAGGGTTAAACTTACATATGTCTACATATATGTGTATATCAGCAATTAACATAGAAGACTTTACTTACATATGTCTACATATATGTGTATATCAGCAATTAACATGACTTTACTGACATATGTCAGCAGGTATGCTCATATAAGCAATTAACATATATGAGTATTCTCATACATGTGATCATCTATGTTCATGTAAGTAATCCAGGGTGCAGCAGAGAGACTGGTTGGAGGGGGCGTGAACATTTCTCCAGAATTTGCATGGAAGTCCCATGATGCATTTGGGGCAGAGATTAGGGATCTAATATGGTTAATAACTCCACAGGATTTAATTTATGAAGCTTTTAAATTATATATTTGGAATCAGCTTTACAATAAGCTTCTAAATCATATATAATATATAATGTTTACACTAAAACCATAATATAGACTGTGGGGCATTTTAATGACTCCACTGTCAAAAAATCCTTATTTTTCAATCTCATGCACACTGGACAAACCTTGAAAATATCCAGTAGTGCTGGAAGTCTTGCACAAAACTAACCATTTTCATGGTGGGTTTCACTTCTGAGATGTTGTTCAATCAAAAATAATTTGGAAAATTACATCTCTTTTAATTAAGAGATATGTGTTTTGATTCCATACATGTTCATATATTGTGATATATATGCACATATATCCTGGATATATAGGTGGATATATGTCAAATAGAGATAAATACATACAGTTATACACAGGTAATAGTCATATATGTTCATATAAAATAAAACATATATGTATGTATAGTTATTATTCATATATAGTTTTATATGTATTAACCATATATGCCCGTATAGTGTCAATGCATACAAATGTACATATAATTAATTGCCATATGTGTCCATATACAATCTATACATGTATGCACATATATAATTATATAGGACAAACATATATGGACCATATATGAAACGTTCCAATTCCATACATGTTCATATATTGTGATATATATGCACATATATGCACATCTATCCTGGATATATAGGTGGATATATGTCGAATACAGATAAATACATACAGTTATACACGGGTAATAGTATTATATGTTCATATAAAATAAAACATATGTATGTATAGTTATTATTCATATATAGTTATATATGTATTAACCATATATGCCCGTATACTGTCAATGCATACAAATGTACATATAATTAATTGCCATATGTGTCCATATACAATCTATACATGTATGCACATATATAATTATAAAGGACAAACATATATGGACCATATATGAAACGTTCCAATTCCATACATGTTCATATATTGTGATATATATGCACATATATGCACGCATATCCTGGATATATAGGTGGATATATGTCGAATACAGGTAAATACATACAGTTATACACAGGTAATAGTCATATATGTTCATATAAAATAAAACATATATGTATGTATAGTTATTATTCATATATAGTTTTATATGTATTAAGCATATATGTCCGTATAGTGTCAATGCATACAAATGTACATATAATTAATTACCATATGTGTCCATATACAATCTATACATGTATGCACATATATAATTATATAGGACTAACATATATGGACCATATATGAAACGTTCCAATTCCATACATGTTCATATATTGTGATACATATGCACATATATGCACATATATCCTGGATATATATGTGGATATATGTCGAATACTTATATGAACATATACTACATGTATGTTTACTACATATATGTGTATATATGCCTCTTCCGTATGGGAAACAACTACTAAAACTGTCACATGGCACACTCAGATGATTTGACAAATTCTCTGTAGTGCCTCAGTAGAACAGTTGGAGGAGGCAAACTTGAACTTTGAACTTTTAGTGCTACAGTTATAAACCAGGAAATGTGCTCCTCCTGTGCCCATGAAACAGAATTGGCATTTGAGTACATCATCAAATGAATCTTGCTCCTCCGTTTTAGGGAGAATCTTGTTTATGCTCCCGTGTCTGTATTGAATTTACCGAGCTAATAGGAATAATATGTGAAATGTGATATTGGATGTATTTTCCCTTTAATTGCCACGTAAACCCACAGCTGGATAAGCATGCAGCCCATTCAAGAGGAGCTAGTAAAGACGCTGTTTACCTCCCAGCCATCACAACAAGCGCGACAGGCCTTAATTCAATCAGAGGCGCTCTGACTCAGTCCTGCCCATACCTTTACGACAAGCGGAGGGGGTCTTTCTCCTCGGTCGGCTCACAGAGAACCGGAGACCACTCGAAAAAACAGGTAATCTGACACGTTTGTTTTATTTGGAGTGAGTTTGAATCAGCGAAATCTGTTTTTTTTACAATCACATCTTCTTGCTCCTCTCTTCACATCAGAGTAACCTAAAGGCACTGAGAGAATCCAAGAAATCCAACGTCACTGTGACCATGACCTACCTAGGCCACGCCTCCCCGGGGTCAAGGCTGGGGTCAACTCGAGACGAACTGAAGGTGCTGCAGCAGATCAACGGAGGGGAGAATATCTGTGTCTTCAAGGGCTTGGTGACTGCAGGAGGTACAGTATATGAGCTGGAAGATATATGAGGCTCTCTAACACCAGAAAGGCCAAGAATGCATGTAAACGTATGTACACAGTGTTACAGGGCTTTTCCTGCATAGAGAAATGGTTGCCGCCCCAAACCGGTTTTAGCCACCCCCCCCAATGGCCCCAGATGCCTGATATATTTGAGTTCAGGTCAGGACAACCCTGACTACATACTAACTCAAAACCAAACATTGTTCCTGTATAATTTTAAAGAATTTCAAAGTTAAAATCCCACATTTGTACCTTCAAATGGCTTCCTTTCTAAAACGTGGTTGCTGTAAAAACACCGCTGTAAAATCACATTGTGTGTGCATAAGTTCTGACAATGACAAGATATATTTGAGATCAGGATAACTGACTACAGTGCACACCAACTCAAAATCAAACATTTTTTTACTGTATCAATCCTGTAATGCAAAGTGTCTCTGTGTGAATGAGTGTGTGAGTGTGTGATGTGTTCGGCCACAGCTATGACATTTTACGTGCGATCGCGCTGAATCTTTCAGGAAGTGTAAAGAGCACCGCCTGCGGGTGACCTAACGGAGCCAGAAAGTCAAATGTAGGTTATGTCCTTCAGCAAGCATGATCAGTCCGATCATGCTTCCGAGGCCCGTTCTGAGCCAAGGAAAACCCTGTGTCAATCCAATTCCTTGAATACTGTGCCTTTAAATTAAATGACTTGTCATTAGAATGATAAAGATCAACTTGGCAAAATGCGAACAGTTTTGACAGACCTTCTCCACACTTCAGTGGCAGAACAATGAGCTGCAGGGTGCCAATGTGTTAAGGTCTCCCCCTCTCCTCACCTCCCACTCTCCAGTTCCAACAATCCAATCAAATCCAAACTATTTTCACATACGATTACTCATCATCTGCCCTGAGAGCAACAGTGTGGCCAGAGCCATGAAGGCTTTCGCCTGCTGTAGGAGAGAAGTGGGCTTCAACGGGAAACAGCGCTGAAACACACTTCTAGACTGAAGAGACAGATGATGTAGACACATCATCAAATAATATTGTCACGGAAACAAACCTAAACTATGATATAAAGAAGATCAATTGCCAGTAGATAATACTGTTTATGCTCTGAGGAAGGCCATTAGGCTCAAACATTTGCATGTTTTTCTTGGCATGACCCAAAACAACGAGGAATATTATTTCAAGACCGGTTAAATACATAAATGGAGTGCCATCGTTGTCATCCCCCTGGGCAGCATCTGATTACCAACCGCGACAGCGTGTGGCTGGTATTGTTTTCACCTTGTGTGTGTGTGTGTGTGTGAGGGTGTGAGTGTGTGTGTGTGTGTGTGTGTGTGTGTGTGTGTGTGTGTGTGTGTGTGTGTGTGTGCGTGCGTGCGTGTGTGTGTGTGTGTGTGTGTGTGTGTGTGTGTGTGTGTGTGTGTGTGTGTGTGTGTGTGTGTGTGTGCGTGTGCGTGTGTGTGTGTGGGTGTGTGTGTGTGTGGGTGTGAGGGTGTGAGGGTAGAGGGAACTACCACAGAAGGCGTTTTGTAATGGTAAAATAATTTTGCTCTCACAATTTACAGTACTTTGCCAGCCTGTGTACTCCAGAGACTGTCTGACAGATTTTGTCAATGCGATACAGCCACGAAACTTTATAGGTGTGTAGTTAAGATCATGATGAAGGTTGAGTAAAAAAACGGGTGTGGTCCAAGCGAGAGAGCCGGTCCCCCCACATTGCCCGTCCCCCCTTCCCACACACACACACACACACACTTTACGCCCCTGGCCCACATTCATTTTAAGTCGCGTGCATCAGAGATGGCCTGATGGTCTCTAGTTTTCTTCTGCTTTTTGTTTCTAAAACTTCCTTGCGCAAAGTCCCAGTCTTGGTTTTGACCACTCTTGGTGGTCTCGACAATTTGGTCTTTCTGCTGCTAAACTATAAAATAACGTGACAACATACTGCACTGGACGATGAGTGCAAACATTTTTAGCATGGGTGACCCCAGGGAGAATTAACCCCCCCCCCCCCCCCCCATCCTGGTAGTGTAGTACCTACAGAGTACCACCAGGGATGACGTATTTTTTAGGCTTAGAAATCGCCGTCTTGTTTGTTTTTTGTTGCTGTGAAGACCAATAGAGTACCGCAGGAATAGACCCCTTATACGACACACTGACATCACGCAGCGTCGATGCACAAGACGGAGGCAGAAAGACAGACTCCGCGCAGCCCTGTCAAGTAGTTTTCCAATGGCTGGAAAACTATTCAAGCAAGACATGTCTTCGTGTTGTGCAGTGCGATGCCAGAATCGGAAAGCTATTGTAGCAGAGTATTCGGGTCCGCCTATTCACACTTGGTTAATAAAATAATAAACGATAGAGCCAGGCTGTAACGTTATAACAAGCTTCTCCCCACATATCCTGTTCTACTCAACTCGAGGGAACATACACAGCCTCGCACACACGCAATAGAACACAACACAACACTGAACAGTCTGTTACACTATCAACAAAGCAAGGACTAAAGTTTTACCGAATCCCGTCAACTCATACTGCTTTTAATGCTAACCGTAGGAGGAAATCGTTAAAAATGCCCGACTTTGCAGTGCTCGCTCATTTCATATCAGTTAAGCTGTAGTAGGCTGCTAGTAACAGCCACATCGCTTGGTTAGTTAACAACCAAGTAATGTTAAATAATGTCATTATTGAGTTGAACTGATTGGAACGAGGACATCATTAAAAATGTCCGACTTTGCAGTGCTCTTCATAATCAGGTAAGCTGCCTGAAGCTGTAGGCTGCTCAGCCACATCGCTCGGTTAGTTAACGACCAAGTAACGTTACATAATGTCATTATTGAGTTGTGTGCATTATCAACATAACAATATATCTTTGCAAGTTACAGAATAATTATCTAGTTAATTATCCCAGTTATAAAGGAATGCACGATATGTATTGCTGGCCACTAGGCTTGGCCAATTGACAGCGCCAGTGCGTATGGGTCTGTAAGACATATCCCATTAACCAACGTTAATTTCGATGCATAACATTGCTTATCACTAGGCGATAAGCTGTGGTAGTAAGCCGAGAACTGCATTTTAAAACTAAAATCTAACTGTGCAGATGGGCACAGAGCAGTCCTGACAGCGGGGCTTTTACACAGTTCTCTGTGTCTGTCAATGCTGGGCTCACGGCTTTTTGCCTACACGATGCGCGCGCAGCTCCAATGTTGACAGCTGTATAAGGGGTCTATCAGTCTGAAGTAGCAAATCTCGCCGCCATGCTGTTTCGGAAGGTCAAAAAAGGCTATGGGGGTTTAGAATGGGGATTTGGGTTAAATGCATGAAATAAGGTCTGTGGTTAACATATTTGCTTATGGGAGTGGTGGAAATCTGTGTTCAGCAGGATAATCTTCACAAACAAAGACGGCTTTTATGACTTTTGAAGCATCCAAGGCAGCCAAGATGAAACCATTAGAGCAACAATGTTGTCTTCTTCTATTCTCACACACCTCACGGTCGTGTTCCCCCGTGTCTCCACTGTGTCGTGTAGAGCAGTTCCAGTTTGTCTCACAGAGGCACAGAGGATACCCCTTCAGTGCCACCATGTACGTGAATGGCATCATGGCGGCCAGGATCAGCTCGTGCTGTGAGTACCGCTACGCTCCGGGCTTCCAGCAGGGCAAGAAGAGCTGCTTCAGACTGACGTGGCTGGCCGGTGGGATGCCGTGTTACAGGTCACACTTCAACCTCCATTCATGTTTGTGTTTTGAATGTTTTGTGTCTGTGATGGGCTCAAAGGGCTCAAAGAAAGACTAATAGTTTAGGCGACAATTGTGGGCAAATGAATGTCACTGACAATTTCATCTTTTGGACCCCAGGAAGACTAATGGGGGGTCCTTTTGAAAATAAATAAATAAATAAAATTAATTTGAAGAGCCCATGTGATCTCTTTATTTGTCAGGCAGACTCACAACGGGGCTTGAATGAAAGCTAAGAAGCCACACTCTTTAAAATGCTATCAAACGTTCTCGTAAAACACGAGTAAAGGCCCTGAAAATGAACCTAAAATAGGATATACGCCTAGAATCCAATTTATTGTAGGGGTCGTTAAATTCATGAGCTGATAACTACGATAAAACTACCATTCTACAATGGCTATTATAAAAATCTATCTATGGACATATACATTATTAAAAAAAAAAAAATAGAATTTGCCACCTTGAGTGGTACCAAAATCTGGTCTGGCCCATCGACTAACTGGCAGAAATTAAAATGAGCAGGCGTCCAAAAACAGATTCCTGATGGCAACAGAAGGGTGATTGTGAAACTGTTGCTGGACAAAAGAGGGAGATCTTGTGCGTCGGCAGTGGAAAAAAGATGCATATTGCATGACGTAAGGGGATGACTTCATGTCGATGGTGGTCGTCTATATTGTGGAGGGAATATGAGTCATGACAGAGGGATTTTTCATCTTTTTCAGATGTACGAGTTTTCGAAACAAGTATAGCTCCTGCCAGCAGCTGAACAATGGCACCAAGGAGAACTTCATTCTCCCTATCCTCCCTGTAGAACAGAATGCTGGCAACGGTAAAGCCTGGAAACCAGTGTCTCCATTTTCCATTACTTCCTTAAACTTATTCATCAACATTGTTTGACATAAGGCCCAATCCCTGTTTTCAAATGACTATTTTGAAGACAAAATACCCCACAAAGCATTCTTCCTCATTTCTCCACTATAATGATTTATACGCAGGCAGCATGGCGTCATGTCCCTCATCTCCTCTGTTCATCCCAGCCAAACCGGAGAAGAAGAAATCAGTGAGGAGGACGAGGAAACACGTCAAGGAAGGCGCCGATCGCTCCACGGACAGCGAAGACGCAGCTGTCGCCGGGGTTAAAGAAACCTCAAAGCACAAACGACGCAAGGGTCAGTCTAATCAGAGCGAGAGCAAGGGCAAGACGGGTCAGTCTAATCAGAACGAGAGCAAGGGCAAGATGGTGGGACATAACGGGGGAGAGGAAGGACAGCAAGACAGCCAGGACTCAGAGGTGTCACACACGTCAATGCGGGCAGGTGAACGCCACGAGCCAGCAGCACCGCCTGCCAAACCGGACCAAACGCGCCCGAAAACGTCCCACCACAACGTCAGGACCGCGCACGGAGGCCACCAGGAAGTCAACAAGACAGCCAAAGTCCTTGGTGAGTCCCGTTTGGCGCACGAGAGCAAGGGCAAGATGGTGGGACATAACAGGGGAGAGGAAGGACAGCAAGACAGCCAGGACTCAGAGGTGTCACACACGTCAACGCGGGCAGGTGAACGCCACGAGCCAGCAGCACCGCCTGCCAAACCGGACCAAACTCGCCCGAAAACGTCCCACCACAACGTCAGGACCGCGCACCGAGGCCACCAGGAAGTCAACAAGACACCCAAAGTCCTTGGTGAGTACCGTTTGGCTCATTTTACCTGATGTGCAGGTGGAACAGTTAGTAGCCAGCTGTAATGTGTGTGTGTGTGTGTGTGTGTGTGTGTGTGTGTGTGTGTGTGTGTGTCTGTAAGTAAAAACCCAATCCCCGACGCCTCAAGAGACGCTGTCTAGCGACAGATGCTATAGCCCTCATGGTTTTAGCCTGGTTGCTAGAGCGTCCACTTCCCATGCCAAAGGTTCCCGGTTCGATCCCCAGCTGACGCAGGTTACACAGGTTCATTCATCCCTGTGCAGACTGAGGATGTAAAATAGATAAGGGAAGAAGAGTCCAGCAGCACCTGGCTTTTAAAGTGGAAATACGGGTGACCTCCAGTCCATCTGTACAGTATGTGCTATTTTCCATCGATGCTGTTTCGTGGAAGAACAGCCCGTGCCTTTCTTCTTCTTTGTCCAGATTCATTGCAGGATGAGGAAGCGCTGAGTCAGCAGAGAGGCGAGCAGAGGAAAGATCCGGGATCAAATGGGAGAAGCAGAGACGGGGAAAGACTGAAGGACTTCTATGAAGAATGTGTGGAAATGAGCGGCGCCGCGCTGGAGCCGGGCCCAAGCAAACACAAGTGGTTCAAGGCAAACAGTGAGTCAAGAAACCGCAGCACAGTAGGAACGCGCTGGAATCCCCCAAGAGTGTTGTAACTGATTTACATAATACACTTAGCGCAGTAAAAAGTCCAATTGACGAGAGAACGTGTGGGGCGTTGAGCATTGTCTCATTGGAGGGAGGATGGATTACGTGTGAGAATGTGTGCAGACATTAGTCACACAATCCTTCTTTTTTTAATCGAGGTTTTTCTTTTTCTCTCTCCCAGTTTTTCTCCCCGATTGTACTTGGCAATTCCCCCCTGCTGTCTCGGTCGTTGCTCCACCTCCCTCCGCCGATCTGGGGAGAGCGGTAGACTACTAGCAGATGCTTCCTCCGATACATGTGCCGTCGCCAGCGTCTTCTTTTCACCTGACAGCGAGGAGTTTCACCGGCAGGACGTATTGTGGGAGGATCACGCTATTCCCCCCTAGTTCCCCTCCCACAAACAGGCGCGCCCCCCACCGCGACCAGGACTCATACCTCCCACCGGCTTCCCGCCCACAGACAACGGCAAATTGCGTCTGTAGGAACGTCGGTCTGACCAAGCCGGAAGTACCGCTGCCGGGAATTGTACCCGGGTCTCAGCGGTGGTAGGCGAGTGCTTTTACCCCTACAGTACCCAGACACCCCCAGAACTTCACCACGTTATTTAGATTTTCACACATTCACATACAGTTGCGTATCAACTACTCAGTGATTGCACTTGGCTTTGTGGAGGACCGTGTAGTGTAGTGCCTGCCCTGAGCCTTGCTCTCTGTCTCCTCCCCGCATGCCAAGTCCTGGAGAGGTGCCGGCTCCAGAAGAGGCTGTCATCACGTCCCAAAGCTGCAGGCTCAGATGTGGAGCTCAGCGAGGAAACTGACACCGCCTTGCAGCCTGATGGAGAGCCAGGCGAACAGGAGACGGGCTCGCAGCCTGATGGGGAGCCAGGCGAACAGGACACGGCCAGCCAGCTAGGTGTCAGCAAAGACGAGCCTATCGAGGAACAAGACCTGCAGGCACAGGTGAGAGTACAACACAAAGTATTACATAAAACCTGCATTTGTCCCAGAAATACTCTTTGAATGAAACTCAATCATGCAAAATGGCCATTGAAATAACCGACATCCCCATAATGGTACCAAGCAGAGAGCTAATGTAATATAATCCCTTTCCAATACCATAATAAGCCATTAATATAATACAATATGCAGTCAATGGTGCATTAATCATCTTAATGTAATGTAATGTAATCCCAATAATGTAATAAAAGTGAACCCATCATTTACGTAGCAAACTTTTATCTGGCAGCAAGATTATAACAGTTTCAGGTTTTTATACTATTAGTTCACTACAAGTTGTGATTTATGCTGCCCTACCTTTTATGTCATCATGACCAAGACTTATATTTCATATCAACAAAGATTCTGCCCCTACCACTATGTGATAGGTGTCAGCTGTTAGAGGGTACATTGTCCCATGCTTTTTGGTTTTGTGCTTCATTATCTGGTTTTTGGGCCAAAATATTTGACTGGTACTCTAAGGCCTATAGAACAACCCTTCAGCCGGAGGCGGAACTCGCCATTTTTGGCTGCTCGGAATCCTCTCTGCTCCTCCCTATGGCTATACAACAGTCTCTGACGCAGGGGACGACTGTCGCCAAGAGACTCATTCTGAGGGAGTGGAAGTCTCCCTCTACACCTTCTTTTCAGCTGTGGCTGACGGACATGATCTCGGTTATACGTATGGAGAGGCTCCGGTTTTTGAGGACAAATTCTCTTGGGAAGTTCTTGGTTATCTGGCACCCGTTTCTGGCCTATTTGGATGAGGTTAATAGCGATACGTGACTCGCATAACTGACTTCTCATGGACCCTTTGCGTGGGATCCACGCACATCCCTTGCAGGCACATGGGGACCTTACGTGGCTGGTAGTGCCAAGCTGTAGTATTGGAATGTGAACTATGTTTGTTTGTTTTTTCTTTCTCTGTCTGAGCCTTTTGTTGTTGTTTCTGTTTTACGTTTTGAAAATTGCAAAAAAAAAAAAAAAACGATTCTGCCCCTAAATGCTATGAAACCAGTGGTTCTCGAAGTGGGGTCCGAGGACCCCCAGGAGTCCTTAAGAGGGTTCCAGTGGGTCCCCAGGAGAAAGGGTACTAATTCATTTTCACGGGAATTCCAACCATACACTAACACAATGACAGAATGTATGACTATTTTGGTCATGGATTTCATACACTTTCTATAATAAAACGTCGAAAAGTGAGATGACCCCCTCTCCTGACCCTGTCTTGCAGGGGCTTGGTGTTGGGGTCCTTAGGCTGATTGGGTGCCCCTGTGCCCGATGCACTCAGAAGACCTTCAGACCATTCAGCCTCTCTCGTTCTTGTTTAATGTAGTTTGTGTTGTCTAGTCCTTTTCCCCTATAGTATTAGTTAATAAATTGTTTTAACTTTTACTTTGGTCTGACTATCATTCCCTCATGTTACAACCTGAAGTGACAAAGGAGGGGAGTCATCAATAAAAGTTAAAACAATCACTTATTAACTAATACTAATTAAGGGAAATAACTAGACAACACAAACTACAATAAACAGACAAACAGAACAAAAGGTGCATCGGTGAGGAGGGAGAGAGGCTGAATGGTCTGAAGCAGAGTCGTGTATATAGAAGAGTCGCGACATCTCCATTCACTCCAATGGACCATTTTTTTTACTCTCAAGAGTTCCAGGAAGTAAGGTCCTGGATTAAGCAGCACTGTCGAGTTGCAGCAAAATGGACAGTTTGTGTTGTACTTTGACATTTTTTTTTTTTTTTGTCAAATTGTACATTATCAGCTTTATTTTAGCATTCAAAAGTAGCGCGAGACCCCTTCTTAGCTGTTCATTGGTTAATGAGTCACACATTTTAGTCCTCCGCTGACGCCACTCTCTCTCTCTCTAGAGGACACTAGTCTGAAGGTCTTCTTAATCACAATGACTGCACCAGGCCCAGCTGCACTCAATCAGTCTAATGACTCCAGAACCAGGCTCGTGCAAACAGTGCCCAGAGAGGGTGGTGCGGGGTGGCAGGGGTCGTCGTCTCGTCGCAAAAGCTCAAATCTTATCAGATGGGGGTCCGTCCTCTAATTTGTGTCAGTTTAGGGGTCGTTGATGTGAAAAGGTTTAAGAACTAACTGTATTAAACGATACAACTCTGTCAACTTTTGTAAGAAGATTTCATTCTGATGTGTATTACCTTACTGGGAAGTGCATGATTACGCGGACAGTTGGGACCACAATAGGTCAGTAACTATTTTGGGGACGAGGTGGGCATCTGGCTCAGTCTCACCCGTCATGATGAAGAAGCTTCCAGCCGTGCCTGAAGAATTCCTCAAGGTCCCGCAAAGTGGGCACAGTGGCATGTGGCCGGCAGCCAGAGCATATGTCTCGGCGGGCTCTGCAGCACCTGTCCCGCTCATAGCTCATTCCTGGGCAACACATTGAGGAGTGACGCTGCTGCTCTCACACACAAACAGTAAATACCTTCGCAGTGCTCTGTTCTCAGGGTGCTGATGCAAAGCGTATTTTCGTAGGAGGGGGAAACAAATATCTGTGCTACAAAATGGAATGTCTGTAGCCTATCTCACGGTCATGGATGCCAATAGAGTAGCGCAGGAAGACCTGGGCGTTCGCACTTCTGACTCTTACGTGTAAAGGGTCAATGGGATTTTTGTACAGGGATTTTGGTTAAATGCTTGAAATAAGGTCGGTGGTTAACAAAAGTTTATGAAACAGCGAAGTTTGTGTTCAGTTAAGATAATCTTCACAAATGAGGACCACTTACTGAGGTGATTTAAATGAGACATTTTTCCATTCGTATCACATCATCCATGTCTTCTGTGAAAAACCATCCTCCTCAATGATTATAATAGGCTAGCTATGACAATAAAATAGATATCAATTATATTGCTGTTGTCTTGCGTAAACCATGTAACTCAAGTTGTCTTATGAAACCCTTTCAAAATCCATCGATGAATAAATTTGGTCAAGCCAAACAGTTTCTTAGTCCGCTATGTTTCTCAATTCTCGCAGGATTTCGACCTGGAGCTGTTTTTATTGACTTTTTGCACCTATCAAAAAAACAAATCAAAGATAATGGTAGTGTTCAAATGACCTTGTGGTTTTCTCTTGGATTGCCGGTGTAGCTGGACGCCATGATCATGGTGCTGAACACATCTGATGAGGTGGAGCAGCTGGTTCTGAGGAACACGGGCCTGACGGACGACCTCCTGCTGACCTTAGCCGTGGCGTTAAAGAGCAGCCCGTCTGAGGTCACACTGCTCAACCTCAACCTCAACCTCATCGGGCCGTACGGCGCTCACATCCTCCTGGACGTGCTGAGGGCCAAGCCTCAGATCAAAGGCTTACAGTGAGTCCTGGGCTCATCCACTTTACAGCAACATCAGAATCAGAATCACATTAAGAATCCTGATTAAAGGGGAAACACCTATAATTAGATTTTCTTTCATATGTTTTAGGAGGTGATCTTACTACTATAATTGGGCCACTACGGCGATGTTTTAGATTTTAAATGCCACTAACTCAGTGAAATTCGGACAAGCACTAGTCATAGCGCCACCTACTGGCAGCACAACTAGTGGTTTACCTTGAGAATGGTTAATCCGATTGACTTGAACCTTGGGGAGTGCAATCTCTTTTTTGTCATCAATAAACACATATAACACAGGAAAGCAATGCCATACCTTTCTGAATTGTTTTGAAAGTAATTTTCAAGCAAATGGACAGGTATCTGTCTTGATGACATCTGTACAAAGGCATATACATTTGCAATTTAGATTTAGAGATTTGCATGCCGACAAACACGACGACAACAATCTCACACACAGTACAAAGGAACAGTAGATCAAACGCATCACTCACTAACACGATGTGGAACCGAAACGAGGTTTGAACTCGTTCCTTGAAAGCTGATCAAAAATGTATGCATGAATTCAGCATCTCTCAAGGACTCCACAATCTCATGGAAGAATCAAAACAAACCTCCACAGGCGGTAACCACTTTCTCTCTTCTTTCTGCAGCCTGTTTGGAAACAAGCTGCGCGACCACGGCGTGCTGGCGCTGTTGAATGGAATAGCGGAGCTGCAGGAACAAACCGCAACAGCTGCCGCCGCCCAACAGCAGGCGATGCTCCTCCAGGCAGAACAGACCGGGTTCCTCCCCGCGACATGGGGCTCTTTCAGTGTCTTCGTACTCTTAGAGCTGGATATCGGGGGAAACGGCTTGGGCAGCGACGGGCTAAAAGTGCTAGCGTCGTACATGAGGCACCACTCGTATCTGCAGTACTTAGGGTTGGCGCAGACGGGCGGCGCCGACCTGGTGGCGTGGAAGGAGCTCTTCGACAGCCTTAAAGGAAACACCTCGCTGACCCAGGTAAATAGTATGATATGATATGATATGATATATGATATGATGTGATCATTTGATTATTATACGTGATTTTGCTTACATGGACCATATTGCGATATACATTGGTATCGAGAATGATCCTTATGATTATCGCGATATTGATATATCATATCGCCCAGCCCCAGTGTACCCTATTTGTTCTGTTCTCTAGCTGTTCTCTCCCTTCTCTCCCTCTCTTCTTCTCTTCTCTCTCTCTCTCTCTCTCTCTCATATAAGATTGTTCAATCCTGTTTATTGATAGTGCTTAGCAAGACCTAGCTAGACACATTCTCTGTTAAGCCCTCTGAGGCATGCTTTGTGAATTTCTGCGATACAATTATAAACTTGACTTGACTCAGATCATTCTGGACGAGAGCGAGCTGGGAGACCCGGGGGTGCGGCTGCTGGCCGAAGTGCTGAAGGCCAACGCCAGCCTGCGGCAGGTGGACCTGGACGGCAACGGCATCAGCGACGTGGGAGGGAACGACCTGATGGGGGCGCTGCTGTGCAGGACGCAGTTTCCACTGAGGCATCTGAGCCTCCAGGAGAACAACATCAGCGTCGGGCTTATGGGCAGGATACAGCAGGAGGTCAAAGGCTGAAGCCAGAGACCGTCTATTACAGAGACGGCTCAACTTCAGCCCAATAGAGCTTGGGAGACCACTTCGCATTGCGTTCAGTACGGAACCACAGATAAACTACAGAGTATAGTCAAGAAGGCCTCCAAAATCATAGGATGTGACCTTCCCTCTCTTGACTCCGTTTTCACCAACCGTACAGCCACTCGTGCTGGCAAGATTGCCAAAGACCCCTCCCACCCAGCACACCAGCTATTTCAGTTCATGCCCTCAGGTCAACATTACAGGTCTCTACACTCCAAAACCACCCGCTTCAAGGACCGTTTCCCCCCCACAGCCATACGAACTCTGAACTCCGCCCCACCACCACCACCTTAACGAAACACCTGATGGACTCTAATGTTTGACTTGTCCTTGTGTGTATTTAGGCTATTTATTGTTGGGAAGCGGGGTAAATACATCTATGTTTCATGTTTCACTCAGAGCATAATATGCTGTACCGAAACCAAATACCATCAACCTGGTTGTGTGGCAATAAATTATCTTGTATCTTGTATTACGGCATTGTTTTTGCCATATTGGTTGTAACTCGGTAACTCATGACATCTTGCTTTGTGGTCAAGTTTGATACCTTTTCCATCGTGAGACTAGTAGAAGCGAACGCAAAGAAAATACTCAAACGCAAAGAAAGTACTCTGGGTTAACACTGCAGACACTGCTTGACAGCAACCAAGATGGCGACATGTGTCTCCATCTTGGTTGCGTTGTCACGTGTGTCACGTGGGTTTCGCCAGTGCCACGTGGAGAGAGCAGCAGTGTCTATTGAGTCAATTGGAGAAGTGAACGTGATCCACGTGATCACAGATTTTTGGGACCCAGTTTCCACAAGCCACATATCTTCTGAACATTCCGATGCTAAAAAGGTCTCTCCGTCTCAACAACACACTCTTGTGAGATTTTGCAACAGGAGCTAACGTTAGCAGGTTGCTACTTTCGCAAGTGGCTAAATCTGTGCTTGGAAAAGATATTTCAGCGGATATCTTAGCTACAACTAGATTTTAGTTTTTATATGGTTTTTATTCACTTTTGGGAACTCCAGCTCAAGGTAGGTTGCAAGGTCAGCACAACACTTCAATGGGAGAGGTGACTGACTAAACGCCCATTTAGGAGACATGGAAGAGTACCATTTCATCCTATTGGCGGAGCCTGGAATGAGCAATCTCTATAATGAGGTATCTCTGGTGAAGCGGACGCCGCAGGGACGGAAGAACCCGCTGAAAATAGAACAGCACACAAAGCAAAGCTCTCAGGCGGATTGAGGATCCTCCCGTCACATCCTTCATTTACATTCTGAGGTTAGAGGGAGAAAACCTGACTCCTTGTTTGACCCTCACACACACACACACACACACACACACACACACACACACACACACACACACACACACACACAAAGGTCTCTTCCCTCCTCCGGCTGGGTGGCTCCGCTGATAAATACACTATCCTTACACACAGTTCAGCCAGGCGGCGTGGGAGTTGCGGTCGAGGCTCTGCTGCGGTCTGGATGTGCTTTCAAAGAGAGCCTCTATGAACTAAAGCTTTCTTCCTTGCGGTGAGGTTAGAGCTTCACCTTGACTTTTTTTTTTTCTTTCATGTCTTCCCATCAGCATCAACCCGTTTTCACTCCCAACGCGTCAGATACTGAATGCTTGGTCACGAGTCACGACCATGGCGTGACTTTTTAACTCACCGATGACCCTTTTTCCATCACTCCCACAAAACGTCTGAAATGATCACCATGGGAGTGTGATGAAATTATGACTGATGGCCCATGTTAGAGGCGGGACCACCAAGCCAGTTTTATTATTATTAGTTTTATTTTTCCGGGTATTTTTTTTTATTTAAATTCTGAGATTAATCTTGGATTTGTGAGAATAAGGTCAGAATTCAGACTTCTGATGTGGGGGCCTGTCTACATCCTTCCTATGCCCCACCATGGCCACCCCAGTCAAAATGGCCCGGACACGCCACTGCTTTGATGCAGACGACCAGGGTTTAGATTCCCAGCGTTTTCAATGTAGCCTACATTTCAAATGTAAGCCACGTTTAACGTTTTACTTATTTAACCTTAACCCAAGGCATTTAGCTTTTCTTTTCTTTTTTTTCTGATTTTTCCCAATTTTCTCCCCAATTATACTTGGCCAATTTCCCCACCTGCTGCCCTATTGGCTGCCCCGGTCGCTGTTCCACCCTCTGCCGATCTGGGAAGAGCCGTAGACTAGCACCATGCTTCCTCCAACACATGCACAGTTGCCAGCCGCTTCTTTTCACCTGACAGGGGGGAGCTTCACCGACAGGCCGTAGCACATGGGAGGATCATGCTATTCCCACCAGTTCCCTTCCGCCCTGACCAGGTGCCCCCCGACCGACCAGAGGAGGCGCTAGTGCAGCGACCCAATCCGCATGGCTTCCCACCGGCAGATACCCGCCAATCATGCCTGTATGGATGCCCGACCAAGCCGGAGGTAACACGGGGGTGCGAACCTGCGACCCTCCCTCGTGTTGGTAGGCAGGGAATCTACCGCTACACTACTCGCACGCCCACCCAAACCATTTCTCTAACCTAGTTGGCTACGGTCTTGTGCTTGTGATGAAAAAAGTGAAAAATTATGAAAAAGGGGAGCACCCAGTGCATTAAGAAGTGACACCAAGGGGGCGGGGCGGGGGGGGGGGGGGGTTTGATCCTGACCAAACTCGTTAGTGTTTGACGAGTTGGGGAGTGAGAATGTGTTGTCAGCATACAGTACACACCTCCTCCCCTCGCTAAACCTGACTCCAACACAGGCTGCAATGATTCATCCCACCCACAGTAGCCTATAGAGCTACCTCCAGCTTACCCACAGTAGCCTATAGAGCTACCTCCAGCTCACCCACAGTAGCCTATAGAGCTACCTCCAGCTCACCCACAGTAGCCTATAGAGCTACCTCCAGCTCACCCACAGTAGCCTATAGAGCTACCTGCAGCTCACGGATGACTTCTTTGTGTCTCAATAGCTCTCACTGTGTATACCCATCTCCACTTGTACAAATCAAAAGAGACTTATGGACCGCTAAGCCACGCCATGTCAAGTACCCACATTTTGGTGTTCTTGCCTGTTTGTGCATGAGACAGTGCTTCCATTCAGAATCTGAGCAGGAGGGGCGGGGCGGGGCGGAAGGGGTTTGAGGGCAACCGCATCTGAATTTGGGGGCCGTCATTTCATTGTTCTATCAACACCGACATTCTGAGAATAACTGTACCTGTGATCAAAGCTTGTCACAGCGGTGATTATCTCCCCCTCCCAGTGCTGATTGTGCTGAAACCCATCCCTCCGTGTTTCACCTGTAGTCTTGCAGATTCCTTTCTGCGGATGATGAGGGTTCTGTCCGAAGCTCCGGGCGGATGACAGACAAATGAAACTGGCGCACCTGAAGATTGCGTCTGTAGATGAGGCGAGACTTCAACTATCAACGCATCCTGCTTTGCTGTATCACACCGAATAAACTACTTGTGTAAATTTGAAACTCTGTGCAGCAGCTGTAACCGTATGGCTATCACCTGTCGTTCTGCGAAATATCTTCTCGTTTAAAGAGACGAGGGAATGCAAACAGAGCTCCATGCTAGCCAGCTGAAACGTAGAATATTTTATGATGTCCAAATGTATTGGAGCTAAGAGTGAGGATTTCCTTTGTTAAAGGAATAACGTGAGTTCACCCAAAAAAAATTATTCTGTTATCATCTTCTCACCTAACCTTGCAAGGCAGCCGATTTGCGAGCTCACGGTCAAATGACAAATCCATCTTGCCACGCTCCAAATCTATTGGTTTGAATTTGAACCACCAGAGGTTTGCACCAATCAGCCTCCACTATTTTTTTAAGGTGCCTGTTTCAAATTGTTTCCCGAGCAGCGAGCGACTCGGTCCCAGAGGGTTATCAATTGATCGACTCCAACTTCATTCATCAATTGACTGTAAACAATGACCGTAGTCATGGAAACAGAAGTATTGGCGCCGACGTCCGCTCTACCCCGGAAACCCCGAAATATCAGCTGTCTATCCAAGAGGACGGCACGGTGGCTCAGTGGTTAACACTGTTGCCTCACAGCAAGAAGGTCCCGGGTTCGAACCCCGGTCCGTCCCAGGTCCTTTCTGTGTGGAGTTTGCATGTTCTCCCCGTGTCCGTGTGGGTTTACTCCGGGCGCTCCGGTTTCCTCCCACCATCAAGAAAAACATGTATGTTAGGGTTAATGCTCCTGTCAGTGCCCCTGACCAAGGTACTGGCAAAAGAACTGGAGTTGGTCCCCGGGCGCTGCACAGTGGCTGCCCACTGCTCCTAGTTCTAGGAAGGTTCCTAGTAGAGGATGGGTCAAATGCAGAGGATGAATTTCCCCAAGGGGATAAATAAAGGATAACTTAATACCAGTGTTTTTTAAAAGAGTCTAGCCAGAGTCTATTAGTCATCAGACTGACTGACTCTGGGTTCCCAGATTGGTTAGGGACAAACTTCACCTGCGTTCAACTGGCATGAGGGTGAGTAGATGACAGAATTTTCATTTTTGGGTAAACTGTTCCTTTAAGGATGTTCCGCTACTGTAGATCTCTCTTCAATTGTGTGAGTTAACTCTGCTCAGCATCTTACATCTTGCATAAGAGACAGGTAGGATTTTGTTATGACTGCTAAAAATAGCCCATAAAATACAAAATTTTCTGGCAGTAGGATTCTGTTCTCTTTTTGTAGCCTACCCGTTGATCTTCTAAGATCTTAAAAGCCACATGTTCGATTGAATACAGAACTAAGTGGTACACCATCACGCCTGACTGAACATAGACTGGCAAACAAACGCTGTACTGCGATTCGCCGACCAGCTACCATAAAGGGCCTTCATACTTCCCTGTTACAAATGAACTCAGATCAGTGACCCTATTGTCTGTCTGGCGAATGCTATCTTAATCTGGCCTGAAACAAATACCGCAGTGTTGCTCTTTCAGCGGCTCCTCCGAAATCCAGGCCTTCAATCAGAGAACCTCAATCTTCAAGGAATTCACAGGGATGCTTGAGAAATAGTTTTCAGTCCTGATGGTATCGTATCTCTTAGTATAGTGGCAGTCATGTCTCTTGGTCCTCAGAAATCATAGTTTGGAATACAAGTAGCCTATGCTGTAGCCTACAGTCCCACGGCGCCTAGCTATAGCTGTGTAGCATCAGCTGTTGCTGTTGCTGGAGTTAACATTACTGTCCTGGAATAAGATGCATAGCCACATCATTCACTCTACTATTATAGCGCCACGCTCCGGTAAGTTAGCTGTCAGTATCATAACATAGTAACCTGCCAAAATAGCATTTCCCAAACTTGATAAATTCCACACCTGTTACACAATACTGCTTTGCTAGCTCCACTAAAATATTCACACTGGCCATTTTTTTTAAGCCACTGCAGTTGCAAAGCTGACACACATTACTAAGACTCAGCCAGTAGTGAGAGCATGCCATTTGGTGTTACTTAAAAAAACAAACTGAACAGCTAAACAACTGGCAGGCCCTGCCAGCAGGGGGCCTGAGGGGGGACTGTAACCTATAAAACGCACAATTCAATCAGTGACCAGCAGGTTATAGTCAAAGGCTGACTTCTCCTATCAGCTGCATCCAGTGAGGTTGTGTGAATATTCACAACTTTAAATGTGCACAATAATTGAACTACTTACTTATAGGCTATACCCTTTAGATAGGTATACTACTCAGTGAACCAAAGAAAACAAAATCAATGCATTTTTATGACTGAAGTACCACAAATATATAGTGCACTCTGGTATATAGCTCAACAGTCACGTGACATGTCTTGCCCCGGAAGTGAGTTCCCCATTCATTTTCTCCAGAGACATTTCGAAAAATCCTTATACAACGAGTTTTAAGGCTGGAACCAAGCCACCCCGTGACCTACTGAATCGTGAGTGACCATAAAATATTTCACTTGGAGCAAATAAATAAATAAAAATAAATATAAATATGTAATTTTTTTAATTTGTGCTCCAACCGAAATTTTTATGGTCACTCACGATTCAGTACTGTAATGTAGGTCACGGGTTGGCTTGGTTCCAGCCTTAAAACTCATTGTATAAGGATTTTTCGAAATGTCTATGGAGAAACTGAATGGGGAACTCACTTCCGGGGCCCCAGTATGGCACCGTGGGGAAAATGTAAAGTTAGGAGCACTTTGATTTATTGACTCTGATTTAGGGCTTAAAGGAAAAACAACTGAATTGAACAATGGTTACCTAAGGGAGGTTCAGTGATTCAGACTTCCTTTGAATTTCCAGCGCTGGGGGACTCAACTTCTTTCCACTTTAAACACAGTACGTACATACAGCATCAAGTCTCAATGTCTGTTTGCAGGGCCTGAACGTTTCTCTGTTCTGACATAGCAACTGGGGCAGGTCAAACTTGAACTTTTTCAACTTTTTTTCGTCAGTGTGTAGGGGAGAGTGGGGTGAGTTGTGCCACTTTTTACTTGAGGTGTCTTTAAAGTGAGGGCATGACAGTAATGCCTCCAACTACAATATGTAAATATATTTCAGGATGTTGTGCACTACTGGGAACACTCCCTTTGGATCTTAAATAAACTGTTAAAAAAATATGGCTATTCTTAAAAAAGTGGTCTCTTGGCACAACTTGCCCCCGGTGCGGGGTAAGTTGTGCCTTTGGAGAGAATACGTTGGGGTAAATTGTGCCATTGATTACTGAAGTAAAACAGAACATTTTCATCTCATATACTGTAATGCTATATCAAAGCAAGACAAAATAAAGATAACACTAAAGTCCAGTGTACTATAACAGGGTTAAACAAGGCTAAACGGTAGCAGCAGTTGACCTACATATTTAACATTTTCAGAAATAAAAATTATGTTCAAAATGAACAAAATCAACTATCACAGAGCCAGGCTTTACAATACTGCAATATTCTTCAACAAGGTCTATTTAAACATTTAAGAACAAAATGAAATAAAATTTCACTAAATCAACTGCAACTGCACTGGCACAACTTAACCCAGGCCTTTTGGCACAAATCACCCCATCCCCACCATTTTAACAAACTTGTATCATATAGCTGGTTTGGAGCTAACATCATGCTAACAGCATAGCCTCATATTGTAGCTTACTAAAACACTAACACATGTGTGAAATGTTTTCAAGCTTGTCTATAATTGTTCAGACACAACAATCAATAAACCTTGATCATAAAAAATTTACTTTGAGAGGCAAAAAACAGTTTTTTGAACTTAAATGTGCTTAGCTCTTGTGCCATCTGCCTCCCTTCTTTGCAGAGTGAGTAAAATGGATGCCTCGTCAAAAATGTGTGGTCAGATCATGGATGTATTAAAAGAACTGGATAGGGGACCTGCCACGCCCACCCATGCATTCGGACGGAGGTAGCTCATTGGCGCATGAAGCCATCATGGGGGCTTTTTCTTCCTGGTTTTACTTCCTGACTATGCAGCCCAAGGCGAAGTGCGCATGTGTGCCATGACGTGTTCCATGACGTCTCCCACCCCTCCCACCCATGGATTGTATTACAAGAAGAAAATACCCCCGTATACGGCTCTTAGTGCCTTCTGAAGAAAAAATTGCCCCATAAAAAATTAGTTGATAATTAAAAGAGTCGTTTTATACTTTGAGTGACACCCGGAAAAAATTCCCCTGGGTTTAACAGCTGCCGGAGTCCCCATGCAAGTGGATGGGAATTTTCCTTTCTGGGCTGCATGGCGTCACGTGACTTGCAATACAGAGCTTCGCCAGCATGTTCAAATGGCTTCAAAGCCCAGCGCTATTCCTGGGGGCTTGGGTGATGACCAATTTCTTCTATGGTTTTCTAGATACAAGGGGTGGCACAACTTCCCCACTGGCACAACTCACCCCACTCTCCCCTAGATGACGATGGAGTCCATTTTAAACATTGCTTTGTGCATGAAACAGAATTAAAAAGAGGGGGCGGGGGAAAGACTTCTAGGGATGTCTGGGACAAAACAGTCCTTATCCAGCCAGTCAGGACAAGGTTGTGTTTTCATACAGTTCCAAACAGCATAGCAGTTCACTGCGGCGCCACACTGCGTCATTTCCACCACCTCTAACATTAACAGCAAAGTGCTCTGGGACAGACTGTACCCATTTTGAGGATGCGTGCCGTTCGAACAATCTTAGTCTGTGTACGACATGAAGGAGTGGACGAAGAGGACCGTGTGTGTGTGTGTGTGTGTGTGTGTGTGCAGGTGTGTGTGTGTGTGTACAGTGGACCTGTTCCCCCCTTCCTGCATTTAGAAACCAAGGTGGTGTGTGTGTTTGTGTTTACGGAAGCCCGGGGGTGGTGGAGCGGTGATGGAACAGCACACTCTCTGTTTTGGCCCGTTCAGGCTTGCTGTACTGACCCGCAGGTACACACTCATTTGTTTTGTCTAGTCCGTCCAAATCGATGTTACTGCGGCAGCTTGACCAATGGAGGTTTGTTTGTTTTGAATCCAACATGTTTTTCCAAGCGGAGACACGGTGCAAAGCCTGAAACATTGCCTAGCTTTGTGGTTGGCTAATTATAACCGCTGTATATGCCAGTGGTGCTATAGAGACGGATATTTGATAACAATTTCTATGAAGGTCACGTCTATAATAATCCATTATGAGCACATTCATAAGGAGCCATGTCCACAGAAAGCGTTTTATTATAGCTGCCAGGCAGCGCCTTTCTGCATTTCGTGTTCTATGGTGAAGATGCAGTAGGAGCGCTCCTCGACCCAGCAGCGTGCCTGGTGTTTCAGTGCTCTCTGCGCCGACGGCTAGCGTTTTTTTTTTTTTTTTGCAGTGCTCTGGATGCCTCAAGTAGAGAAAAAAAACAGTTCAACCTTTGTAGAAGAGCGCTCATCAATATCACTTTTTTTCAACCGACCAATCAGAATCAAGGATCAGCACTCTGAGCGCTTTGTGTCTGTGCGCTTTGGAAGCGCTCTGGGCATTCGTATTTTTGATTTCCAAAGCGCTCCGCCACCTAGTGTATTATAATAAACATCAATAAATAAGCTATAGCATGACTTTGTGAGCTTTATGTAAAGTGACAGCACGATAAGGTTTTTAGCAATTGTATGATACTATAACACAGTTACGAGGACTTATGAGCAGTATTTGCTGGCTTTAACCCATTTCAGCCTATTTTCGCCTAAAAAATAGCCTCTAAAACCTAAGTCCGATTTGATAATAGACCCCCAAATCCTGAACTTTTCATAGAAATGTCAACGCCTACTAAAATAGTGATATCTCAGCCTCTGTAGAAGATAAAAACACACTTTAAAAGGCATTTGAGAGCTGACACATGTGGCTTTCCTTGTAAAAGGTGTTTATTGGTATGACAATTCAATAGCATTGTCAAATATTGCTGTAAACACAGAAATTTTTTAAAAAACTAAAAAACGTATGAAAAAACAAGCAACAAATCACTCCAAACCACTCAAATAAAATCAAAAATGTGCTCCACACTGCCCCCTTGTGTCACCTTGCAACCATAAAAAAAAATGCAGTCCATTTACCATCAAAGGGGCAAGTGTCTAAAGTGTCAGCTAGTGTTTAGCAAACACTTACAAAAAATGTCTGTAGTGTTTTCCAAAACACTCAATGTGGACAGGCAGGTCACACTGTATGCAGCCATACACAGTTAGCCCACTGCCTACTACATCTTTTTTGTCCAGCAACAACTGGCACTCCCTGCAGAGCTTCCGCTTCTCAAACACCTTCCCGAAGTCGTGCATTGGGGGACCTGTGGCTTCTCCTGACGTGCTGGGTGCTGGGGAGGCTGCCCTGCTCGATGTGCTTGGTGCTGGGGAGGCTCCCCTGCTCTCTGGAGTGGAAGGAGAGCCAAATGGAGAGGCTGGTCTGGAAGCTGGGGACAGAGGAGGAGGAGGAGAAGGAGGAGGGATCACAGGAGGGGCCCTCCTTGTCACCGGTGTGATGAGCTCCTCCAGCAAGGTCTCCAGCCAGTCCTTGTAATGTTTGTGCCTTCCTCCAACAGACCTGGCTGCAACGTAGGCGTTGTAGCACGACACAGACAGGCCCCAGAAGAACACACGCCGCCACCATTTCTTTGACCGATGATCGAAACCATAGTATCCAATCATCTGGTCGAGGAGATCCACACCTGGAACACACATGGAACTCTGTTTACATACGTACATTTTCACTCAAATGACCTCAGTGAATATAAGCTTACAGTATTTTAATTTTTGTTTATAAAACATAAATCTGTAAAACAAACCTTTCATGTGGCTCTGGTAGTCCGCCAGGCAAGCGGGCACTACCACATCAGCCCGGTGGGTCTCATCTCTCCTCCGCCTTACAGTCCCTGTTGCGCTGGGGTCATGGTGATTGGACAAGACCATCACCGTCTTTGTGTCTTGCCACACGCAGAAGGTGAGGTCATCCTGCTGTGCCACCCGGAACTCGTGCTTCCCCAGCGCAGCCCTCTTTGTCAGGCTGTGGTCCTTCGGCAGCCCCTTCCTATTGGCCCGAAGGGTGCCACAGCCGTACAGGAAAAGGCCGTTCATCTCCTGGAGGAGTTCTACACTGGTGTAGAAGTTGTCCATATAAATGGACAGGAAGGTGCCATTGTATGGCTTGGCGAGGTCCAGCACCACGCGCTGTGCCAGGCCCGTCTGCGGCGCCGCTTCACGTCCTGTGTACACCTGGGGAGTTTGCAAGAAGAAACACAAGTCTGAGGAAGGGCCTTGGGTGCTTGAAAGGTCACTCAAATAACAACACATTACAGAATACATATTTGCATATTCTTGGTGTGCTGATTTTTTTCCTTACTTTGAAGTGCGGAACGTAGCCTGTTGAGCTCTCCGCCATCACCCAAACCTTCACGCCCCATTTGGTTGGCTGGAATGAATGAATGAATGAATGTTTATTTCACACATTACCAAAAGATGCAGGTTACATAGGCAAAATAGAGGTGAGACAATTTGATCAATCAATCAGCAGTACCTTCATTGGCAGGTATTGCCGGAAGCCAAGCCTGCCTTTGAACTTGATCATTGATTCGTCAATGCTGACTGTGCCGTTGACCTCATAGAGGTCCTGGAAGCGCTGGTTCAGGAAGTCCAGGTACCAGCGCAGTTTCCAGAGCTTATCAGCTGGGTCGCCTCGTGCGTTGTTATCTTGGAGGTGAAGGTATCTGAAGAGGTGAGAGAGGGGAGGATGGAAGAGGGGGGGTAGGGGAGGGGGGGTAATTAGACACATATTACAATATATTATAAACAATATAATGTCTTGTATATTGTATACAATATTGTATATTGTATTGTATATTATATACAAGTAGACACATCTTGGATGAAATGAAAAATTGTAGGCTATATCATTATATAGGTTAGTTACACTTGAGGGTTACAGGGTCTGTCTAAGTGCAGTGTCTGTCTTGGTGCAAAGAGTGAAGCGCATTCTCTCCACATTCCTGACAATTGAATAACAATAGGCCTACTAGGTGTTTGCCCACACACAATAGGTGTAGCAGCCGAGCCCAGCAGGGGTTTCTTACCCCAGTGTATAAGCTCGCTACTATGGCAATACTCCCACTACACCTCTAATACATTTGCAATATATTTCATTTCCCTTAGGGCATCATAACAATGGTACTAATGTTACATTTTATCTATCAAACTACTATTATTTATATAGCGCATCCTATTCAATGGGGCGCATCTATATCACGCAATGGTTATAATAACAAGGATAATATTATTGTTCTTAGCCTACCTCCAAATGGCGTCAAATCGGTCCCGGGACATATTCTGGCCGAAGTTGGTTTTGAAGATGTTTTTGGATAGCCGCCAGTACTCTCTTCGGACGGGAAGTTTCATTATCCCCATGGCGAGACACAGCCCAATGAATGTTTTCATTTCTTTCACTGTTACCGGGGTCCACTTGGCTGCTTTTTTGGCTGGGGGAATTGTGCGTCTCTGGTCGGCATATCGGTTCGTCTCCGTGACAAGACGGTCCCACATTTCCTCCGTGTAAATTTTCTCGAAAGAAAATAGAGGTGTGGAATCGGCTTGTAAGCCAACACCGCTTTTCACCCCGGGCACCCTTTTGAACGCTTTGACCGGCACAGGACGGTAACAGCGCTGCTCCGTTACCCAGTTTCCATGGAAGCCTTCGAATTGGTCTTCTTCGTCAGACTCATCGTCATCCTGAAACATAGTTCTGACCCACTGATCTCTGTCCAAGGGCTGCCAATCGGGGTCTGTAACTGGGTCATCATTTAACTCTTCATCAACGGTGGAATGTTCAGAATATTCCGCGTCTTCAAAATCGCTTCCTTCGCTAATATTATTTTCTTCCTCCATCGCTCTAACAGATCCGCTCAAAGTGAAGAAAAAAAAAACTTTTCCTTCCCAAAACAATCCCAGAATGCATTGCGAGACCCCACGTGTGTTTTCTGAATGATTTCATTTGCCTAGAGACCGGAAATAGGCGAAAAACTACAGCTAAACTACAAATTGACGTAGACGTCATCCCGTCTTCAAAGGTATATTGACGCGAACGGCATCCCGTCTTTAAAGGGAGAATGACGCGAACGTCATCCCGTCTGAAATGGGTTAAGTAAAGTGTAAAACTAAAAGGATGATTCTTTCCAACACTGTTGTCACTTTGGCATGGAGATACAAAGCGTTATGAATGCTGAACTTATAATACATTATGTCCACCACTTATAATACTTTATCAGCCTTGTTATAAGTTGTCATGCATGATTATAAACATGTATAAAGAGTTTTATAAAGCCTTTTATAAATACATTATAATGTGTTATGGGGCGGACTGGGATTATAATTCAGGCCGGGCATTAGATACCAAGCAGGCCAGGCCGATACGGGCCGACGCGCGAAAAATTTGGGCCGTTTGAAGCCCAATTTGTGCCGTTTGAAGCCAGATTTGGGCCGTTTGAAGCCCAATTTGGGCCGTTTGAAGCCAGATTTGGGCCGTTTGAAGTCCGAGTCCAATTTTACAATGAGATGCACCCACTTTAACCCTGAATAAAGTAATAAAACCACTAGTAAACCAGTCTGGCCTGCTGTTCAGTGAGTGGCCTGACTGGGGGCACTTTTTTTTTGCAGGCCAGGCCAGGCCAGGCCACCGGGCATTTGCCCGACGTGCCCGATTATGCAGTCCGCGCCTTTGTGCTCATAATGCATTATAGCCAAGACCTTCATAGAAAGTGTTACAGAATATGTTTTTGAAATCTATGATCAACTAATCAGGTTCTTCATTAAGAACTATGAGAAACTATGCAGCGTTCTCTCCATCAACATCTGGACTAAGAGCTCGGTCTTCATCTCCTGGACTCCTGTGAGTAAATGGCGAGAGGAGGAGAGGAAGTTGATGTTGGCCCCCACACTGGGCCGTGGCAGAGGGGTCGATGGCTGTGGACAGGCCTGGCTGGAGATGAGAGGAGGAAAGAGGGCCCTGGATTTGTGAGATGTAGCGCTGGAGTGAGAGCTCTTTGTGGGGCCCGCCGGCTCACCGTAACGCCTTCCTGAGGCTCGGCCAGAGCCAGGGGCAATTTATAGATTGGATAAGCTCCTGCTCCCACCATGACGCATGCAAAGTACACGCAAACCACAGCAAATAGCTGCCATTACCTGCATGTGACAGATAAGTCATGAATTCACTTCAACTTGAGACGTGGAGGGAATGTGGTAAGTAGGGGTTGTAGATCCTAAGGGGGCTATGCTGTACAAATAAGCTGTTTTCAATCTTCAGCTCCCTATACAACTTCTTCATCAGAGCATCTTTGAAATAGGCCTACGTTTGATTGATTCTTCTTGCTCGTACATTCTTGCTCTAAATGAGTCTGTCCATTTGGGTCCGACAAATATGGGTTTTTGAAAACAATACCAATATTTTTGGACTGAAACTGCTAATGTTTGATACTTTGTGCCGATATTCCATATTTTCAAATTTGACCATTTTCGTGCCAAATACGTACAGGCATTCAGTGTTTCCTTCGACCATTAAAACACACCATTCAGGATAACAAAATAAAACTGAATAATGGATAATGAAATAAAAATTTGCAAATAAAATAAAATCTCATTTTAGGTTTTACTAACTGTTTTTCTGTAGCTGTGATGAGGGGGAACCTTCATATTGGCAGTAGACCATGTGACTGGCCAATCGTTAATCTATTCAATCCATCTATCCATAAACGCTTCAGTACACACATAATTCTGTTCGAGTTTGTGCTCTGCCTTTGCAATTACTACAGCATGTGACACAGCCGTGTGATAGTGGTGAATACAGCATGCGACGCAGCCGTGTGATAGTGGTGAATACAGCATGTGACGCTGCCGTGTGATAGTGGTGAATACAGCATGCGACGCAGCCATGTGTTAGTGGTGAATACAGCATGCGACGCAGCCGTGTGATAGTGGTGAATACAGCATGTGACGCTGCCGTGTGATAGTGGTGAATACTACAGCATGCGACGCAGCCGTGTGATAGTGGTGAATACTACAGCATGCGACGCAGCCGTGTGATAGTGGTGAATACTACAGCATGTGACTCAGTCATGTGATAGTGGTGAATACTACAGCATGTGACTCAGTCATGTGATAGTGGTGAATACAGCATGCGACGCAGCCATGTGTTAGTGGTGAATACAGCATGCGACGCAGCCATGTGTTAGTGGGACGCAGCCATGTGTTAGTGGTGAATACAGCATGCGACGCAGCCATGTGTTAGTGGTGAATACAGCATGCGACGCAGCCGTGTGATAGTGGTGAATACTACAGCATGCGACGCAGCCATGTGATAGTGGTGAATACAGCATGTGACTCAGCCGTGTGATAGTGGTGAATACTACAGCATGTGACTCAGTCATGTGATAGTGGTGAATACTACAGCATGTGACTCAGTCATGTGATAGTGGTGAATACTACAGCATGTGACTCAGCCATGGGATAGTGGTGAATACTACAGCATGTGACGCAGCCATGTGATAGTGGTGAATACAGCATGTGACGCAGCCATGTGATAGTGGTGAATACAGCATGTGACGCAGCCATGTGTTAGTGGTGAATACAGCATGTGACGCAGCCATGTGATAGTGGTGAATACAGCATGCGACACAGCCATGTGATAGTGGTGAATACAGCATGTGACGCTGCCGTGTGATAGTGGTGAATACTACAGCATGCGACGCAGCCGTGTGATAGTGGTGAATACTACAGCATGTGACTCAGTCATGTGATAGTGGTGAATACTACAGCATGTGACTCAGTCATGTGATAGTGGTGAATACAGCATGCGACGCAGCCATGTGTTAGTGGTGAATACAGCATGCGACGCAGCCATGTGTTAGTGGTGAATACAGCATGCGACGCAGCCATGTGTTAGTGGTGAATACAGCATGCGACGCAGCCGTGTGATAGTGGTGAATACTACAGCATGCGACGCAGCCATGTGATAGTGGTGAATACAGCATGCGACGCAGCCGTGTGATAGTGGTGAATACAGCATGCGACGCAGCCGTGTGATAGTGGTGAATACAGCATGCGACGCAGCCGTGTGATAGTGGTGAATACTACAGCATGTGACTCAGTCATGTGATAGTGTTGAATACTACAGCATGTGACTCAGTCATGTGATAGTGGTGAATACAGCATGCGACGCAGCCATGTGTTAGTGGTGAATACAGCATGCGACGCAGCCATGTGTTAGTGGTGAATACAGCATGCGACGCAGCCATGTGTTAGTGGTGAATACAGCATGCGACGCAGCCGTGTGATAGTGGTGAATACTACAGCATGCGACGCAGCCATGTGATAGTGGTGAATACAGCATGTGACTCAGCCGTGTGATAGTGGTGAATACTACAGCATGTGACTCAGTCATGTGATAGTGGTGAATACTACAGCATGTGACTCAATCATGTGATAGTGGTGAATACTACAGCATGTGACTCAGCCATGTGATAGTGGTGAATACTACAGCATGTGACGCAGCCATGTGATAGTGGTGAATACAGCATGTGACGCAGCCATGTGATAGTGGTGAATACAGCATGTGACGCAGCCATGTGATAGTGGTGAATACAGCATGCGACACAGCCGTGTGTTAGTGGTGAATACAGCATGCGACGCAGCCATGTGTTAGTGGTGAATACAGCATGCGACGCAGCCGTGTGATAGTGGTGAATACAGCATGTGACTCAGCCGTGTGATAGTGGTGAATACTACAGCATGTGACTCAGTCATGTGATAGTGGTGAATACTACAGCATGCGACGCAGCCGTGTGATAGTGGTGAATACTACAGCATGCGACGCAGCCATGTGATAGTGGTGAATACAGCATGTGACTCAGCCGTGTGATAGTGGTGAATACTACAGCATGTGACTCAGTCATGTGATAGTGGTGAATACTACAGCATGTGACTCAGTCATGTGATAGTGGTGAATACTACAGCATGTGACTCAGTCATGTGATAGTGGTGAATACTACAGCATGTGACGCAGCCATGTGATAGTGTTGAATACAGCATGTGACGCAGCCATGTGATAGTGGTGAATACTACAGCATGTGACGCAGCCATGTGATAGTGGTGAATACAGCATGTGACGCAGCCATGTGATAGTGGTGAATACAGCATGTGACGCAGCTATGTGTTAGTGGTGAATACAGCATGTGACGCAGCCATGTGATAGTGGTGAATACAGCATGTGACGCAGCCATGTGATAGTGGTGAATACAGCATGTGACGCAGCCATGTGATAGTGGTGAATACAGCATGCGACACAGCCGTGTGATAGTGGTGAATACAGCATGCGACACAGCCGTGTGATAGTGGTGAATACTACAGCATGCGACGCAGCCGTGTGATAGTGGTGAATACAGCATGCGACGCAGCCGTGTGATAGTGGTGAATACAGCATGCAACGCAGCCGTGTGATAGTGGTGAATACAGCATGCGACGCAGCCGTGTGATAATGGTAAATGGAAATGTAGTGTCTCTTCCCTGAACAATGGCTCATGCTGCAGTTTGACATTTGGCAGAATATGGATTATTCATCAGTGGTTTGATCCTCCACTCAAATGTCACGACAACAATGCCTCTGACTTGGCAGCAGCACCCGTCTTTCTGTAGCTCCACGGGGTGAGGAACTGCTAGTCATCTAATGTGGCCTTCCACAAAGGTCAGACTTTGCATTTTTTGTCTTTTTTGTCTCTTCAAACTGACTATGATTGTCGTTCTTACGTTTGAAAAGAGAGAAATGAGAATCTCAGCTTGCCACATCACTCGAATGGAAATAGAGCGTGTGCTTTAAGTGCGCAGATTTGTGACGTCGTCCATACTGTACATCGTGATGTAAAGAGGAAACTGTCAACTGCTGCAGCGTTGAGGCTGCACCTCACATGACTGACAGGAGGAACACGCCTGTTCCCACAAGTAAATATAAAATGCATGTACTTAACCCCACAACATGTCAGTGGAACATGAGGATAGAAAATACAAAATAAAATACAAATGTAGAAATCCACAGAGCAGCCATTCACAAAAATGCAAAAAAAAAAAAAAAAAGAAGAAAAAGAAAAAGAAAAGCACCACCTAACATGTGGTAACTCATAGCAATGTCTTGTTTTTGGACGACCACCATTTCTAAAGAGTAGGTGATGCCTCATTAAAGAGATTTTTTTTAACACACTCATCATTAGGATCTAGACATTCCGACTTGGAAGGACTTCAGCACAGCTAATTAAATCAGCAGTAAGCCCTCATGAAAACTCTATTTGTCTGTCTATTTCAAAAGTTTGAGCTTTTGTATGTCCTAGAACAGCGCCCTCTTCTTGTTTTGTGCCGTAAAACAATCTTCCTCTATGCCGTAAAGGAGCTTTCCCACCAAATCTGATCCTGTGACACACAATGTAATATTATGCAGTGAAGAGGCTGCCAGTCTTCTCTGTGAATATCTTGTTTGTAATGATTTATTGTTGTTCAAATAAAACATGTAGCACTTTTAATATTTCCTCATGTGTAAAAAATAATAAATTGTCTATCTATCTATTATGTATCTGTCTGTCTATGAAATATATATTAATTAATTAATTTGTTTGTTTGTGGATTGATTGATTGATTAATTAATTCATCCATCCAAGTATTTACTTATTTTTTTGAGCTATAACCTTCATGGCCTTGGAAAGACAAAAGTAAAAGATATATGGTTTCATTTAGAGGAAACATTGTATAACAAATGTTGTATTACAGAGATACTGGAATATAATTTCCAAATTTGGACTCCAGCAAACTCAAACGAATAGAAGTGTCCCCCGAGTTTCCTGTTTGAATGTATGGAGTGGGTAAACAGAGCACGGGGGCAAGGTCTTATTGGATCCAGCTGTGCCTGGACAGAGGTTGCTGCATTCAGCTGGCCCCAATTCCCCAAGACATGCATGGAGCAAAACAAAAGGCCCTGTGTTTATCATATATGATTTTCCATCACTAGAGCCTGACATGAAAGGCTATATCGCCTATACGCTGTTTTTATCTTAGATTTATTTGAGGCCCGTTGCAAAAGAAGAGAGAGAGAATACAGAATAAAGACGCCAGTCTTAACGATCATTTCCCCCTGGGGTCTTTTGATTTTTTTGCTAATCTCAGAAATTACAGCTGCCGACTATTGGAATAAATCCCCATAGATAGGACTTCTTTATTGTGTATAACCAAATGTTGCTCATAAATTGTGCGACTGCTCTATTAAGTAAATATGATTCATATGGATCTGGTATAGGGGTGCTGGCTACATTTGACACTCTGTCTGCAGGAAAATCCTCCAATTTCCTGTAGACACTGAACTTCTTAATATCCATTGTACTGTCAGGGTATAAAGGCCAGCTGACTTCTATTACCCGCCACTGGTCTGGAATCAAAACAGTCGCAGAGCCTATCCACACCTGTCAATGGTTATAGACGAGGGCCAGCAGGATGCCAGTCATATTGTGATGAGTGGAAGAAAATCAGCTCGTAAAACACTAATACAAACTGGCTTCCGGGTCTTTCTGTGTAAAAAAATAATAATCATAATTTATATCGTTTTGTTGTATGATTTTTCTTTCCACCAGAACTCCTTCATGGTTTCATGAAACAGGCTTTTGGCAAATTATGGACCCAAGAGGGAATGGAAGGTCTTTGCTTGGCTTGGACCAATTTTGGAAGTGCAGTCAGGTAGGAAATCTGCGATAATATTGTGCTGCTGTTGCCTTGAGAGACACAGCATCCCACAGGCCGGAGCCTCCCAAACGTTTTCATGTCAACAAGCAGCAATCTGACGAACATTAGACCTCAATTTGTCTCCCAAGGAACGATATTTGGAAAGATTGTTGGTCTTACTGGGCATTCACACTGAGGCGATTTTCGCAAAGTGGCGCGACGACATTACGTACACAAAGCCAATGCAAACGCACACAAGTAGGTGTGATTTCGCCCCGGGCGGTGCAAAATGAGACGAGTGACGCTAATGTTAGCAGCGCGAACGACACAATTTGCACCTTGCCGCCTGTTCGTTTCGAGTCTAATTTTTTCAACTTTGCCAATTAATTGACGAGCGCAAACTTTCGCCTTGGTGTGAATGCACGGTTACGGCTCGTGCACACCACAGCTAATTTAGCCACTTGCAGTCGCTGTTGCCCATTCATTTTGTATCGGATGCGTCCCTCGTCGCCTTCCAAAGCATGCTGGGATACTTGGCGGCGGACGATATAGCGACAAGAGGAGGGGCCAAATTCAACTCGACCAATTTAAAACCGAGAGACAGGCAAGAGGGTGCCGCGTCTATGTGCCGACAGGCCGCAGTGCCGACAGGTCGCAATGCCGATAGGCCACAAGCAGAACCAGTTGAGCGAGGCGGCGTGCAGCGTGTCGGTGGAGCTAACCTCTCCCAGCCCCCACGCCAAACCTAACCTCCCCCATGCCTAAACCTAACCTCCCCCAGACCCTAACCCAAAACCTAACCTCTCCCACCCCCCACGCCTAAACCTAAGGTCGGCATTGCGGGTGGTCGGCATTGCGGGTGGACACCGGCAAGAGATCAGCCAATCAAGCTGCAGCACCAAGCGACCAGCGATGCGACTACAAGCGACTATATAGCGCCGCTCTGGTGTGCCAGCTTGGCACGGAATTATACAGCTGGTTACATTTTAGGTGGGAAAGTCAAATTTACTGTGTGGACCCAGTTTGGGAGCTGCAATAATGTCGCTGTGCCCTGCAGAAACCGTACACCACCTCAGCCCGGCAGAAAGCAGATCCTTTGCACTCTTCCAGACTGCCAGGACATTGCCTCTCTTGTCCGCGGAATAAAACGCGCGGTAACAAAAGCTAACATCCGACGCAGCTCAGACAGGTCCATGGGAAGTGCTCTTTCAAGGTGCTGTGCTCCCTTTCCTTCCTGGCCCTGTGCAGGACGGACTGAGGCGCTCTGTGTGAGGAGGAGGGATCCTGTTGCAAGGCAGCTGAATCGCTGCTCTGTTGGGTCTCCCCTGGACACTGTCATAGCGTGTTTGCTGAAGGCGGGTCAATGAGGACTTTCTTTGGCAGAGGAATTTCACAGCACACGACAGCACACACACTGCAGCCCTGCAGGCCAGCCCAGCACTCACAGGCAGCAGGGGCGGAAGTAGTGGATGCTGCTGGTTGAAGTTACAAGACAAGGGACAAAAACTGGATTACTGGTTAAAATTGCACCAGATGAAATGAAATGGTTATTCCTATATATCAGTGATTATCAACGTTTTTCATATCAAGGACGCCTAATTTAGTCCACGTTACAGCCACGGACTCCCCCATTTGATGAGACGTCTCTTGATCTGAGAATATTTTTTATTGTTAGATATGATTTTGTCCAGAGTTCAATGATTTATTGATGACAGTGAAAACACATTCTTCTACATTCTCTAATTGTGTTAATTTCTTGTAAATTAATACTGAAGTTTACCAAATCATCAACCTCCTCAGGGACCCATGCTGGTCCCCAGACCCCACATTGAGAATCACTGCCTTATAGTCATGATTTCAGAGCAAAATCTCAAACATATATTCTCTTTTGGTGCAGCTTGACCTAGACAGAGCAGTTGTGAAATGCGAACAGCACTGCATCTGTCATTCCTCTGGAGCTCCCACCGTATAAGCTAAATATGGACATTGCTACTGTGATGTCACCCATTGGTTTTTGGACGCCCGTTTTGAAGCCTTGAGGTTGGCATTTTCACAGTCACCATATTGGTTATTTGGAGCCAGAAGTGACGTGAATTTGGAAGAGAAAAGCCACAGCGCGCCTGCTATTGATCCGTGATTGATCGGTGATCACTGGACAGGCGTCAGACGACCTGTCAATCACGCCCCAAAACATCGTTTTTCTATCACCTATTTTACTTGATCATGCTGTATTGAAGAAGACTTGAAACTGCCGATGGAGGCCATAAACTCATTAAGTGTTTACTGGGGCCATAATAGTGAGAAGTAAGTAGAAGTGTGCCCATTTTCCCATTCACTTCCATGTAACTTATTTTTGCAGTCAGTGGAGTCGCCCCCTGCAGGCCATTCGAAAGAATGCAGGTTTACGTTACTTCCGCATTGGCTGCACAAACTGAGCTCGGAGCTAACCCACTGGAAGCTGAAGCTCCATGAACTGGCAGATGTTGGCTGCACCTCGTTCTCATGGCTCTCCTTCAGGAAGTCGACTACAATCAATCCACAACAACACATGTTAACGGCATACATGCTGAGACAGCACTTTCTGCCTTGCACCAGCAGCAAGGCATGGTGGCGAATGGCGATGATGCTGCACGTTCAATTTGAGAGTGCTGCTGCTGTTGTTACACCTTCAACAACCTTCACCCTGGGACTAGGTTGGTCTCTCTGTCTCTCTCCTCTCGTTACACACTCTCATCGTACACTTTTTTTGTTTCCCTGGATGTCAGCTGAGGGCGACAGAGAGAGAGAGGGAGGTGTTCCCCGTTTCCCCGGTTCTCAAGATTTCCCTCGCTCCACAATAAACTTTCATTTTGGGAAGTCGACTCACACACGTACACACACACACGCGCGCGCACGCACATACATGCACACACAAACACACGGCGATCGTCATCTTGTCCTACGGTTTCCCGGGAAGCTGGACTCTTTGGACTTGTCACCGTATAGTTTCCAAAACGCGCGTAAAAACGCACAGGTGGAGCTCTCCAGAGCGTCTTTTTTAAATTTGGTGTCACAAAGGAAGACTGCCACCGGGACAAGACAATGACAGAAAGCAGCCTTTGCATTGCGATATCTGACTCTGCTTGATTTTTGTTGTCGTTGTTGTTGCTGCTGCTGCTGTTGTTTTTTGTTTTTGCTCCCGCTGTCAGTGTTCACGCGTTGCGCTCTCCCCCAAGGAACACCTGGAATGGAAAAACTTTGCGCAATTCTGCCACGTCTGGACTGTAGTAAAAACTCTCAAGAAAGAATGAAGTAACCGCTATGGAGCCGGACAATGCCCCGCACTCCAAACTCAAAACAGCTGGAGTCGGGGGGTGAGTTGCTGGATTTTAACTGTCCAAACAAACTAGCTTTCCTCTCTTTGTGGGTTATTACGCAGAAGTCGTGTGTGCATCACCTGCACGTTCACTATGAATCAGTTGCATGCTTTGAAAGTGGTATTCAGGACTATAGTTTAAATATGATCGCGACTCTGATGTTGTAATAGGCTGTGCATTTATTATCATAATCATCATTATTATTATTAATATTAGTAGTAGTAGTAGTAATAGTAGAAGAAGTAGTAGTAGTAGTAATAGTAGTAGTAGTAGTTATTTCTTTTTAATAAATCACTTTACTATAGGTCTTCTGCTATAGGCTATGATGTGTTGCAGAATAGTGTGTGCACCTTTAGTATTAGTATTAGTATTATTTTGAAATTCAGATTCTAAAAAATAATGCTGCTAAATCTGAAATGTCTTTTAATAGGCTACATGGGAACAATTTCCCCCCTTCTTCAGACATTTGGGGAAGCCCGTGTACTAGTCTGCTGTACTGTAGTTGAAGTTGTGTCTTGCTGCTGCTTGTATCAGAATGAACTGCCAATGATCTGATCTGGGACTGATTTGAGTGGGATCAGTGGGATGTATGAGAGGAGGGGAAGATCCTGTCATCCCTCCCCTCCCTCTTTTCTCTCCTCCCTGCTGTGCATCTCCCTCTGCTGGTTGGCCCGGTCAGCCCGATAGGGGGGGGGGGGGGGGGGGGGGGGGGGGGGGGGGGGACTGAAAATGTTGCATCATATAGGCCAGCTGTACTGTACTGTATTGTGTACTGTACATCCCAGAGACTTGGTCACACAAACCGCACACCCCCTTTCTAATGGCAGTGTGAGAGCAGCGGTTGGGACATAATAGGTATAAGCGGGTGGAATAAAAACTCAAAGTATCCCAGCTTCAACCAGAAGTCAGTGTCTGTGGTTGACCGGTGGCCCTCTGCTATTTTCTGCGTGCTGGAGTAGCACTGCAGTGTCTCCAAACCCCCTGGCACAAGGCTGTATAGTATACTATAGGTCACTGGGAGGACTCGGCTGTGTGTAAGGGAAACCACCAAAGTAAACGCTTTGAAACAGATGATGGACACAGTGCTTTGCTGTAACCACTTAGGCGATGGCACACATGGTCCTGAGCTGAGATAACACTGTCATTGAAACTATTGGCCTGCACCACATCATCAAACACCACTGCATGCTATACAGTGTGCTCCTCTGACTGCTTCAAACGGGCCTCTCCGCTTAGCAACGCAGGGAACTCATCACTATTCATTAACTGTAAGTCCAAGAGTGTAACAATAAACACTATGTGCCAGTGTTTGTGTAAGCTCACAAGCATCCGAGTTAATGTAACACTTTCAGATAGTTTGCGCCGCTCCAGAGCCAAATCGGCTCTACGCGAGAACCAAGCGACACTCCAATCAACACTTTTCCACCTCTAAATAAGTGTAATTGTAAATCAAACATTTATTAACACTATTTGCTGTGTTGTCTGATGATAGATGGAACTATGTGGGCAGATAAATCTTGCTGTGTCAAAGCCTTGGAACTCCGATTTTGATGATTTTCATGTTCTGTGTATACTTCAATTGGATGATTACATGGTCTGCTATGGGTTGAGAAAATGCTATTCCCCTCCTTCCAAATCCCTTGGGGGATAAACTCAAAATTGCATGGCCGTCAAGCTAAAAACACGTCTGTTTTTGTTATAGAAATACGACATGCATTTTAGAGATACCGAGAGCATATAATAAAACCTAAAATGTCACTGTCAGCCAGGCCTATAATGCGTTTTGGGGCTCAGCATGTTTGTGTTGATTTGAGATGTTAATCTTAATTGGAAACGGAAGTTTTTCTTCGTGATACATGCTTTAGGATGTGGACGGTCAGAGACAGTGTGTGAGGGCAGCCAGCCTGCTGCGGGGTAGCTTATTTGGTCTGGTGACAAGATCAGAAAACACTCCGTGACTTGAAACAGATACTTTGAGCATGATCAGCCTCCGCAGTAGGTCAGTCTGACCACTGTGGCAGGCGTGGTGCGAAAAGGGCTGCACGTTGGGAGGATATGGTAAAAGAGTTAAACCTATCATTTTAGTATGTTATGTAATTTCATGTTCACAATGTTATAGCTCGGGCTTGTACCTTTTCGTGAATTCTGACAAAAATCTGTCCAAAATGTATAACTTTTAGAACTTGATTGTCTGCCTTTTGTTAGCATTTTGTCAACTTGTCCTCTCTTTCCCACAGGAGAGTTCTGATTCTTTGGACTATACTTTGTTGCACCTGCTCCCTAAGACTTGCACAAGCACAAGGTGAGCGACCATGGATGGATGTATCTTGCCGTGTGTGTGCGTGTGTGTGTGTGTGTGTGTGTGTGTTTGTATTTTGTGGGGTGTGTGTTTTTTTGTGAGCAGAACATGCCGTCGGGTCACAAACGTGCACCGAAAGCACTGTGGGACAGGAAAACAGGAAACTGCAGAACATGTTAAAACAAAATGACACAAAATGTGAAAATGATATGATAAGGGTATTTAGATCCTGAATTTGATAATATGATGACGATTATTTGTGGTTACACAACGATGGAACACGGAAGGGATGAAGTCACATGCTCATGTTTGTCGAAGTTATCCAGGGATTACCTATGACCGAGGTGATCAGCATTTAGCCCCTCCCCCCCAAACCCCCAAACCTGGTCTGTTGGCTGTACCTCGGCCAGCATTGCTCTTTGATCTACCCAGGCTAAAAGAAAATAAACTCTACTTCAGTGTATATACTCCTCCCTGGGAGAGAGTCTTTGCTGGGAGATGGGCTCCTCTTTGCCTCCTTTATCCCCCCCTGGAAGTGGATGTGTTGTGTACCGACCGGTTGAATTGGATTAGCTGGAAGCCTCGGACTTCCCTCGGGAGAGGGGAATTTGAGGATGGGGGATTTTAAAGAGGTTGTTTCAACTAGAGCATCAGATTTTGCTCGCACTGCATCCCATCTCCTGCATATGGAAGTGACTATGCAATCAGAGTCTATACTGTAGCATCCATTTTTAAATGATGCTGGCATGATGCTCGGAACTAAAGGTTACATAATAACACTCTGTTTACAATGGCCATACTCCAGACAGTGTATGGAAAGTTATTGTAAGTGCACAATGACACTGTGTAAGAGCTTAATGAAAACCTACCTAATGCATAATTTTATCATATCCTCACAATACTTTTCCATAGGTTAATATGCGCCAGACCACTGGGAAGTGTTACCAATGGTTACAATAACATTGTGTTCATATTTTACTATGTGATTTATAGGATAGAGTTGCATTTTGTAGAACTATTACTTTACTGTATTGGGTTTATTTTTTGCAGAGACAGATCATATTAATCAACATGCATGCATGATGTTAAAAAAAACAGCTATAGTTTTGCAGTACCTGGGCATGATGTTAAAAAAGAGTGGCATTTAAAGTCTCAGGAAGAAGGCAGACACTATACAGACAAAAACACAATTAAATACACAGGCAAAGAAGAAAGTTGCACATGACACTAAGGCAAAGTAGCTCCCCCCCTCCCCCTCCCAAGGTACTGACACAGGTCAAGAAAGAGCTGCAGATTCACTGAAGCAGATAGAGACACATTAGATTATAAACTGACATGAAACCATCTAAACACGGAAGAAAATAACATAAGCAGACAACAAAGTAACACGTAAACAAGCGCCACCACCAAAAACTGTAGAAAGCGAATAGAAAGTAGCAGCATTGGAGTTGGGAT
Organism: Poromitra crassiceps; assembly: GCF_964638095.1. Classification (NCBI taxonomy): domain Eukaryota; kingdom Metazoa; phylum Chordata; class Actinopteri; order Beryciformes; family Melamphaidae; genus Poromitra; species Poromitra crassiceps. The sequence continues at coordinate 32,373,813 of NC_139631.1, forward strand.
AAAAGGGAATGTATTCACACATTTGATTTGAGTCTTTTTTGTTTTGTTTATTACAATAGCAGTTGCATATGTCAGTTGGCAAAGTGTCCAGAAATGAGAGGCTCCAACTTTAGAAGACAGAAGCTGAATGAGCTCATGCTGAGTGGGATTATACAGACTCCTCTCAGGGCAGACTTTGTGGATCTACTGCTTTTCTGTTTCATAGAAGCACTAAGTGGTGGAGGAGCCCTGCCATGAAGTAGCTTGATTATGAGACATGCGTCTGAGGAGGTCCTACTTGGAGAACATGTTGGTGGATGTTAGGTTGTCTATCTAGCCAGCACTTTAAGAGCCTCTGTTTGTACACTAAATGGGCTTTAGTGTTTCAGAGGAAACATTGAGATAAAGTTTTGCAGCCTCTGTGGCCGAGCAGTTATGTCTAAAATGTTCCTGCCGGAGGATAATCAACATCATAGCATGCCACTCCGACTCTGCTTCAGAGACTTTATGTGTGCATTCGTGCAACGCATTAAGTTAATTTGTAGTATTTATCTATATTTATGTCAATTACTCAGTTTCTTGAAAGATGCAGGGACATGGAGCTCAGGATCAGATTAATTTTGTTTTAAGACATTAATGTGAGTCCCAGAGCTACCCTTGGGTATACATGAACCATGAGTAGTGAGTTTATGAGCAGCTTGCTAGCTTACGGTTTGCCTGAATATAAATTGTTTGGTCATCGGCGTACATTTGGACTTTAGCCCCCATGCAGATGGCTGGCAAATAATTCATAGCAGACATAACAGTAGAGGTCCCAGGATAGACCCTTGGGGCACACCCATCATGCCGCAAAGTGTATGCACTGTTCCATTCCTCACTCTGGGCCCTGGGGGTGTCTGAGGGTGCAACCTTTACGATGAGCTTTCATACATTTGAATGTGGCATGGGAGAATTTTAACTGAGCCAACTTCTGACTGATTTTCAGTCCTTTGGAAACATCTCCTGGCAGGTAGATTAATTGATGAGCTTGGTATTGAGGCCAATAAGTGACTCCTTGTAATTTTTTTAAAGAAACAGAACGCAGGCCAAACACATCTTTGGACCAAGAGTTCTTCAGAGAGCTGAGCTTAAGACCATATTCACCTTTGATTCAGAGACCTCTGTGTGTGGTGAAGACAGGCTGTCTTTTATCTTTGTTCGAACTATAAAGAACCAGCTGCGTTACTCAGTGCCAGCGCTTTGACTGAACCGACAAAAAAAGGAATTCAATTTGCTGTTTCAGCTGCATCTTTTAATAAACTCCTATGGCCTTGATGTATTACTGTGATCTTTGGCTGTCAACCTTTTATAATTCTCTCACATCGATTTTTAAATTCTCTTTGCTTTGCCAGTTATGTAAATCAAAAGTAAACGGTTGTCTTTCATTCTTTATTTTGGATTTAAAAAATGTTTATAGGCCATGATCTCTTAACCTGATGCTGCCAAATGGCTTATGATTGTGATCTCATGATCTCGCGGGAATCCAGCTGCCTTGCACGGTTAATGATGTCTTTCTTTAATTAATTTCTCAATTTTACCATTGAACTAGGGGACAATGCTCTTATGAGGTTTTGTTTTCTTAATGAAGCTACTGATTGGGTTTTGAACATTGACTGGCTTTGAATAGCAGAAAGACACATACAGTTAGCTATCTGAACACATCTGAACAAGACAGTCACTCCAGCCGATCCCCCTATACTTCATTGTCAAAATCATTTAAAGAATGACTATGATTCCAACTATGATAGTCAAATTATGATCTGATAGACATGCAACCATGTTGACGGAGTTGGTCACTCTCTGGTTTATTGCATGAGGTCAAAGTTCGTCCTGATTTGCTTGACCGTCCGTCTGTTAAAATGTGCCCTTTAGGATGACCTCGTTCTCAAAAGTTGCATTTTCTTAGCTTGTTTTTTAATTGACCAATCAAATCACTTTTAGCTGCATATTCCATATTCCTGCATATTCCAGTGAGGGTTAAAGACACATTTGTAGAGACAGCATTGTAACATTTAGATCAACACATTCAAAATCAAAAGATGACTAAAGATCTGATCAAATTGACGACGCATTTCAAATTTTAATATAAATCGTCAAGCCTCCGCCGCCTCGCCTTACAAACTGCCTGCCTCTGCCTCTCCCAAAGGCTTAAGACAAACCGTTCAGCAGCTGACTGCACTGTGTGCTTCCTCCACTCAACGGTGGAATAACTGTGACTAGTGGCAAGTAAAGGCAATCAAAAAGTAGACATAAATCAGGAAGTGAAAGAATTCGCTTTCCTCCTATTCCCAGTGCAAATCACTTTTTACCATGTAGTGCCATGGGGGGATCCAGCTGATGGAGGAGGATTTTGTTGTAGTGCCATGGGGAATCCAGCTGATGGAGGAGGATTCTGTTCTTGTTTGAACATCAGTTTGATGTCTTTTCCATGTGTGGCTTTCTGAATGGAGTTGACCTCCCACTGCACCGATCAGGCTTTCCCTTCTCTCCCAACATCACTAAGTGCCTCCACCTCTCTCTCTTTCTCTCTCTTTCTCTCTCTCTCTCTCTCTCTCTCTCTCTCCATTGTTGCACTGTAATTCAACCTCTCTCTCTCTCTCTCTCTCTCTCTCCATTGTTGTACTGTACCGTACTCCATCATTTCGCTCTTCAATGTTGCCCACATTTGTTTCGTATTAGTCGGGAAAAGCGTGCATATTTGAGCTCTGCACGTAAGCTTTGTAGTTTCAACATTGTAGATACTGAGATGATTACCTTACTCAAGACCTGCTGATTGCACCGATGATCAATTCCCGTTAAATAGATTGTTTTTGTTTTCCTACCTTGCTTTAGTAAACACACAAAGCTTTTGTTTGACATTACTGATCAGTGATCACTTGCCTAACAATAGACAATAGTCTGATAACAGGACCATTTTCCAGTCTTTTTCTGTTCTTCAAACCCAAACCAGATTCAACCTTCTCAGAGTGCTGAATGTTATCCAACGTAAGTAATATGATAGATTGAATATCATGGTGACACTGTGCTCCGTTCCAAAGTTCAGATTTAGTTTGCAGCTTGTACACGACTACACGTACCTCAAAGTTTTGGTTTGGGTGCTATTTAGACATAAAGGCTGTTTCTTGCTAAACTGCAATATGGTTTTAATTGAACCGTTGATATGCAAAGTATGAACACAATTAGGAGCGATATAAACAGAGCAGTGTAATCTGTGCACATTACCTTGCTTTCCCTCCCATGAGATAGCAATTAAAAACCTGGAGGAAACTACTGGAACTTTTCCGCAATATGTCTTCATAAGCTCGGGCCCCTGTCACAGCTATCATCTTAATTCAGCAGACTCATCCATTTCATTCAAAGTGAGAGGTCTTTTCTCTGCATTACGTATATCGCCCCTCTTTACAACACGACCGCTGTCCTCTCCGCGGACCCATTCAGCCTCGTTCCCCTGAGATCCTTCTGAGATCCTTCTAATGAAGACGGATGTATAACAATTACATAATTTGTGGCCATCGTTGAAATACCGCTATGTTGATGTGTGGCCCCACTGGAAGAAAAAGGATCTTTTCGCGTTCACGTTTTTCCACCGGATTTCCCTGAGTCTCACTTTAAACTCCTGAACTCCCCCGGCTTGTCATCAGAGCATACTGAAATACCGCTTATGTTACTGCCATTTCCTTTATTCAATCTCAAATGAATAGATCGTCTGAGTTCATTTGTTTTTAGACGTTGTCTTGCTGAAGGCCTTCAATACATTTGAGTGGAATGTTCTGCCTGGGGATCTTGGGCAGTTAATGAAGTATCATCATCACCTGACCCCTTATTAACACGTTCACTGCCATTGACGAGATATCTCGTCTTACAAAATCCAACGGTTGACTGCCAATGACGAGATATCTCGTCTTAAAAAAAAAAAAAAAAAATTGACGGTGGGACGTGGATCAACGCCCCCCACGTCTCCTATAAAAATATTGGAGCCACCGAACGTGTACAACCCATTCCACCGACCCACTAAGTGGCGACAGTGCTCTCCAGACTAGAAAAAGCCGAGCCAAAACTGCAGGGGAACGCGTGAGGAAACCATTCTCTCATACTGTAAAATGGATTGGCGAAAACGCTTTCGCTTTCGCGCATTATCACGCTGGGAGCTGGCGGTGGGGGATTGCAAATTTGCATAATAGATTATGCGTGCAACACACTTTGAAACACGGCAGAAAGCCCACAATCGCACGCAGCTTCATTGCAGCTGAGCTCACAATCGAAACGACTCATGCAGACTCGCCCAAAGAGCAGCCGCCAGCAGCCAGGCAGCACAGACAGGCAGAGCCTCGCTTGTGACAAACGCTGCAAAGCCACCAGAGACACACCCATGGAGGGAGGAGTTTGAAGGAGAGGGGGGTTTCCTGCTGCTATGGAGGAAATTACTGTTCAAAACTATTGTTTAGATGTCTGACGTCTTACGCCAAAAATAAATGGTTAAAGTGACTGTTCTATCGAATTTCACAAAAAGCCATTTATCTCAGAATAAATTTTCAGACGCTGAAACCATGCTGTATTTTACTGCTAATGCCTACATAACTACTAACTCTACAAACTAACTCTTTTAGACAGAGAAAGCACACATTCTATTAGTTCTTTTGAGATCATTTGTGTTCACAAAATCTTAGCAGAAAAGAATCCTCGGCTCTTGAAAGATGAGCCAGAATCCTCAAAAAAAAACCTTGGCAGAACCTACCTACAGTATTGAAAAAACGGCTGGCAGTGAATGTGTTAAAACACACTTACTGGCTTTTATGTCATGTTTGTGCTTTTGTTTTTTTGTTTTGAATGTGTTTCCCAATTTTGATCTCCCTTTAAGTTTTTATGTATTTTAATATTTTTCACTTGTATTTCTGTAAAGCCCCTTGTAACCTGTGCATCATTCCAGAGTATTAAGAAAGCGTCATTGCTTTTAATCATGTATGCAAAGACAGGTACATGTTGCTTTCTGTCCGGAGGTAAAGTCAAAGGTCAAAGGTCGGGATCAGGATATTTGTTACAACAAGTAGAATTTGAAGTAGTGTGCATGAGGAGGATCATTTAAAGAATGCTAGATAATCAAAAAGACTCCTGATTTACACAATGACGTTTCTCGTTGAGTGTCTCTGGCTGCTGGACTGACTGTTTGATCTCTCTTCTGTTTCCCCTGCAGATGTGGATGTTCTGCAGCAGCTCGGGCTCTCTGGTCGAAGGGCGGGCGGAGCGTCGTCATCGGGCGCTCGATCCGTCCCTAACGGCGTCATCCCCTTCAAATCCGGAGTCATCCTCACCCAGAGGGCACGCATCCAGGTGCCGTTGCACACCGTTTTCCCTACCGCTACCTACAGCTCCACCAACCTCTCCCTGATCGTCAGCCTGTCTGCTCATCGCGTCAACAGTGCCTTTCTTTTCTCCGTGCTGTCCAAGAAAAAGAAACTGCAGCTGGGAGTGCAGTTCGTGCCGGGGAAGGTGCTGGTGCACGTGGGCCAGAGGAACTCTGTGAGTTTCGACTATGACGTCCACGACGGCCGGTGGCACAGTCTGGCCCTGGCTCTCCGAGGCCAGCAGGTGTTCTTATATACTTTGTGTGGAAAGAAAAGTCTCCATGCAGATTTGCATTTGCAAAACGAGGAGGCCCTGGATCCAGAGGGCTCTTTCCAGCTGGGCAAGATGAACCAGAATTCGGCGCCGTTTGAAGGCGCCATCTGTCAGTTTGACATTTATCCCTCTGCCAAGGCAGCTCATAACTATTGTGATTACATTAAGAAACAGTGCAGGGAGGCCGACACGTATCGGCCCGTTTTCCCAGCCCTGCTACCTCTGTTCCCCGCAGAGCCAAACGCGACTGTCACCCACATCGCTCCACTGTCACTGACGGAACTACCCAAAAAGACCCATAGACCTACTCCGACCGTGACCGAGGAAAAGATTAGGACTATTTTTCTTGTTCCAAATGGCCGCTCACTGGTTGATCAGACTTCGAGCGCTCCGAAACCTGCTACTACTACGTCCGTTTCCCCACCCGTTCATCCAGGTTTGGAACGGCCACTTCGCTTTCCTACTCAAACGGTCACTACGTCTCTTAGGACCAGCGGGGCGACACCGTCAAACCCGAAACCGACGTGGCACGGCGCCGCCGAAAAGAGCACGAAGCAAGGAGGAGGTACTGCTAACACCCCGAAACCCTCGGCTTTACCCGCTTCCACCAGGTCGCCGAAGATGAAGCCGAGTCTCCGGACCACGGCTGCTTCATCCACGCGGGGGTCTTTTTCAAACGCCTACCTTCGCCACAAGAAGCAGGTGACCACTCTAGCGCCAAAGAAACCTGAGCCAAAAGTCACCAGTATGCAGGATGCCAAACCCACCTGGCTTAGCCCAGTCACTCCAGCTGCAACAGATGGCCTCCAAACATTTGACTTGGAACCCACCCAATTCTCACTACTGGCCGGACCACCTGGACTAAAGGGAGAACCAGGACCAGCGGTGAGTGTGTGGTCTAAAAAAAAAAACTTGCTTATCACAACTATTAGCCCACAATAAGTGCATGTGTATATTTTATGTGGGAGTATTCATGTGTTTGCACTTGCGCATGGTGTTTATTCTATATCTATAGATATATAGATATAGATAGATGTGGGAGTATTAATGTGTTTTGGGCTTGCGCACGGTGTTTATTCTATGAAGTCATGCATCATGAACTCAGGCATCTGACTTGATATCATATTTCTATGCTTTGTGCCTTTTTCCGCTATTTTAATCCCTCCTTGGCTCACAATGATATACAAATGTGACAGCTTGCTATGGAAATGCAGATCTGACCCACTTTGAAGTCCAGTGCACGAAGCGCCTCCACGGGCCGCTGACCCGGCTTGCTCCATTGACCCGTGGCTGTGTGGTCTCGAGAGTTTGGACGACACCAAGCGCTGCATCTCTGAAATTCCTCGTGCATTTTGCTTGAGTCGATGATTGATTTCGTTCACCCTCCCACAGTTTGTTTTCTGTCTAGTATGAAACCCTGCCATCTGTTTTCTGTCTAGTAAGAATCTGGTTTTGAAGATTTTCTATCCCCTTTCGAATTGGCGCTTATTAATGTGCGATTTCCTTTTTAGCAGCATGGGTAGAAATAGTCGGGCTCAAAGCGGGCCTTTGCCAGAACTTTGCTGCTTGTCTGAGTGAAGGGGCTGGCGCTGGGGTGTTAGATTCCTCCGAGAGGGAGTGTGACTGTTGGAAGAATGGAGACCTTTAAAAGTAGGGTCAAAGGTCAAAATGGATAAAGCGCCTCGAAACAATTAACCATTCAGGAGCCACGGCACGCAATATGAATACAGTGCGTTATCCCCATTGTTTAAGAGCTTCACTTGATCTTTTCCTTAAGCACCGCAGATTTTCTTCGTAGGAATGATGGCAGCACAGGTGTGGTAAAGGTATGAAATGGAAAAATGTCTTTCCTGAAATTCTTCAAAAGATGAATTTTGCTACACAGTTTCATAAAGAAATGGCTAAATTGGGATTAGTGATTCATTCAAATGTTTCAATGTCTGACTATTGAAGACCCACAGCACGGCCATGGTGTGTTAAATGTTGAAATGTCATGGTGTCCAGATGACAGGCCTGAGACCTGAGACCAGTCCATACCAGACAGTCAACTTCAGTTTCAACATGCTTGAATTAAAATTTTAAAGGTAACCGTTATATGTAAACAAACTAGTAGTAAGATTGACCTTTCACAGAGTTCAGAGTCGACTGATATATGGAGGCTGTACATTTGTCTTGAGCGTTCTGTCTGCCCTTCTAGGGCCTGTTCGTTTGGTGAACAAAAAGTGGTTAATCACATTTTCCATGGTTAAAAGTCTTTTTTAAGTCGTGTATTAGGTCATACAGTGTTTGACTGAACGGAATGTTTGAAGTAAAGCTTTCCTGCTCCGGCAGTGAGGGAACGCACAGCTCTGTGAGACCTCGAAGCTGCTCGAAAACAACACATTTGATCAATAAGAGAGAATAACCAACCAACGCACATCAACCCCCTTGTGTGTGGTGAAGGTTGCCTTCCCGATGTACCGTACGGTAGAACTGCATGTTGTCTGGAGTCTGAACCATTTGATATGCAGGTCTGAGATCTTATTCAGAATCAGAATGTAGAGGTAGGCTAGAGGTAAAAGCACTCGCCTAGCACCGCAGAGACCCGTGTTCAATTCCCAACAGCGGTACTTCCGGGTTTGGTCAGATGTTTCTACAGACGCAATTGGCCGTGTCTGCGGGTGGGAAGCCGGTAGTGAGGTACGAGTCCTGGTCGCTGCATTAGTGCCTCCTCTGGCCGGTCTGGGCGCCTGTTCGGGGGGGAGGAGAACTGGGCGGAATAGCGGGATCCTCCTATGCGCTACATCCTGCCGGTGAAGCTCCTCTCTGTCAGGTGAGAAGAAGCGGCTGGCGGCTGACTGCACATGTATCTGAGCACGCATGTGCTAGCCTACAGCGCTCCCCAGATCAGCAGAGGGGGCGGAGCAACGGCCAGGACGGCAGGTGGAATTTGCCAAGTACTGTACAGGTGAGGAGGAAATGGGAGAAAACCCCCCAGAAAAACTTGATAAAAAAGAAGAATAAAAATAATTAGAACGTAAGGGAGACACGGGTGGGCCGCAACCAGTGTTGGGGGTCGTTACTCAAAAGAGTAATATATTACACATTACACGTTACTTAAAAAAAAAGTACACAAGTGCTGATCTCCTCTTCAACCAGCCTAAACCCTATAGGTCTGAGGACACATAATGTATGTTATTTACAGTATCTGAGATCTGGAGGTACCCAATAATAAGCACCTTAAATCTCTTCACTAGAAAACATATCTCCTAGAAGAGCCCCCCGAATGTTCAAGGTTCTCCGAACGGGTTCCTCAAAGAACCCTCTAAGTTTCCCGTTCACTCTGAAGAACCTTTAAAGGTTCTTAAAGAAGCCCTTTGACTATTCAGAGTGCATGTCGGCCGAGAGAGAGCATAGCTGCTAACAGCTCTTAAGTCCTTAGTCAGGACAAAAGTGCTTTATACATCCTGACCTGCATTATTACAGTTTCAGTTAGTCTGCCTCAAGCTGTTTTTAGGCCCACTTCCCACTTCCCACTTCCTTTCAACTTGATGAGCCACGGTGAAATGAGAACTAACTCAAACGTCTCAAACAAACTGAAGTCCGTCAGGCTGACCCCTCATTAGATTTGACCTTTTCCGAGCGTCGCTAATCCATGTATGAAATTGTTTTAAAGCTAGATGATGATGATGATGCCCGTAATGAATGTGATTGGCTGCGGTTGGAACCAACGCCGGCCTCCCTGCCAGTACAATGAGTCAGAGTGACTGTAGTGGTTTTGGTGCAGAAGTGGTCTTGGTTTCAGAGGGACATTGCTGCACTGGCCTGTAACCAGACACTCACACGCCTGCCAGCATCTCACTGACTGACTGACTGAGCCGGCGAACAATGAAGACGCAGCGCCTCCAACTCTCAAACCAACGTAACCCTAAGGAACAGGATATTGAAAAGCTGCAGAATAACACTTAATGCAACACTCACTTTGCTCCAGACTGTTGTCGCTCGCTGTGCCGCCGCACGTCACGCAGCATGAAGGCAGCTCCTCTCATGACACATCTCAGTGTATTTATAGACTTCCTTTACTCAATCCTCCACATCTTCCATCTTTTTTCCTTTTAGGGCCTTTGCGGACCTCCGGGGAAGCCAGGGCAGCCAGGGAGGAGGGGCCCCCGGGTGAGTCTCCTCTCTCCACTGTGTAGTCCCATTTACTGCTGCGCTCCGGCCCCTGACTAGTTTCACAAACACCTTCCCAGCTTTCCTCTGTTCGCCATGTTTCCACTTTCCTCGTCCCTTCCAGAATCTTCCATGTGCTTCCATAAGCTCTATGACGCCTGCATCCAAGTGTGTTCCTCCTTCATATAGAGATACAGCCCAGACGCCAGATTAGAAAGTCACATTGTACGTTTTTAGAATCCAAAGAAATGTCACATATGGACATTTCTGAACGAAAATATGCCACATTTTCTACATTTCTAGATACGCGGGCCCGGCCCGGTTCAGCCTGCTAACGTGTCGCGGGGAGCCACGGCTCAAATCACCCGTTACGTTTAGGCAAGTACTCGAAATGGTTAAAAAGTTATATCAATTTGGTCATTCAGTGGCGTTTTCCTGCCATGTGTAACATAACTAACGTTAGCCGCTAGCATTAGCACACAGTACCCGATTACCCACAATGCCTTGCGTTGTCCCAGCACGCAGGAAGGGCTCGAGCTACATTTGAATGCATAAAATAAAGCTGATCATATACAATTTGGTTCACATTGAAGTACACCACGCGCAAACACCGCCGTGACGTAACGGTGTACCAAATCGGCCATTCACTTGAGAGCCCCCCTAAAAAAGCAGGTTTGAACCCATAGAGGGCACTTTTGCTGCCTTAAATGATACAGTTTGTACAATTGTAACAGTTTGGTCTCAAATGTGGAGATTTTGACCAGAATCCTTTACACACCACCCCAAAAGCCATATGTACTGGTTAAAAGCTGGAAAAAAAGTGTTTTGGGGGTTAATTTTCATGGAAGGAAATGTCAAATATGAACATTCCAACATTTTATCCTGGCGATTGGGTTGCGCGAGATAAGGCAATGAGCAGTGGCTTGATATGGAAGACCTTTGAGCATTTTGATAAAGCACCCAATAACATCGTTGGATGATGGGGTATTATTCACCCCGAGTTCAGTTTGCTTTGGCTCTGAATTTGATCGAGCTGTGCTGCCAAGGTCCATTTCTAAAGCTTGAGAGCAAACAACCATCAGCTACAAAATCTGCATGTTGCCAACGTGACGTTAATTGGAGCACATAAGGCCGTTATTAAACGGGCATGAAAAAAAAAAACAAGGTCACCTGAAAGACTGTTATGCAAAAAGTTAGAAACGGCATATTATGCATTTCCAGAAAAAGAACTTTCTATTGGCTATGTAAACAGCGCCGGTACCTAAATTAGACGTAGCTCCTATGTTAGCATCAATGAATGCTTCCAGTGTGTCAGGTCCTCTAGGCTGAATCCTCTGCTGCCACGTCTCATTCGAGGCCTCGGCAGTGAGTTTGTGACGCAGCCAAACACAGTCGCTCGCTCGCTCGCTCGCTGCAGGTGTTATTTTAAGGTCATGTTTTTCAGAAGAAAGAGAAAAAACCCACAGGGATGCTATATGTCTCTAGGGAAGATTGTTTGCTTTTGACTTCTTTCTAAAAACCTGTTACTGATTCCTTTGTATGTAGCTGTTCACCTTTGAACTCTATGAATCCCCCTTAACCCAGTGGTTCTCAAACATTTTCATGTCAAGGACCCCTGAACCCACACAAATTAGATCAGATTTGATGAGATTTGACACGGTTTTTTGTCCCAGGATCCCCCATCTGATAAGATTTTTTGCTTTTAGGGGTTTTGTTACAGAAAGTGTATGAAACCCATGACCAAGTCATACATTCTGTCATTGGCTTACTGATGGATGGAATTATTGTGAAAATAAATTATTCCCTTTTTTTGCTGGGGACGCCCTGGACCCCCCTCAAAGACTCCTGGGGGGGAGGTCCAGACCCCACTTTGAGAACTACTGCCTTAACCCATGTCATACTGAAATCAGTGCATTGTAAAATCAGTAAATTGGTATTACACTGAGTCCCAAGGTGGAATAAATCCACCAGAAAAAATAACTTTGGAAAGTAGCAAGATACCATTTTACTGTGAGTACTTCAGCTACTGAAGTGTGTGTGTGTGTGTGTGTGTGTGTGTGTGTGTGTGTGTGTGTGTGTGTGTGTGTGTGTGTGTGTGTGTGTGTGTGTGTGTGTGTGTGTGTGTGAGCTACCTGCTGTAGCCCGTGAGACGCTGCCCTGTGGTCGGGCCTCAGAGGGGTGGGCTGTGGGAACCCAATCTCTTTAAACAAGGAAGAAAGGAGGCTTTGTCCGCGTCTTATTAAAGGCATTTAAGAACCTGTCTGGAGCACAGCAGCTCCTCCAGTAGTCCACCAGCACCTCTATAGAGTTCATTCATCATGCAAGCTCTTGAGACCCTGCTGCATGCAGGTCGGAGCGATTCACAGCAAAAAAACCTGGATTTTTTTTTGCCAATTGTTTGACTGAACCGTCGTAATATTCCTGGACAGTTAACTTAGGTTAATAAGGAGAAGAAGAAGAAAAAACATCACAATTCCACACATGGTCAACAAAATGCTCTCAGATGGACTCTGGCCTTGCAAACAAGGGATTAAAGTGGCGTTTCACTACGGTGGAAGACTTTCCTTTTTTAACACACATACCTCCATGAGTTCATGAACAGTTAATCTGCGACTTAAAGCGCCCAAGGGGGGGTGCAGTGCAGTCACATTCTTTGTTTCTGTTTTGATACGTTTCTCCACACATAATCACCACGACTTCAAATCATATCCCCATAAAGTGCCACATTGTTGGAGCAATTTTCTTTTTTCAATTTGAGAGCAGGAGTGACATTTTCAGCGAAATTGTTATAAATCACTTAAATAGTCAATTTGAAAAGGGGAACTAATGGAGGAAATATTGCTGCATGTCCGCTACACTTCAAAACCCTCCAATACGATACAGAGGGCTTTATTTTGTCGATTCAGAAAGCCTGTGAAAGTTGAAGATGAAGGATTTATACTCCTCGAGACTGCCTGATGTGTTGAGAGCAGCCATAGGTTTTTGGAAAGGCCCTTACCTCATTTGACCTTTGACCTCAGATGCAGAGGAAAGTCACAGCGAGGCGTGAGGGGAGATGTAGCAACGGTTGCCAATGCAGAAAAGTAAAAGACGCCGACCCGTCTCGATATGTTATATGCAGCACAAGAACGGAGGAACGCAGAGAGTCGTGGCTGCTCTCATTTTTAAGTTACGTTACGGAACATTCACTTATTGGTAATTAAAATCAGAATCAGAATCAGAAAGACTTTAATGATCCCCTGGGGGAAATTGGGAAAAAACAAACACTTTATGCACGTTAATTTCTCATGTGCATAATTTCTCTTTAAAGCGTAGCGTTCCCACTGTGGCCCGAATGAGATGGCCCCATTAGGAGGTGCAGTGGCTGGCTAATGCCTCATCTCTGACAGCATCTCCTGACATGTGAGAGCTTCCACGTTCTGCTACCATCAGCATCTCCTAACACCTGAGAGCATCCACGTTCTGCTACCACCAGCATCTCCTAACACCTGAGAGCCTCCACGTTCTGCTACCACCAGCATCTCCTGACACGTGAGAGCCTCCACGTTACCACCAGCATCTCCTAACACCTGAGAGCCTCCACGTTACCATCAGCATCTCCTGACACATGAGAGCCTCCACGTTACCACCAGCATCTCCTGACACATGAGAGCCTCCACGTTACCACCAGCATCTCCTGACACGTGAGAGCCTGCACGTTACCACCAGCATCTTCTGACACATGAGAGCCTCCACGTTACCACCAGCATTTCCTGACACATGAGAGCCTGCACGTTACCACCAGCATCTTCTGACACCTGAGCGCCTCCAGGTTACCACCAGCATCTCCTAACACCTGAGAGCCTCCAGGTTACCACCAGCATCTCCTGACACCTGAGCGCCTCCAGGTTACCACCAGCATCTCCTAACACCTGAGCGCCTCCAGGTTACCACCAGCATCTCCTAACACCTGAGCGCCTCCAGGTTGCCACCAGCATCTCCTAACACCTGAGCGCCTCCAGGTTACCACCAGTATCTCCTCCTGACACCTGAGAGCCTCCAGGTTACCACCAGCATCTCCTAACACCTGAGCGCCTCCAGGTTATCACCAGCATCTCCTAACACCTGAGCGCCTCCAGGTTACCACCAGCATCTCCTCCTGACACCTGAGAGCCTCCAGGTTACCACCAGCATCTCCTAACACCTGAGCGCCTCCAGGTTACCACCAGCATCTCCTAACACCTGAGAGCCTCCAGGTTACCACCAGCATCTCCTAACACCTGAGAGCCTCCAGGTTACCACCAGCATCTCCTGACACCTGAGCGCCTCCAGGTTACCACCAGCATCTCCTAACACCTGAGCGCCTCCAGGTTACCACCAGCATCTCCTAACACCTGAGAGCCTCCAGGTTACCACCAGCATGTCCTAACACCTGAGAGCCTCCAGGTTGCCACCAGCATCTCCTAACACCTGAGCGCCTCCAGGTTACCACCAGCATCTCCTGACACCTGAGCGCCTCCAGGTTGCCACCAGCATCTCCTAACACCTGAGCGCCTCCAGGTTACCACCAGCATCTCCTCCTGACACGTGAGCGAGCCTCCACCTTCCCCTGGCCCATGCAGCCATAAGCCCAGCAGAGCGCCGGGGAACGGAGGGTTAGCCGGCCCTGAAGGGGAGGCTTGAGAGCGGATCAAAGAGGGCTTTGTGCAGAGAAACTGACCTGCCAGTGTGCAGCCACGATCTGAAGCAGCCGGCTTCCGTGGAATTGAAAACATTTGCATAATTGCTCAAGGAATGGTTGACACTGTATCATGAAATGAAATGAGGAGTCTGTGGAATCTCCGGCCAAGTGAGCTGTGGTGACGGCGTTGATGGACAGACGCAGAAAGCTCGCTTTGTTGTGGCAGCATAACTTATTTATGTTGTCAAACATAAATTGGCCGTGGAAACGACATGCCTAAGTAATGAGCAATCTCGGATGCTTCATTAAGTTTCCGTTGTTTACACAGATGCGTTCCACTATGACTTATGCTTATGGTAACGCACAGGGAGCACTTTACAGTTGAAGTCAGATGGCACAGATTCGATGCCGGCAACAGTCAGTGTATTCGTCCATAGTGAATTGTTCTTGAGCAACACACTTTAAATATATTGATTTAAATCTGACAATAGCCGTCAAACAGTAACATTATATCGATAGTACATTTTTTTTTATTCATATCCATTTCGTTCCTTTTCGCTCTGGTTCCCCAAATTCACCTTCTATTCCGTGCTGCTGCAATGACCCAACTTTGCCTCGGCAATCAATAAAGTTCACCTTATCTTCAAGTAATAATCAACAAAATTGTAATTTACAGTTTTGGTTCTTCTGTTGTTGGTTGATACTATATAACAGAAGTGATTCAACCTATACACTTATTAAGCTTATTTGCGGTTCCAAACACGCAGAGTTTGGTCTGTCTTTACCAGGAGAAATCCTGTGGCACAGACGTGATGCGTTGTACATTTCCAGCAGCAGGAGCAGCGCTTTGATTGGAATAAATGAACTCCATCCAAATTCCAAAGCACTGGACACACTGTTTGATTGACAGGTGTTCTGTGGGAAATGTAGTCCAGAAACAGCACAGCAAGGAGATGGCAGCGCTGCACGTGTCACTCCTGTCAAAGTCATTGACCCACATCGTAAACCCGCCCACAGCTCTGCCCTACACAGCTGCCCTTCATACACACGCCTCAGGGGTGTGTGTGTGTGTGTGTGTGTGTGTGTGTGTGAGAGTGTGCGAGGGTGAGTGTGTGTGTGTGTGTGTGTGTGTGTGTCAGGGTTCGGGCCATTCATGAACTGAACTGAGAATGCATGGTAAATTCGAATTCAGTTCCTGCAGCTGGGGATGGAATTGTGCGCAGCTCCAAGGAAACAATATGTACATTGAATTGGAATGGCAGAAAATAGAATTGAATCCCTTTAAATTCCATGAAAGTCCACTTCTAAGAGAGGCCCGTAAACATCAAATCAAACATTAGGCTATGAATCAAATACAACAGAGTTAAACAAAGACGTTTCATTATAATGTATATTGTACCGTATGTATTGTGATTACATGTTATGCATCAAATGAAAGGCACCTTTAACATTTTATGATATTCAGTATTAATAATAATCTGTAATCTCAGATATGGGGGGGGGGGGGAGGGATCAAGACATGGGATTTTGCAGAATTTCATTGAATCCACGCGGGCCAGTGGGAACGCCTCGGGATCGCCCAGTCAGAGCTGCTTAATGTGGAACAGGGACAGGGAAGTTTAAGGTCTCCTGCTGGAACTGCTACATCCGCGACCCCATCCCGGATAAGCGGTCGAAGATGGATGGATTCATTGAATAAAATTCCAGTTCTGTTCCCGCTTTTCCCCCAATTCCAATTCCTCAGTTGAGTTGGACGTTCATTAATTCATTCATGATTTGACCCCCAACCTGGGTGTGTGTGTGTGTGTGTGTGTGTAGCTCTCCAGAGATCTGTTCTCTCGTCAGGAGTCTCTTTTCTACAGTGATGCAGTGAGTTCACCCACTCACACAGATAGAGAGAGAGGGATAAAGTGAGTCATTCCTCCCGTGGTCCCGGCCGCTGTCTCCATAGGAGGAACATCTGCCCACCTTGTCATCAGCGGCATGCCTCTCTACCTTCTGCACGGCCACAATGCACTGTGTAATATTCCAGCTCGCTCTCTCTCTCTCGCTCTCCTCCCTCCTCTTCCTATCTGGATATAATCACTTCCATACGTTTTAATATCGAGCTGGTGAAAATGCAGCGAGATGCATCTGAATGGTTGAGGAGGAGGAGGAGGAGGAGGAGGAGGAGATCTGTCCATGAGTCCAAGTGTCTCCATATGTCCGGCAGGCAGCGAGCGCCTGCCTGCCTGCCTGCCTGCCTGCCTGCCTGCCTGCCTGCCTGCCTGCCTGCCTGCGAGGGGGGGAGGCCCGGGCAGGTTGAGGGGAGGGAGGGGGGGAGGCCCGGCCAGGTTGAGGGGAGGGAGGGGGGGGAGCCGCCTCGCCCGCCTGACTCCTCTCCACGGTCCGATAATGGAGTGCAGATAAATAACAGAGACAGAGACGGGGCCGGATTACCCGACCACACAGTTACACCTCTTGGCCTCCCCTCCGTCAGTTCTACTCGGAGTAACCCTATCCCTCCCTCTCACCTCCAGCTCAGGGGAAAAGGTTTGGAAACTCACTCTGCCCATCTGACTGAGAGAACGGCTTGTGGATACAGTAG
Organism: Poromitra crassiceps; assembly: GCF_964638095.1. NCBI lineage: Eukaryota > Metazoa > Chordata > Actinopteri > Beryciformes > Melamphaidae > Poromitra > Poromitra crassiceps. The sequence continues at coordinate 32,390,846 of NC_139631.1, forward strand.
CTTCCTGCATCTGAACATGTTTCAATGCTTTAAATCTCGGCTGGTGAAGATTTTCCATGCTCAGCGTTTTGACCCGCTCCAGACGAGCGTGCAGTCGAGCTGGAGACTCCGCACTTGGATGCCTCGAGGAAGTTGTGGCTTTATTTTTTTTTTCCAAACAAGCCCTCTTTGCAGCCATGTTGGATTTATGGTCCCTTCATCCAAAATAACTGATCCTGTCTCCTCAGTCTCTGCTCCTATATATCTGCCCACCTGGCCTTTCTGATAAAAAGATTTAGTACACAGATAGCGCCATGAATGATATGACATACAGTATATTACAGATACCTAGGGTTTGTCGCACAAAGAGTTTGGGGAATATGGCGTGATGATGGATGAGTGGCCTTCACTTTGTGGGACCCCAGAAACCAGTGGAAAAGTGTAGGGATGAGGAAAATCACATCCATATGTCATAAGTTGGACAGACAGGCAAGGCAGGCGGGAGACATATGGCTCACAGAGCACCTATACACAAACACAGAGGGACCCCAGGACACCCTGACCTGTCCCCCAGGACACCCTGACCTGTCCCACAACACAGAACAATGTGTGGATACATGGCTGGATGCCTCACATATAGTTCAGACTCCCTCTCCTCTCTCACATATAGTGCAGACTCCCCTCTCCTCTCTCACATGTAGTGCAGACTCCCCCCTCCTCTCTCACATGTAGTGCAGACTCCCCCCTCCTCTCTCACATGTAGTGCAGACTCCCCTCTCCTCTCTCACATGTAGTGCAGACTCCCCCCTCCTCTCTCACATGTAGTGCAGACTCCCCCCCTCCTCTCTCACATGTAGTGCATACTCCCCCCTCCTCTCTCACATGTAGTGCAGACTCCCCCCTCCTCTCTCACATGTAGTGCAGACTCCCCCCCTCCTCTCTCACATGTAGTGCAGACTCCCCTCTCCTCTCTCACATGTAGTGCAGACTCCCCCCTCCTCTCTCACATGTAGTGCAGACTCCCCCCTCCTCTCTCACATGTAGTGCAGACTACCTCTCCTCTCTCACATGTAGTGCAGACTCCCCCCTCCTCTCTCACATGTAGTGCAGACTCCCCCCTCCTCTCTCACATGTAGTGCAGACTCCCCCCTTCCTCTCTCACATGTAGTGCAGACTCCCCTCTCCTCTCTCACATGTAGTGCAGACTCCCCCCTCCTCTCTCACATGTAGTGCAGACTCCCCCCCTCCTCTCTCACATGTAGTGCAGACTCCCCCCTCCTCTCTCACATGTAGTGCAGACTACCTCTCCTCTCTCACATGTAGTGCAGACTCCCCCCTCCTCTCTCACATGTAGTGCAGACTCCCCCCTCCTCTCTCACATGTAGTGCAGACTCCCCCCCTCCTCTCTCACATGTAGTGCAGACTCCCCTCTCCTCTCTCACATGTAGTGCAGACTCCCCCCTCCTCTCTCACATGTAGTGCATACTCCCCCCCTCCTCTCTCACATGTAGTGCAGACTCCCCCCTCCTCTCTCACATGTAGTGCAGACTCCCCTCTCCTCTCTCACATGTAGTGCAGACTCCCCCCTCCTCTCTCACATGTAGTGCAGACTCCCCCCCTCCTCTCTCACATGTAGTGCAGACTCCCCCCTCCTCTCTCACATGTAGTGCAGACTCCCCCCTCTCTCACATGTAGTGCAGACTCCCCCCTCCACTCTCACATGTAGTGCAGACTCCCCCCCTCCTCTCTCACATGTAGTGCAGACTCCCCCCCTCCTTTCTCACATGTAGTGCAGACTACCCCTCCTCTCTCACATGTAGTGCAGACTCCCCCCTCCTCTCTCACATGTAGTGCAGACTCCCCCCCTCCTCTCTCACATATAGTGCAGACTCCCCCCCTCCTCTCTCACATATAGTGCAGACTCCCCCCTCCTCTCTCACATGTAGTGCAGACTCCCCCCCTCCTCTCTCACATATAGTGCAGACTCCCCCCTCCTCTCTCACATGTAGTGCAGACTCCCCCTCCTCTCTCACATGCACTCCTCTCTCACATGTAGTGCAGACTCCCCCCTCCTCTCTCACATGTAGTGCAGACTCCCCCCTCCTCTCTCACATGTAGTGCAGACTCCCCCCTCCTCTCTCACATGTAGTGCAGACTCCCCCCTCCTCTCTCACATATAGTGCAGACTCCCCCCTCCTCTCTCACATGTAGTGCAGACTCCCCCCTCCTCTCTCACATGTAGTGCAGACTCCCCCCTCCTCTCTCACATGTAGTGCAGACTCCCCCCTCCACTCTCACATATAGTGCAGACTCCCCCCCTCCTTTCTCACATGTAGTGCAGACTACCCCTCCTCTCTCACATGTAGTGCAGACCCCCCCCTCCTCTCTCACATGTAGTGCAGACTCCCCCCCTCCTTTCTCACATGTAGTGCAGACTACCCCTCCTCTCTCACATGTAGTGCAGACCCCCCCCTCCTCTCTCACATGTAGTGCAGACTCCCCCCCTCCTTTCTCACATGTAGTGCAGACCCCCCCCTCCTCTCTCACATGTAGTGCAGACTCCCCCCCTCCTTTCTCACATGTAGTGCAGACTACCTCTCCTCTCTCACATGTAGTGCAGACTCTCCCCTCCTCTCTCACATGTAGTGCAGACTCCCCCCTCCTCTCTCACATGTAGTGCAGACTCCCCCCTCCGCTGCTCAAATAGACGTCTGCTTAATGATCCGATCATCACCTTTACTCTGTCTTCCTTAATCATGTGTGTGTGTGTGTGTGTGTGTGTGTGTGTGTGTGTGTGTGTGTGTGTGTGTGTGTGTGCGTGTGCGTGTGCGTGTGCGTGTGCGTGTGTTTTCCAGGGTCCTGCAGGCCCTCATGGAAACCCCGGTCGCCCTGGACCTTCTGGAATCAAGGTACAGCATCAACAATCAAGAACTTTATTCAGAAAGGCGACGTCTCCATCTTTAGGGTGAAAAATAATCCCTGAAATTCATCTTTCAATATCACTAAAATATTGAAAATTCAGTCTGTGATTGTGTTACTCATTTTGTCAGCCTAGGATTTATGGTAATTAGTATGGATTAGGTGGAGAAGGTTGATCAATTCAGTGAAATGTTAACGCAAATATATTAAAATACCATGAAATATCGAGGCAGAGGTTAATAAAAAACATGCATCCGGGTAGTGCAGTGGTAGATTTCCTTCCTACCAACATGAGGGTTGCAGGTTCGAGCCCCCGTGTTACCTCCGGCTTCGTCGGGCATCCATACAGCCACAATTGGCCGTGTCTGCACGTGGGAAGGCAAATTAAGGATATGTGTCCTGGTCGCTCTCTAGTGCCTCCTCTGGTCAGTCTGGTGAGGGGGAGGGGAACTGGCGGGGAATAGCATGATCCTCCCACTCGCTACATCGTGCCGGTGAAACTCCTCGCTGTCAGGTGAAAAGAAGTGGCTGTTGACTGCACATGTATCAGAGGAAGCATGTGCTAGTCTACAACTCCAGATCGGCAGAGGGGGTGGAGCCACGGCCAGGACAGCAGGGGGAATTGGCCAATTACAGTGGGGGAGAAAAGGGAAGTGGGGGCGAATCAGAGAGAGAGAAAAAAAGACACACATATTCCAATTTGCATTTTACTACTACGCTAATTTGGAGAACGAGTGCAGTTCTCGTCTCGTCCTCTTGGTGTGTCTGTGTGGTCAGTTTGCTCAGTTTGGATGCTTGCGCTTCAGTTAAACTTGGCTGCACAGTATGTTCAATTATCTTAGCCTCTTAAAAGCCATTTGTTTTTCTTCAGGAGGGAACAGCCTTTTTAAGTCGTACTGACTGGCTAATTTGCAGCTGCTTGATGCTATGCGTCTGTGTTCCAGCTGATTCAAATCATCAACAGACTAGAGTTGTTAAGCTCCATAGTATGTCATTGTGAATTCACAAAGGAGGCCTGTATGTTAGGCTGCATGCACTGGAATAGAATGGAAACTTGCTCGTGTTTTAAACCCACACCTAATCCTCATGAATGCATTGAATTTCAGAAGTTTCCACCCCGCGTCTCCAATACAACATAATTGGTGCCATGCTTTGGCTGGGGGCGATGCCTGTGATATTACCGGGGGGGGGGGGGGGGGAAACCATAACTCATATATTGTACATATGTGTTATAGCTGGAGCACAACCTGGCCTGGCTCAGCTTGACCCATTTGCACACAAAGCTCAAACAGCACACTGCGCAGTCTGGCACTGCTCTGCTGCAGAGAGCGGAACAAGCGGGATGAAGACACACACTGTGTCCAAATAGCTGAATGTTGTTTTGAAGACGTCAAACTTTATCTGGAAGTAATGATGATAAATTGAGACACAGATCTGTTCAATTACCTACTACTGTATAGGCACCATTTGGCCCGAGAAGCGAACTGAATGGACGCATTGAATAGGAGTATAAATATAGATGTGCTTATTAAGCTCTTAAGGTTTTAGAAAATAATGGCTCCGTATAGCTGGTGTTTGAAGTTAAACTGCTCCGATTCTAGTGGAGATGGAGAAGTGTAGACGGTAAAATGAGACGATGTTCGTGTCTGTAGCTCTTGGCTGGAGCCGCAACTCTTGGCTGTGTTCAGAAGCCGGTCTGGAGAAAATTCACACAAAGAGCGTCTAATGCCAAATTGTGGCTGACACGAACATGTAGGCCTAAATGAGCCGGTGCAGGTGCTAATGGAAAAGCTTGTCATTAAATAACACGGTAAAATAAAGTATTATTCTTTTGAGGCAAATGTCTGTCTGCCTTCCCACCCGTGACTGTAAACTGCTGAAGTGATGTTAGCGTTTTTGCACTTAAGAGGTTTGGAAGAGATTGGCCCCCGAACCGTCTTCCTCCACAAGTCATGGGGGAGGTTGTTAACTGCAGGATTACATGAAAGTGACTCACACAGTACAGGCTTTGTTTCCACAGCCCAACTTAATGTTCAATGAATTGTGTTCATTTAGTATTTGTAATCAGCTGATTACAGTTGATTTGGGCGCCGTTTGATTGGGGTCAAAACCCAGTGCTGTATCGTTGTGTAATTCCTTTCTGATAAATCACTGGACACAGACAGAACACAGATTCCTTACTTGTTTCTTTAAAGCAGGACTAAACCCCCCAGATTTCTTCAAAACGGCACTCCACTCGATCCGAAAACCCCGCAGAAAAGATGGCCGCCCACACTCCCCTCCTTAGCTGGCAGAATTCCTCCCCCATAAAGTAACATATCTTGGCCAATAAGTATGTAACATACAAAATAAAACAACCTGTAATATCTTAATTTTATGTAGAATGCAGAGGACGTAACTGTTTAGTTAAACTTGCATTCCAGGAATATTGTGCTCTAAAGATAACGTTAGTGGCTCGAGACTGTTTCGTCCTGAAACCCACACGCTTTGCGCCAGCGTAACCTATGCGGGATTCGAAATAACGCATCCGAGATAGAAAACGTTATGAATATAGCCACGTTATAAACAACAAACTAACGCTGGTGATCGGTATGGCAACAGTGTTACTCGAAATGGTTAAAAGTTATATCAATTTCTGCTAATATTAGCCACAGTAGGCATTACCCAGGGATGCATTGGTCTTAAAGGGCTCGCGCCGCGTAAACTACAGTAATAATCAATGGGGAATTTTTTTCTTCTTCACATAAGTGGGGCGCGTGCTAAACCCACCGTGACGTCACGATGTACCAAATATCCCATTCATTTGAGGGCACAAAAAAAAAGCAGTTTTCAACCCATAGAGGGAACTTATGCTGCTGAAAATGATACAAATGGTACAATGGTAACCGGTCGGTCTCAAATGTGGAAATTTTGACCAGAATTCTTCACACACCACCCCCAAAGTCATACATATTGTTAAAAGCTGAAAACAAGTGTTTTGGGGTTTAGTCCTGCTTTAAGCACTGAAACAGGCAAAACGTGTGCTTATCTACAGCCATGTATCCATAGTTATAGATTGCTGGGCCTCTCTCGCTGTTTCACCGGTAGAGGTTTTGAACGCTGACCCAGAATGCACCGACGAAGATTCCCACTGCCCGAAAAGGGAGAAGAATGCAAGCAGTCACTCCCCATCTCGTCTCACTGGCTTGGTGTAAACTGAAACACCGGAGGGCATAAATGGACTGCACTCTCGTGTAAATACAACCGCTGAGATCCAGCGATGAGCAGGGAGAACTCATTACTCTTCCCGTGTGCTTAAGTGTAAACGCAAACACCCAGGCTCTTCGGGAAGCGGAAAGCCGCAGCGATGCAGACAACATGCAGAGAGTGGTGTCAAACTGGCCACTCTCATGCATGTTGGGGGGGGGAAAGAGTGTATCTACAGTGACTGAAGAAAATGTTGTGTGTTTTTTTATGTTCTAGGGACAAAAGGGAGATCCTGGACTTTCCCCTGGCCGATCCCCGAAAGGACATAAAGTATGAATTCTGTGACCTCCCTCCACCCCCCCTCACTCAGTACAACTCAACTCTCAATCTGGGAAATCAGAGTCGATCAGTCTGACGACTAGTAAGACTCTGGGACAGTAGACGGATGATATTTCAGGGTTTCCGGTGTAGAGCGCACGTCCGCACCAAGACTTTCACTTCTGCCGTTGTTTACAGTCCGACGACATCTCATCCTGTATACAGTTATCTGTTTACAGAGATTACAATGTCGTCTGGACCTAAAACACCTACAAAAAGTAACGTTCGATCAACTCCAACGGAAGTCTTGACACAGACATCCGCTCTACACAGGAAACCCAGACATATCAGCCGTCGTCCCAGAGTCTTATAGAGAGCCATAGTGGAACGTCACTTCCTGCTTCAGCACTGTACCAGAGATTTTCATCCGCCATTTATTTTCCCATAGACATTTCGTAAAATACTTATAAAAAGAGTTGTACTTGTTCAAACCAAACGGTACATATATATTTAGAAACTGGAGAGATCGCATAACATTTCACAAAGTTTTGGTCCGCGTGAAATGGTCTCTCCCGATTCTAAATATAGCTGAACCGTTTGGTTTGACCGAGTACAACTATTTTTATAAGCATTTTACGAAATGTCTATGGGAAAATAAATGCGGAGGAAAATCTCTGGTACAGTGCTGAAGCAGGAAGTGACGTTCACTTTGCCTCTCTATTTAGTCGTCAGACTGATAACTGAGACTCTGGGTGCTCAGATTGCTCAAATATGAGCAGATTACGGTTGTGCAGATATTTTCGACGCATTGGATGTGACTCAATGTTGTCCTTTTCAGGGAGAGTTTGGTGCACTGGGGCCCCCTGGACTGCCTGGACAAGATGGACGAAAGGTAGAACATCTATTTGGCTGCATGCTGCTACATCAAAACCTCTTTGTGTGTAAATATGCCTCAGTTACACAGATACAATGATGTCACTGGCCCCCGGTCCACACGTGCCAAAGTTCAGGGTGAATGTGTGTGTGTCTCGCCATAGTTCTGCTCCCTCCTTTCCTCCTCAAAAAGGATTTCAGGCATACGTAGATCAGAGAGACCTTGAATGACTGAACGGAGCGGAACCATATCGCAGATCAGAGCCAACCCTCTCAAACCCTGCCCACTCTGAGATTTCCCTCGAGGGGGAGTCTCTGTGAAAGCCGAGTGTTTGGAGCGTTTCCAGCCAAAACGTCGACGTATGCGCTCTTGTTTTGGAGAGCAGCCTAACACAACGCAGGAGCGCACCTGTGTTTCCCCGACTCCTCTCCGGCGTTGGAAATAGCGACGGTTTCGAATCGCCGGGCTGTTACACATCATCATCATCGCGACGGCCTTCCAGAACCCGGAGCAGAGCCGCAAGTTCCACCGGGTGGAGCTCGGCCCGGCTCGGGTTTTACGACGAGGAGCTGGGGTGTTATGTCATTCGCTCTCCCCCCGGGGGAACCGTTCTCCTCGAAAAGTAGGACAAGTTATGAACGTGGGTTAATTCTGGAGCTGGGAGATTATTTATGCACATTCTGCGAGTTTATTTACACGCCACTGTGCGTGTCATGTGACAGAGAGTGATGGTTACCAGCAGAGCGCTCTCCCTCTGTGACCTTGTGCTTGGCCTCGCCCCAAAGCTGGTTATCCCACACACAGTAATTACGCATCTCTAGTGGGCCAGATACTATTGCATTTTCCAAACGCATAATGTGCTTAGAACGTAGCTCTCTGCAACGGACTATATCGCAACGGACTATTCTTTTTACCATGTTTTGATACTATGGCTCCAGTGCCGATACTTTTTGTATTGAAGGCGTCTTCTGCCAGTGTTCGATATTTTTAAATTTGTTCATTTTCATGCAGAAAATGTAAGGATTCATTGTTCCTTCAAAAGTGTAGCTGCACACTCAACTCTTATTGTGGGAAATTTTACTCGGCACTCAGCGAGACGCCTCTCATACTAGGGAGTTTTATCATGGAACTGAACCCACGCTAATTAAAATATCTTAGGGGTTATCTGCTCTTTCAGGCAGGCTGACCCACCACACCTATTCACTGGGAAGGAAACTCTGGCATTTAAATGAAGAATTTACTTTGCGAAACATAACAAAGTTCTTAAGTAAATGAAGAAATAAAACGCTCAAAGGGAATCTTACAGAGTCTATAGACTGCATGTAGCTGCAGTAAACGGAGGAACCTCCATCACACGGGCAGCACGGATGACATGTCTGGCCAATATTTAATATGAAGTCCGTCATCCTGATATCTATCTCAAGCCCTAGTTTTGACACCCACACACTGACACACACACACACACACACCCCCACACACACACACACACACACACACACACACGCACACACACACACACACACACACACACACACGCACACACACACACACGCGCACACATCTCTCACCTTATCTCCCAGTGCAGATTGCTGCTGACTGACTCCAGGAAAACCTTCCTATTACATCTTAACACATTGCAGCAGGGAAAGCTTTGCAAAGGGATTGACTGCAGAGTTACCTGACAGCCTTGACTTTAGCAGCAGCATGTTTAGATCAAAAGAAAGTGTGTATAGACACACGGCTTCCTTTAGATCATACCCCACAGTTCATCATTCCACTATTCCTTATGCAGTCTGCTGTCAGGCTCATTTCACAGTTAGGATAGACAGAAACAAAAATGGTTCGTCGGTACAGGAAAAGTTCACAGCGGGGTCACATGACAAAACAATGCCAATTTGGAATTAAAACAGGCCCGGCGAGGGGGGGGGACAACAGGGTCAGTCGGGCCAGGCGCTGGTACTGGGGGGGGGGGGGGCTTCTAATTCTGTAATTGGATGGAGGAGGGTCTGGTCCGTATGGGATCACTTTTTGTCCCGGCCCTGGCTGGCTGTCTCACAACTGGGGATTCTTTTAATCAACTCTCTCTCTCAATCTGTCACACACACACACATGCACGCACACACGCGCACACACACACACACACACACACACACACACACACACACACGCACACACACACTCTTGTCTTCATTTAGGTCACATTTGTAGGAGCATTGAATAATGCCTTGGCGGGAGCTACAACAATCTGTTATGCAATGGGACAGGGCCGACTGCGAGAAGCCATCTGGTGCACTCAAGGTTCCTTCATTCACTGCAGTAGCGGGCTCAATGTTCCTTCATTCACTGCAGTAGCGGGCTCAAGGTTCCTTCATTCACTGTAGTAGCGGGCTCAAGGTTCCTTCATTCACTGCAGTAGCGGGCTCAAGGTTCCTTCATTCACTGCAGTAGCGGGCTCAAGGTTCTTTTATTCACTGCAGTAGCGGGCTCAAGGTTCCTTTATTCACTGCAGTAGCGGGCTCAAGGTTCCTTCATTCACTGCAGTAGCGGGCTCAAGGCTCCTTCATTCACTGCAGTAGCGGGCTCAATGTTCCTTTATTCACTGTAGTAGCGGGCTCAAGGTTCCTTCATTCACTGCAGTAGCGGGCTCAAGGTTCCTTCATTCACTGCAGTAGTGGGCTCAAGGTTCCTTCATTCACTGTAGTAGTGGCCTCAAGGTTCCTTCATTCACTGTAGTAGTGGGCTCAAGGTTCCTTCATTCACTGTAGTAGCGGCCTCAAGGTTCCTTCATTCACTGCAGTAGCGACCTCAAGGTTCCTTCATTCACTGCAGTAGCGGCCTCAAGGTTCCTTCATTCACTGCAGTAGTGGGCTCAAGGTTCCTTCATTCACTGTAGTAGTGGCCTCCAGGTTCCTTTATTCACTGTAGTAGTGGCCTCAAGGTTCCTTCATTCACTGTAGTAGCGGGCTCAAGGTTCCTTTATTCACTGTAGTAGTGGCCTCAAGGTTCCTTCATTCACTGCAGTAGTGGGCTCAAGGTTTCTTCATTCACTGCAGTAGTTGGCTCAAGGTTCCTTCAGTCACTGCAGTAGTGGGCTCAATGTTCCTTCATTCACTGCAGTAGTGGCCTCAAGGTTCCTTCATTCACTGCAGTAGCGGCCTCAAGGTTCCTTCATTCACTGCAGTAGTGGGGAGGACTCCTTCATTCACTGTAGTAGTGGGGAGGACTCCAACTTGAAAAAGGAAGGCCACTTCTTCTCTCCTCGGCCTGTGAGTCATGGAAAGTCATGGGAAAAAGCTGATGTTCCTCCCGCTGATGTATGGTAATTGTGGATGCTTGCTGGGCGTGGTGGACCGACGTCTCTGCAGAGGTTAAGTGGTTGTAACTGATCCCCCTTCCTGTTCTGAATGATCAGTTCAGGTGGGACATCAAGAAAAGTGCCTCTCTGAGGCTTTCTGCGCTGACAGCCGTACAAAGTATTAAAATGCAGATTATATCCAGTTAATAAAAGCAGCAAGGCAATCAGCTTGGCTCTGGTGAAAGCCACCAGACACATCATTGCTTGCAGCTGTTCTTAGCTCACTTTGACCCCCCCCCCGCCCCCTTCCCCCTCATATTCTGGCGCTAGAAGCCAAAAACTCCTTACAATGCACTTTTGTATTCAAATACAAAAATTCCAGCAAAACGCCACATCTGAAGCTGTAGGTCCCCCCCTGCTCGTGTCTGACCCGGCAGTAAAAACGACGACCTGGCCCGGCTTTACGGCCGCTCCACGTCTCCGCCCGCTGGGAGTTATGTGCGCCGTCGCTGGCGCGCTGCCAGAGAAAGCCTTTCTCTCACTGTGGGAAACTGTGTAAAGATGTAATGTGAAGGGTTACCTCGGAGTCAGGCAGCGCTCGGCTGTAAAATAAGAGGGGGGGCGCGCGCGTGTGTGTGTGTGTGTGTGTTGGGGGGGGGGGGGGGGGGGAGTTTTGCCAGCTCTGGACCAGCCTCCTCATTGCACAGCCAGCAGTGATCATGGCATACTGTGGGATAGCGCTGTCTTTATTAGCTTATTAGCTGTGCAGTGCTGAGACTGACTGCTGAGTCTGTGTGCCCCGAGAGAAAACACAAGCCTTTGCCAGGTGGGAATATGTGCTTTTGGGGGGGGGGGGGGGGGGTTTGTGCGTGCGTGCTACTGCTATAATAAAAAATACAATAATTCTATGGAAAGAACAACGTATTGGGCATCTGCCAAGCTAAGTCTGTAAGAGGGGGGGAGACACTGCTGCACTTTGCCTGCTGGCTGCGTCGCTCTCGGTGTCACTTACAGTAATTAAAACTGTTTGCTCTTCATGGAGAAGTAGAACTCATGGATCATGTGATCCATTGCCATCTTGGTGTTGCACAACCTATTTACGCAATTGGAAAACGCGATCCAACTTTTTGAGTGCTTATAGGCAGATACAGGCGTGCACGCGCGTACGTACGCACACGCGCACACACACACGCACAGACACACACATACACGTACACACACTCCAGAGACACACTGCGTTTGCCTACTTTTACTGTACTCAGCAGTCAGCTGTACTGGCCCAGACACATTCTTTTGTCCGTTTGTGGCCGAGCCCTGGCTCCTGTAGGAGACTCCTCCACTCCAAAGCCAATTCCAAATATTTCCAAATCAAAGCATATTGTTACTTGTCAGCAGCTAAATAGACAAATAATCGGCAGTTCGACAGAACCGTTTTATGAGAACCTCAATGATATAATTGCTGTGGCCACCGGACGAGCATCTGGCGCTTCTTTTTTGTTTTGAAAAGCTGCAATACATTTGAGATTTAATTTGATAGTTACATCTCAAACAGCATTTATTTCTTTGGTTGGTTGGACTTTGTAGTGAACTCACGCACGCTCGGAGCAGTTGTTAGAAGATGAGTTTTCGCTGGAGCGACATGCTTCTTTCTGCACGGCCACAAAAGCCGTTTCCTGCTGACTGGTTCTGGAGCAGCTCCAGATGTCACATCATGATGACATCACAGACTCGAGGCTCCGCTCTCTGGTTTGTGGCTTTGGGAGAGAGTTGTCACAGGTTTCAACAGCCATCGGCCGGACTCTCCCACAGTATAAGAATAATGTATATTATGGGGCCGGAGTTTGGGCCGGACTCTTCCACAGTATAAGAATAATGTATATTATGGGGCCGGAGTTTGGGCCGGACTCTTCCATAGTATAAGAATAATGTATATTATGGGGCCGGAGTTTGGGCCGGACTCTTCCATAGTATAAGAATAATGTATCCGTTTGGGCCGGACTCTCCCACAGTATAAGAATAATGTTTCCATTTGGGTTAGACCGATATTGGGCCAAAAGTGGCCTTGCAGTCTGCCTCACCCAAGTGGCAATCTCGGGCTTGGAGGTGCCAAAAAACTGCAGTTCCTCGAATGGCCACTTGAGGCTGGCTCCAATAGAGACTCAATCCCCTTTCACCCCGTGTTAAAATGCCCAACTTTACAGCATACAAATGTTTAGACTCTGGTAAAAAAAAAGAAAAGAAAAAAAAACGTTTTTGGTCTCTAGCCAATTTCACCCTTCATGTGTGCGGGGAGTGAACTTGAAAATTACTCACCCGTTATAGATGATTAAAAAAACTATGTTTTGGGCATGATTGACAGTTTGCTTGTCCAGTGATCACGCAGCTCCCCGATCACAGAGTAATTGCAGGCGGAGGTGCGGGTGCTACGAGCCGCCCCCTTCGGTCAGGACGGCCAAATCTCTGCCCATCTTTCATCAGAGACTAAAAACACAAATAATAATAATAATGTTACTTATTCCTTCTCAAACTTTCTACAAGTGCTAGTAGTTGATTTCTGTACTGTAGACAAAATGTGATATTGTAAGTGGCTTTGGATCAAATGGTCGGCTAATGACAAAATGTAATGTAATAATGTAAATCCCTGCTCTCGCACGAGAACCAAAATGGCAGCGACCAAAATGCCTTACTGGAGGCTTCAAAACGGCAGTCCACAAACCAATGGGTGACGTCATGGTGGCTATGTCCATATTTGTATATGGTCTCTCATGGCCTCACCCTGCCCTAAAGTCTCCATCAAATGAACTGTGCCGTTACTGTTTTACTTCCTGGAAAAGAGAGTATCTTGAATGGTGACCTCATGTGCACCAGCAGGTGTAAATAAAACATTCCAATAAAACCTTCACAGAGTTTGTTTTTAACAGTCCTGCTCCTATCAAATAAAACTGCTTTTCTCTCCCTGACATTATTGCATTGGTTTACACTTTTGAATGATCCCCCAGTGCGTTATGCCCCGCCCCTACATCCTGTTTCAAAAGGAAATATATCCAATCAACTAATTAAAGATAGCATTTCATGGGGGTTTCAAGGAGCTGCAACCATCCTCAATGAATTAGCGTGGGTTTCAGTGGTTTAGTCACACAGAACTTTTCGAAATGCTATTTCAGAAAGTTCTCCATCCTCCTGAGGATAAACATTGCATTCTGGTAATTACTGTATTTGGCATGGAAATGATCAGATTTGATGAAAAGGCACAGAATGTTGGCGCAAAAATAAAGGCTCTTGGCAACTTCAATATTGGTATTGGCCTTCAAAAATCCACATCAGTGAAATAGATTCAGAAATTAAATAATGAAATGTCATTCCCCCTTAAGGTCATACCAACGCCCCCCTCCCCCCCCCCAGAGTTGTAGACTAGTACATGCTTCCTTCCTCTGATACATGTCCGTGAACTCATGTGAACTCGTTCCAGGGGAGGGTGTTTTCCGAAATTACAAAGTGCTGTAGCCAATCAGTGACCCGCCTTGTAGTTGAAATCGTAACCGGCCAATCAGGAATGCCGCTGGCACAACAGTAATGGCTGCCTCCATGGCTGTCCGCCTCGAGCAGTAACGTCAACGTTGGTCGAGTTTAAACAGCCATAAAGTGCAGTTATTGCAGAAATAGACTCAATAACAACAATTAAACAAGTACAGGAGTATGCAACAGCAGAGTTTCTCGGCGGAAAAGATGTTTTCGCCGTTCTCCCGAGTGGATTTGGATTTCACTGGATCCAATGCTGATTGGCTGAAGGGGTTGTCTGTCAAGGCAAGTACACCCGCCCAACTCCCGCCCACTGCAAACATTGCGTGAAAGCTGGAGGCCAGACGGTCTGGTAGAAGGAAATGAAATGTGAGGCACTACAGTAGTGCAGCGACCAGGACACATACCCTTAATGCGGCCTCCCACCCGCAGACACAGCCAATTGTGCCTGTATGGACGCCCGGCCAAGCCGGACGGAACACGGGGGCTCGAACCTGCGACCCTCGTGTTGGTAGGCAGGGAATCTACCGCTGCACTACCCAGAAAGTTTCTCGTCACCCTGACTCAGGACTGCCTAAGCTGAAGCTGCCGTTACAGCGAGCGATGCTTAAAGTCACTACTTCACCAAATGTCTCGTAGAAGGAGATAGTAATCCTTGTGTATACACCGTGCACGGAGGACTTGAGAGCGCTTGGCGCTTGCTCCCTCGACGGTGACTTTCGTGTGTTTACATAAATGCTAATCTCTACATCGGCCCCAGGCAGGCAGCCTGCGGTTCGCTTTGCACGGCTGCTGACAGGCGCTGGAAAGACGACACACTTGAGGGGATAGACTTTTGGTTTTCCCTCGCAGCTGACTTTATATGACCCACACCTATGGGGATATTACCGAATATACCGTGGGCCCCTTATTTTGAAAAGGTGACCGCTCCATAAAACTAGCGAGCGCGCTCTTTTGAGACGATAGGGTGTGTGAAGGACTATTTCCCATTTCGGCCTCGCTTGTCACCGTGTTATTGGTTTATTGGCTTAATTCTTGCAAAATTCTTCTCAGAGTATGTTAGGGTTTTGTCGCGGTGTGCAGGAGGGGTCATGGCTGCCCTGCTGCTTACTGCACATGAATAGAAACGGCACTGCTCTCCTGTATAGGAGATGCTAAAACACTATCACCTCCAGGGTTAATGATGATGGCTTCTGGTGCGGCTGATAAGCGGTCCGCCGGGTTCCATGCTATTATGCTGACTTTGTTGTGGAGCCTTTTAAACGGAATCATCCGAGTCATTAAGTTATTTTATTGAGCTTTTTATAAGGTAATGAGGCGGTCTTGTCCTCCCGTTAGCCAGCTGGAGAATCCTTTGGAATAATCGTAGCCCCTGTGGTGTGGATAGAGATGGGTTACTGCCTGAGAGATGCTTTTTTGAACGTCAAGGTGATAAACTCTCAAAGCTAAAATTTGATTAAGTGTGACCGCTGGCTTCATATTTTCCACCCAGGCCAAGACCTACAAAATCTCTCTCTCTCAAAGCGCGTCATTTGACATTATACTTCCCTCTGGTATTGTGATCAGAATATTAATAACATATGATATTGTATTATTACTTGTTGTTGGATATATGTTCAAATTCTAATGTGTTGTTCCTCTACTAACAGGGACAAAAAGGTCATCCTGGTCCCTCTGGTCTCCCAGGTGATCCTGTGAGTATTCTGACATTTGATGTGTATTATACATTTCATCTTAGATGATAATAATACTACTACTACTACTACTACTAATAATAATAATGCTATCCTTTAATAAGAATGCAAAGTGTCTGTCTGTGTGTGAGTGAGCAGAATTGTGTTCGGCCACAGCTATGCCATTTTTCGTGCGATCGGACCTTAATCTTTCAGGAAGTGTAAAGAGCACCCCCTGCGGGTGACCTAACGGAACCAGATGTTTGAATTATGTAATAGACCCTTTTCATGGGGGCCATTTTGTGCCGAAAAGGCAGGGTAAACACAGGTGCAAGCAAAACACTAATGAGGGTTTCCAACTCCAATGATTGGAATTTGGAAACCCTCATTAGTGTGTTGATTGCACCTGTGTTTATCCTACATTTTCAGCACAAAATGGCGCCCATGAAATGGGTCTATTAGGGCCGACTAAATGGGCAAAAATGGCTCATTAGTCGGCCAAAATGACTCAACAGGTTCCAGCACCAATAACAATAATGATGATGAGGATTCAGCATAAAAATGTAATATATATCTTCTCTGGTCTACCACCACGCTGTAGTCCTCCTCACTCTCCCCACCACCTGTTTGGGCCAATCAGTACTTAGTCTCACTTAGCCAGACCTTTCTCCAGCGCTGTAACAGTGCTGGAGGTGAAAAAAAACGCTCTGCCTTGTTTGCATTTCTTTAAACCAATCATAAGCGTCTCGGGCAGCGCTAAGTGCACAGGATGCAGCGACGGTGCTCTTGTAAAATAGCGTCGGAGGAGAACTTGTTTTGCTGGAAGCAAATAGCTAAAGAAAACCCCACATAAAACGTAAACATGTATGTAAAACGTACCACTTTTAGTGTATAGGTTGCAGAAACGGAAGGGGAGTATAATTCTGACTGAAATGGACGGCATCAATGACAGACCTCAGTACTAAATATGTCGGCTTGATTCGACCCCTAATTGCATCGCCCCCCTTAAGCCAGCCAGTATCATTTTTGAAAATGCTGCACCATAGTGTTGAGATGCATCATTTCCCCAAGTTTAATCCAAATTCAATTGGCAGCACCTGAGATATTGACGCATGGACAAGCAAACGAATGAATGATGTAGCCTAGCATGTGTCTTTAGGCCAGTCAGTGTAATCTTGAAAATGCCAGCCTTAAGATAGATCATTCTCGTATTTTCAGCAATCAAAATCCATATGTGTCAAAGGTGTCTGATGCAACGCAAATCTGAGTTCCTCTGGTTTCTCTGACACAGTCAGTCTGCCTGTTTGAAGTAAATCCACCGCACGCTGGCGCCTGGCTGAAGGCTAGCTGTATCTCTCAACATATGTTTACCCACGGAATAAAACCAGCCAAAGCCCTCCAGAGACACGTCCCTAAAGGCTGGAGCGAGACTTTCCATTTCTAGTTAGATAGTGGAGGAGAGAGGGAGGGGAAGACGGAGAGGAAAGAAATGGAGATGTTAAGAAAGAAAGAGAGAGAGGGGGACATAGATAAAAGGTGAAAAGCAGAGAGGGGCTACAGAGCTTGTCCTTGTCCAGAGAGGACGTTGCACATGAACACGTTAGTGCTCAGGGAATGTTGGCGGGAAGTAGAGAGGGAGAGAGGGATTTTTGGCAGAAGTACAAGTGGGCCAAATAGTCTGGACACCCAAGGTCATATCCCCTCCTCCCTCTCCTCCCCCTGTAGGATTCTTCCCCGAGTACAAATCCTGTGTGCTATATCACTGGAGAAATGTGCTGTGTCACAAGGGAAGAAAGGGCCTTGTGGGTCTCCTCTCCTCCAGCTCTCTTTTAGTGAAGCTGCTCTCCTTTTCTGTGGGAAATAAAGCAACTACATCTGGTTTGTTGCAAAAATATTATCATACACAAGTTTTGTTTGAAAGCTCAATTCTGAGAATCCAATTAACTTGTTCCGGGGTCTGCTACTTCTCATGTCCGGTCGATTTTGTTGATTTCAAATAAAATAACTGCGATAACTGCTGGCGACACCTTGTGCCAAAAAGCAGTCGCTCCTCGGTTACTGTGGGACAGTCTTGATGGACTGCTTCCCGATGGAAGCTTGTAAATGACTGGTTCGCGTAGTAAATGCAATATTTCCTGTCGAGTCGTTAATGTCGACATAAGTTGGGGATAATGTACAGCCAGCGTCTTGAATCATCCTCTTGGGGCTAATTTTGCAATAATATACCTTACTTATACTGCAACAATACCTACCGATACAATTACTACTATAACTACTACTACTACGACTACTATACTTTTTCCTCTGTTGCCCATTCACAAGCATTCTCATAGCATTCATAAGATATTTTGGTTCCTCATAATACATTAATGCTTTGGTTTTCCCAGGAAATTGAAAATACAAGAACATAAAGTTCGCTGTCTCCAGCGTATAATTAATGTGGTCGGCCCTCAGTATACAAACGGCCTCTATAATTTCTTGCATGGCTTCACTAACTAATCCTGTTTGATTTTTCCCATACATATAGAATGAGACCTTCTCTCACATGTGTTCGTATTGGCTTCAGCACGAGGAAGAAGTGACTCACGTAGGCCCCCGTGTGTTGATTAGGACAAGGAGGAAGCTGAGTGCACAGTAGTCAAACAGCATGTGGCTGGACCGCACTGTAACACCACTTCCTGTCTGTCGGCTGCTCACAGTGCCAGGGTCTGTAGTGCTCACAGTGCCAGGGTCTGTAGTGCTCACAGTGCCAGGGTCTGTAGTGCTCAGAGTGCCAGGGTCTGTAGTGCTCACAGTGCCAGGGTCTGTAGTGCTCAGAGTGCCAGGGTCTGTAGTGCTCAGAGTGCCAGGGTCTGTAGTGCTCAGAGTGCCAGGGTCTGTAGTGCTCAGAGTGCCAGGGTCTGTAGTGGCTCAGAGTGCCAGGGTCTGTAGTGCTCACAGTGCCAGGGTCTGTAGTGCTCACAGTGCCAGGGTCTGTAGTGCTCACAGTGCCAGGGTCTGTAGTGCTCAGAGTGCCAGGGTCTGTAGTGCTCAGAGTGCCAGGGTCTGTAGTGCTCAGAGTGCCAGGGTCTGTAGTGGCTCAGAGTGCCAGGGTCTGTAGTGGCTCAGAGTGCCAGGGTCTGTAGTGCTCACAGTGCCAGGGTCTGTAGTGCTCACAGTGCCAGGGTCTGTAGTGCTCAGAGTGCCAGGGTCTGTAGTGGCTCAGAGTGCCAGGGTCTGTAGTGCTCAGAGTGCCAGGGTCTGTAGTGCTCAGAGTGCCAGGGTCGGTAGTGGCTCAGAGTGCCAGGGTCTGTAGTGCTCAGAGTGCCAGGGTCTGTAGTGGCTCAGAGTGCCAGGGTCTGTAGTGCTCACAGTGCCAGGGTCTGTAGTGCTCAGAGTGCCAGGGTCTGTAGTGCTCACAGTGCCAGGGTATGTAGTGCTCACAGTGCCAGGGTCTGTAGTGGCTCAGAGTGCCAGGGTCTGTAGTGCTCAGAGTGCCAGGGTCTGTAGTGCTCAGAGTGCCAGGGTCTGTAGTGCTCAGAGTGCCAGGGTCTGTAGTACTCACAGTGCCAGGGTCTGTAGTGCTCAGAGTGCCAGGGTCTGTAGTGGCTCAGAGTGCCAGGGTCTGTAGTGCTCACAGTTCTTTCTTTGTTTTTCTTTGTCACTCTCTCTCTCTCTCTCTCTCTCTCTCTCTCTTGCTCTCTCTCTCTCTCTCTCTCTCTCTCTCTCTCTCCCTCCACAGGGCGAACGGGGAGACGATGGAAGCCCTGGGGCCAAAGGTTATCCTGGCAGGCAGGTGCAGTAAATCTAGTGTTGCGGTGTTGGTTGAGCAGGGCCACACACACACACACACACATGCACGCACATGCACACACATACACACACACACACACACACACACACACACACACACACACACACACACACACACACACACACACACACACACAGCTACAAACACACGCCTATGCACACACATACTGTATACACACACACACACACACACACACACACACACACACACACACAGACAAATAAAACAACAAATGGGGAATGGCATGTCAACTATAGCCTACTGTGACTTGAACTTTTTAAATATTTAGCTAAAAATCAGTCGATGTTGTTCTGAATCCTTGTATTCTTCAGGAGCTTTTTGGCCTGAAAATACACCAATTTGATATTGGCGCAAAATATCAACTACAGGATCAGCAGCTTCACTCCAAAAATATTGGTATCGGCCTTCAAAAGCCACAGCGGATCAAATCAAAATAGAAAGGACAATTTCACGTTTAAAGAAGAATTGTCTGAAAGAGCGATAAACAGCTCTAAGCTGTTGACACCTGTGGTAGAGATGGAGGAATGGTCTAGTCAGGAAACAAAATGTCAAAAGGTTTTCCACAGCGAGCGCTACCCCCCAAGAAAGAAAAGGCAATAAAAGTGTGACTAATGCCAGCGCTCCCCAGGTACAAATAAGCTTTCGCTGTCTCTCCAAACTCAAATAAGCTTTCGCTGTCTCTCCAAACTCAAATAAGCTTTCGCTGTCTTTCCAAACTCAAACTGTGAGCCTCATTCAGTGTCCCATTTCTGGGAATAGTGTTTGAAAAGTTTCGGGAACCTGTTTCCTCTTAGCTTTAAGCTAATTTTAAACTCACGACACAGCTGGAAAAGGGTTAGCTCCTTGACTGTTTACGATAAGCTAGAGTTGAGGCACACACGGTGTTTGCCTCCGTGCTTTAGCGCACTTACTATGTCAGAACTCTGATCCCTGTAGACGCTTAGCGGTGTGTGATGGATGAGGTTTTAGCACCCCCTACCAGCTGTAGGCCGTGAATCACCAGAGCTGCACGTTTATGTCAAGACGCTGCATCTTGCTTGTGGGGAACTGTGTTCAGGTGAGTTCTGCAGGAAGCGAGACTAGAGGAGTTCTGATCTGTACAATCTACTCTGATCTGAGAGCTGTAGACTAGCACATGCTTGCTCCAATACATGTGCACTCGCCAGCCGCTACTTTTCACCTGACAGTGAGGAGTTTCTCCAGCAGGACGTAGCACGTGGGAGGATCATGCTATTCCCCCCTGTTCCCCTCCCCCCCCCGAACTGGCGCCCCGGCCAACCAGAGGAGGCACAAGTGCAGCAATCTGGGGACCCAGAGTCTATGGGACAGCCATACCTTTATTGAGCCTTCCTGTACATCGCGAATCTTCCGCCCGGGACTTCCACCTCCGGTCCCGAACGCTAGTGAATATTTTTTTTTCCAATATTTTATTAATTGTTTTTATAGAGCAATATACGAACAAGACAAACTCAGACACACGAAAAGAAAGAAAGAGAAAAGAAAAATAAAGGGGAAAAAATACATTGACATTCAACATTACGACATGGCGCTAACAGCTGCATAAGGTACTTATGTGTTTGTCCGAACGCTAGTGAATATACCGTATACGAATTGTAAAGTTTAGCATTCAAAATCAAAGCGTAGGTTTTTAAAAGGCACCGCTGCGCGGGAAGTGGAAGTCCCGGGCGGAAGAGTCGCGCTGTACAGGAAGCCTCAAAAAAAGGTACGGCTGTCCCAGAGTCTATTTACGTGCCGGAATAGACTCTGGGTTCCCAGATTGCAAGTGCAGCAACCAGGACATATACCCCTAATCTAATCTCCGCATTTTCCCCATGTTGGCTCGTCCTCCTCGGGGCATGCCAGGAGCGGTGGGCAGCTGCAGTGAAGCACCCGGGGACCAACTTCTTCTCAGCCATCGCTGGTCAGGCCATGATCTTCTTGCACGTTTTTAGTGGGGGTTCATTAAATGGAGGAAATGTGAGCATGGGGAGAACATGCAGACCCCACACAGAAAGGCGCTTTTCACCAGATAGCCCATCTGGGCACTAGGCACAGAGGGCATTGGAAGACATACCCCCAGTGCCAACAACGATGCAGGTGGGAACCCACCTCGAACCCGGCACCTTCTTGCTGTGAGACGACAGCCCGTACAGCTATACATTTTGATCCAGTTAGACAGGCCATAACAAAATGTTTTTCTATTTCTGATGCATATACACAAAGTGTGTAACCACAGGCATGTGTTTTGTCATCTTGTGCCTGTAGGGTTTACCTGGGCCTGTAGGGAAATTGGGGCCGAAAGGATCCAGGGTAAGTACAGTTTGTTAAGCGTGGTCTTATTTGATTAAGTAGTAGCCTATACATTCTGTCAAGGCAATATTTGATGTTTGATCTCTCTTGTCATCAAAAGGGTGCTTGAAATGTAAATACTGTAGAACTCTCGTTTGAACTGTTTGATGCCCGCTGAACATAACGTCCTTTTTGGTTTACCTATATTTCATTATTCTTGTCACATACTTGCTTATTTAGTTGGCGCTGGAGGCCAAGGGGGGAAAAGACACATGTTTCTAACTTTCTACGCTCTGCCACAAAGCTGTTGAACTTTCACTTTGAGCAAATGAACTGTGAAATGTATGCTAAGTGAATTACCTAACCGGAGTGGGCGCATAAAATGGCCAACGTCGTAAACGCCACTCGTCTCCCCTTGTTAACTCTATGATGATCATGACAGATGGTTTGGTTAGGATATTTGGGCCACTGTGTGAGCAATTACGGGTGTTAACCTTAAATCTTGTTCTTTGCACTAATGTTAGCCAGCTCCCATAAAACAGCAGATCATTCTGCTGCGGCTAAAGAAGAAGGAATAAGGAAATTACTGTAGTTTCTCATTTGTTTTCCTTGTAATCTCATTGTTCCTGCCGTCTTATGGCGTGCCTCGCTCTCTCCTCTCTCTCCTCTCTCTCTCCTTCCACTGAGCAGGCCAGCAGGAGTCTTCAGAGATCCCTGACGTGAGGGTATGTGCCCTTGGACTACATCGTGGAAGCCAGCACCATGCAGTCCATGGGCATATACACTTGCCTCAAGGCTTGGTTCTTCAAGACCGCGCCCGGGCCGAACCGTAACACAAACGGCCGGCGATGTCGGAGCGGACCGAATGCGTCCTGTCCAAGGTCTTTGTTGAGGTTGTGTTTTCGTAGACATGCTGACGTCTAACAGGTCTTTTACTTTGTCTGTGTTATCATCAGGGTCACATAGGCGTCCCTGGGCTTTTTGGCCTCCCTGGACAAGATGGCGAGAGAGTGAGTATCAGCGGCTGCGAGCGTGAAAACATCTTCTGGGTCGCATTATACGAATCTCCATGAGCCAAAATTATTGTGAAATATAAGTAGCTTCCACTCATGAAACACTAGCTGTGGACACGCTCCTCCAAACCGCTGTTATATGCCCAGAATAAGGCTAGGTCCCTCTCACAATATTTACATAGGAGCAATGCCCAGAGTAAAGCTAGGTCCCTCTCACAACATTTACATAGGAGCAAGCCTGTATATGCCCAGAGTAAGGCTAGGTCCCTCTCACAACATTTACATAGGAGCAAGCCTGTATATGCCCAGAGTAAGGCTAGGTCCCTCTCACAATATTTACATAGGAGCAATGCCCAGAGTAAGGCTAGGTCCCTCTCACAATATTTACATAGGAGCAAGCCTGTATATGCCCAGAGTAAGGCTAGGTCCCTCTCATAATATTTACATAGGAGCAAGCCTGTATATGCCCAGAGTAAGGCTAGGTCCCTCTCACAATATTTACATAGCAGCAATGCCCAGAGTAAGGCTAGGTCCCTCTCACAATATTTGCATAGCATCAATGCCCAGAGTAAGGCTAGGTCCCTCTCACAATATTTACATAGCAGCAATGCCCAGAGTAAGGCTAGGTCCCTCTCACAACATTTACATAGGAGCAAGCCTGTATATGCCCAGAGTAAGGCTAGGTCCCTCTCACAACATTTACATAGGAGCAAGCCTGTATATGCCCAGAGTAAGGCTAGGTCCCTCTCACAACATTTACATAGGAGCAAGCCTGTATATGCCCAGAGTAAGGCTAGGTCCCTCTCACAACATTTACATAGGAGCAAGCCTGTATATGCCCAGAGTAAGGCTAGGTCCCTCTCACAACATTTACATAGGAGCAATGCCCAGAGTAAGGCTAGGTCCCTCTCATAATATTGACATAGGAGCAAGCCTGTATATGCCCAGAGTAAGGCTAGGTCCCTCTCACAATATTTACATAGGAGCAAGCCTGTATATGCCCAGAGTAAGGCTAGGTCCCTCTCACAATATTTACATAGGAGCAAGCCTGTATATGCCCAGAGTAAGGCTAGGTCCCTCTCACAATATTTACATAGGAGCAATGCCCAGAGTAAGGCTAGGTCCCTCTCACAATATTTACATAGGAGCAAGCCTGTATATGCCCAGAGTAAGGCTAGGTCCCTCTCACAACATTTACATAGGAGCAATGCCCAGAGTAAGGCTAGGTCCCTCTCACAACATTTACATAGGAGCAATGCCCAGAGTAAGGCTAGGTCCCTCTCACAATATTTACATAGGAGCAATGCCCAGAGTAATGCTGGGTCCCTCTCACAATATTTACATAGGGGCAATGCCCAGAGTAAGGCTAGGCCCCTCTCACAATATTCACATAGGAGCAATGCCCAGAGTAATGCTGGGTCCCTCTCACACTATTTACATAGGAGCAATGCCCAGAGTAATGCTGGGTCCCTCTCACAATATTTACATAGGGGCAATGCCCAGAGTAAGGCTAGGTCCCTCTCACAATATTTACATAGGAGCAATGCCCAGAGTAAGGCTAGGTCCCTCTCACAATATTTACATAGGAGCAAGCCTGTATATGCCCAGAGTAAGGCTAGATCCCTCTCACAATATTTACATAGGAGCAATGCCCAGAGTAATGCTGGGTCCCTCTCACAATATTTACATCGGAGCAAGCCTGTATATGCCCAGAGTAAGGCTAGGTCCCTCTCACAATATTTACATAGGAGCAATGCGCAGAGTAAGGCTAGGTCCCTCTCATAATATTGACATAGGAGCAAGCCTGTATATGCCCAGAGTAAGGCTGGGTCCCTCTCACAATATTTACATAGGAGCAATGCCCAGAGTAAGGCTAGGTCCCTCTCATAATATTGACATAGGAGCAAGCCTGAGGCTAAACTGTTTTAGAGATGGTTCATATGTAGGACCTGGAATCAGATCCAGCCAGGACTCAAGCATGATAGAACCTCCAGGGCAGTGGATTAGAACCGTAGTGCCAAATCTCTTGGGATTTTAGTGCCAGGTCCCTCGTAGAGCCAAGTATTCATTCGACATCTGCTTATGTTTCTGTCCAATAAGTACTTCATACACTGTTATCTCCCTTTTTGCTGTGTAATCCATTTTCTTCTCCCCCCTCACTCCGTTTTGTCCTCCTCTGTTTCCAGGGGATTCCTGGCGTTCATGGGAGGAAGGGCAAGATGGGTAGGCCGGTAAAGTTTTCTCTCAACATACTTCTCAGACACCCTTGTTTTTGTAGCGCCGCAGCATGAAATTGAGAGTGTTTTGTCTTGATCTACGGTCTCTCAGCGTCATGGCTACTTTATAGTGTGTAGTACATGACCATTACTCTTCAGGAAACTCTCGAATCCAGAGTGAGTTTGAAGGGGGTGTGGGGGGGTCGGACTATTCCAAAACTGAGACTACAGGCTTTTTGGAAAAGTAATCGCTGAGTTATTGGTGTTAATCAACAACCGTATCAACCCCCTTCCAGATATATGATGGTTACTTCTTAGTGTTGTGGGAAGGAAGGAGTCTCATAATTGCATATTTAACAGTATTGTTTATCAATAGGCTGAGGGCATTGGCAACACTAAAACAATCATGCATTGGCGTCCCACATCCGCATTCTCAGTTAATGCCCTCTTCAAATGAGGGATTATTGACATTGCATTGAAGTGAGTAATTGAAATATTTTGCTTTTGCGTTATCCATAAATCTTCTATGATTGTAATTTTCTCTGGTTTGAAGCTGATTAGGAAACGCTGTGTTTTATATGGTATGGTTAGTGAAGGGCAGTGTCTTCTCTACATTACAGCCATATGATAATATAATGTGTCAGTTATACGGTATGGTTAGTGAAGGGCGGTGTCTTCTCTACATTACAGCCATATGATAATATAATGTGTCAGTTATACAGTATGGTTAGTGAAGGGCGGTGTCTTCTCTACATTACAGCCATATGATAATATAATGTGTCAGTTATACAGTATGGTTAGTGAAGGGCGGTGTCTTCTCTACATTACAGCCATATGATAATATAATGTGTCAGTTATACAGTATGGTTAGTGAAGGGCGGTGTCTTCTCTGCATTACAGCCATATGATAATATAATGTGTCAGTTATACAGTATGGTTAGTGAAGGGCAGTGTCTTCTCTACATTACAGCCATATGATAATATCATGTGTCAGTTATACAGTATGGTTAGTGAAGGGTGGTGTCTTCTCTACATTACAGCCATATGATAATATAATGTGTCAGTTATACAGTATGGTTAGTGAAGGGCGGTGTCTCCTCTACATTACAGCCATATGATAATATAATGTGTCAGTTATACAGTATGGTTAGTGAAGGGCGGTGTCTTCTCTACATTACAGCCATATGATAATATAATGTGTCAGTTATACAGTATGGTTAGTGAAGGGCGGTGTCTTCTCTACATTACAGCCATATGATAATATAATGTGTCAGTTATACAGTATGGTTAGTGAAGGGCGGTGTCTTCTCTGCATTACAGCCATATGATAATATAATGTGTCAGTTATACAGTATGGTTAGTGAAGGGCAGTGTCTTCTCTACATTACAGCCATATGATAATATCATGTGTCAGTTATACAGTATGGTTAGTGAAGGGTGGTGTCTTCTCTACATTACAGCCATATGATAATATAATGTGTCAGTTATACAGTATGGTTAGTGAAGGGCGGTGTCTCCTCTACATTACAGCCATATGATAATATAATGTGTCAGTTATACAGTATGGTTAGTGAAGGGCGGTGTCTTCTCTACATTACAACCATATGATAATATCATGTGTCAGTTATACAGTATGGTTAGTGAAGGGCAGTGTCTTCTCTACATTACAGCCATATGATAATATATTGTGTCAGTTATACAGTATGGTTAGTGAAGGGCGGTGTCTTCTCTACATTACAGCCATATGAGAATATATTGTGTCAGTTATACAGTATGGTTAGTGAAGGGCAGTGTCTTCTCTACATTACAGCCATATGATAATATAATGTGTCAGTTATACAGTATGGTTAGTGAAGGGCGGTGTCTTCTCTGCATTACAGCCATATGATAATATCATGTGTCAGTTATACAGTATGGTTAGTGAAGGGCGGTGTCTTCTCTGCATTACAGCCATATGATAATATAATGTGTCAGTTATACAGTATGGTTAGTGAAGGGCGGTGTCTTCTCTGCATTACAGCCATATGATAATATAATGTGTCAGTTATACAGTATGGTTAGTGAAGGGCAGTGTCTTCTCTACATTACAGCCATATGATAATATATTGTGTCAGTTATACAGTATGGTTAGTGAAGGGCGGTGTCTTCTCTGCATTACAGCCATATGATAATATATTGTGTCAGTTGTGGGTTTGGCTCTCCAGAGCTGCGAGCCACAGACCAAGGGGAGTCTATCATCGTTGGCGCCTGGAAGTGAATCCCCCCTCCTGCCAGGCTTTACATGGAAAAGTCTAATACTGCTCATAACCACCCAGCATGTCAATGTGATCTTTTCCCAGGCGCAGACATGTGTTTTTACGAGGCACCGATGGCCAGTGACAAAGACCGAGGCAGAACAGCCAAGTCATGAGAAATCCTCTTTCTCTTTTCTGTCACCTTACGATTTCTTTGCTTTGCTGAGGCAGCAGCACATCTGAGAAGGTCACACAGGAGGGGAGAAGGATCTGGTGGTGGTGGGGGATTCACTCCAGCAGAGGAACGTGTGACTCAGGGTCTCTCAACCGCTACAACCTGGGCCACACAAAAGCCAATTCAGAGAGTGCATATTTTATTTTTAAAAAGTGCCTCGTCAGCTCTTCCCCTCCTGTCTCCACCTCGTAGCTGTTGAGTCTTTGGGATTGATGTTTTTCCACTTGTGAATTTATCATTCGCACGTGACAGAACGGCAGGACTGTCGACATCACTCAGAGTTGTTGTCAACATGTAAACAAAGATTTGGGAATGCATGTGTTTCTGATCAGACCAAATCACTTATTATTGGCATTTTTGGAAGGAGGCAAACTTTTCCCCGCGGGCTTCACATTGCTCCAATTACCGCTTTTATTGCTGTATCCACATTTGCCTAATGGCCTAAATCAGCAGTCTGCCACACAAACAATCCTCTCCCGTGCCATCTCTGAGGGCTTCATACCATCTCTGTGGGCTTCATACCATCTCTGAGGGCTTCATACTTTTCATCTGATCTCTTTTTCCATCTCACTCTGCAGACACAGACAGAGAGAGAGAGAGAGAGACCTCGCCGCTGCTGTTCCACCATTCATCATCTATCTAACTGTCGCTCGCCCCCTGTGGGCGGGTGCCAAGCCGCCTTGCGCGGGCGGCAGCATGCTGTTGACCTTGGCACGCTGACAAGCACACGTTGAGCGTGTGGCCTTGCAGTCGCGTCACGCCTCTTGTTCTGTTTCTATAATGGAGTTACGGACGACAAGCGGGGGAAAAAGCGACCCTGTCAGCAATTCCTGCGCCAAGCACTTTTGTTGGGCCAGTGAGGCGCGTCCTGGGGGTTGGTCCGCGGACTGCCGAGCGCTGCCTGCCAGAGTGTGCGCTCGTGCACGCACACGCACACACACACACGCGCACACGCACACACACACACACACACTCCGTCGCTCGGAAACACTCCGATGGAATTTCCTGCCGGTCTCCCAGGAATGAAGCGCTGCGAGCGGCATTTGTTGGGATTCGCTTGGCTTTACTCTGCAAAGTTGTGTTTGGGGGGGAAACACTTTAGTTGATCCTGTGTGTGTTTGCTGCTGACACTCACAGAGGCAGCGTGTCATTTTGTAAATATATCCCGGCATCAAAATGTGTGACATGGCAATCTGAGAAAGCCACTCCGTGCACCGCTTGGTTCCATGACGACCCTGTTTGTGTGTGTGTGTTGTGCTCAGGGGTTTCCTGGTGACTTTGGAGAGAGGGGACCCCCTGGCCCGGATGGGAACCCAGTAAGTGAAAGAACTTTGAGACATACATGCACCCCTTCATTCACTCATCGGCCCAGTCCCACACACAATAACGTTTTCCCAATAACGGGTACATCCTTAACCAAATGTAACATTACTGATGTGCAATCTAGTTGCAGAGTTGGAGCTGACTTGCACTTAATTACTTCTGCATAAGCGTGGCGGGCAAATCTGTGCAGTTAGTCGGTCGGTCGGTCGGTCGGTCAGTCATAATCCCGTCATAATCCATATTATGAGGGCAGCATCATCAATTTCACTTGCCTTTCTTCTCTCCTTAGTTTGGCCCTCACGGCTCTCCATTGACAGGTATAGTGTTAGATTGTGATTGGCTGACCTCCAAGGACCTCTCCGGGCCTCACTTCCTCTCTCTCTCCGCAGGGAAGAGGGGATGTTCCATTTGGCTGCATGCATCTCCTTTCATTCATAGGGAAATGGAAGAGGGGCAGGAAGGCCACACTGGGCTGTGTCATCCATCTCTCCCTTCTCTCTCTCTCTCTCTCTCTCTCTACTCTCTCTCTCACACCTTCCCTTTCTTTCTCCCCCTCTCTCTCCCTTCTCTCTCTCCCTCTCCCCTCGCTCTCTCTCTCTCACACACACACACACACACACACACTGGGCTGTGTCATCCATCTCTCCCTTCTCTCTCTCTCTCTCTCTCTCTCTACTCTCTCTCTCACACCCTCCCTCTCTCTCCCCCTCTCTCCCTCCCTCTCTCTCTCTCTCTCTCTCTCTCATTGGTGATGTTGCTCAGAGAGGATGTGGGCATGGCATGTGGCCGTGGGGGAAGATCGTTTGGACAACAAGCCTCTCTGTGCGCAGTGCCAGGCGGCGCTCATTCATTCATGATGCTAAAGACTGGGCCGATACATGACTCAAGCTGCCGGTGGAGAAACATGCTGGTCCATACAGTGTAGAAGCCAGGGCGGACCGGGCACAGTGCACGCTTACATGCGCGCGAGCCCCTACAGTGTACCGTGCACACACACACACACACACACACACACACACACACACACACACACACACACACACACACAGACACACACACACACACACACACACACACACACACACACACACACGTGTACAGCATGCGTCCGCTTCCTACAACATGGCCCACTGCAGCTCTACACCGCCCTGACAGCGTTTGTGTTGAATAGAGCCCCTTTAACCTTTGCAATCTGCTCTCTCACTCCCTCTCTCTGTCTCTCTCTCGCTCTCTCTCACTCCCTCTCTCTGTCTCTCTCTCTCTGTCTGTCTCTCTCTCTCTCTCTCTCTCTCTCTCTCTCTCTCTCTCCCTCCCTTCCTCCTAGGGTGAGCTGGGAGCTCCTGGGCCATGTGGAGTCCCTGGTCTTATTGTGAGTATTAAAAAGCCCTGTTGTTGTTACATCCTCTTCACTTCTCTCCCCGCCTCCAGACCAGTCTATATAAGCACATTCAGCTCAGTCTCTCCAGGTTTGTCCCCGCCTCCAGACCAGTCTATATAGGCACATTCAGCTCAGTCTCTCCAGGTTTGTCCCCGACTCCAGACCAGTCTATATAGGCACATTCAGCTCAGTCTCTCCAGGTTTGTCCCTGCCTCCAGACCAGTCTATATAGGCACATTCAGCTCAGTCTCTCCAGGTTTGTCCCCACCTCCAGACCAGTCTATATAGGCACATTCAGCTCAGTCTCTCCAGGTTTGTCCCCGCCTCCAGACCAGTCTATATAGGCACATTCAGCTCAGTCTCTCCAGGTTTGTCCCCGACTCCAGAACAGTCTATAGGCACATTCAGCTCAGTCTCTCCAGGTTTGTCCCCGCCTCCAGACCAGTCTATAGGCACATTCAGCTCAGTCTCTCCAGGTTTGTCCCCGCCTCCAGACCAGTCTATACGCACATTCAGCTCAGTCTCTCCAGGTTTGTCCCCGACTCCAGACCAGTCTATATAGGCACATTCAGCTCAGTCTCTCCAGGTTTGTCCCCGCCTCCAGACCAGTCTATATAGGCACATTCAGCTCAGTCTCTCCAGGTTTGTCCCCGACTCCAGAACAGTCTATAGGCACATTCAGCTCAGTCTCTCCAGGTTTGTCCCCGCCTCCAGACCAGTCTATAGGCACATTCAGCTCAGTCTCTCCAGGTTTGTCCCCGCCTCCAGACCAGTCTATATGCACATTCAGCTCAGTCTCTCCAGGTTTGTCCCCGACTCCAGACCAGTCTATATAGGCACATTCAGCTCAGTCTCTCCAGGTTTGTCCCCGCCTCCAGACCAGTCCGGTGAGTCTCTCTGACTCCCTGGACTGCTCTTTGTTGAATGTTGTAAGAACAGTACGTTTTGTTTTGTTTTGTCTTATGTTTGTTATGCTGCACCAGAATTCCCCCTTGAGGATAATAAAGATTTCTCGTATCGTATCGTATTTGTATTGTATTGTATTGTATTGTATCATATCGTATCGCATCGTATCGTATGTTGACAATGGATAATTAGGGGGAAACAGGGTAGCAGGGGGGGTATGTGCTCATTCAGTGCTATAAGTGTGTGTTTTCTGTGTGTTGTTGGTGGCAGGGAGACATGGGTCCTGTAGGCACGATGGGCTTACCAGGACCGCCAGGACTGAAGGTAAATGATGTCTCCCCCTGGTGTCTGGCTTTGCTTTGGCTTGAATGGGAGTGGGATAGAAAGCATTGAGTTGATGCTCTTATACTTCAGTAGACAAAGGGGCGGGGCTCAGTGTGTTGTGCTGTGACGGGACGCATGGCTGCTATTGGGATCAAATCTGTGCACTTTGGGTTAAAAGTCTGCTCTCTCCCACCACGTGTTGTTCCGCAGCCTGAGTATGTCAACCCCCACTTCAGAGGGAAATTCCATTGCTGCTCATTCATCGGGTTTCTGTTTTTTGTTTATTTCCTTCCTCCCAGGGAGTACCAGGAAACCCAGGGGAACCAGGACTGAAAGGTGATAAGGTGATCTGCATATGTCTTTCTTAGTCTATTAACCATCCGAATCCAAGCATGCTAGAGACGCCATGTATCTACGAAGCTAACAGACGACACAAAGCTACCATGCATGACTTGTGTGGCCTCAGCACTCTGGTGGCTCATGTTTGATTTGAGCCATTTCTGTCAACATTTTGATTACTGTTGTCATGCCGTTTTTTCGTTTGTTTGTTTGTTTGTTTGTTTGTGTTTTCTCAGGAAGAAGTTGGCTTACCAGGAGAGCCGGGGGAGTGTGGATTCCAAGGGGACAAGGTATGTCTTTTCCCCTCTGGCTTCTTTTTGCAGTATCGCTGACCGGCATCTTGAATCTGAAATGTTAATTTATGTGAAACTTTTTTATTGACACCTGGCCCACTTGTTTGTCTTTCTGGCTTGTTTACAATCCAGGGTATCCAGGGCTCACCTGGGTTGCCAGGTCCTTGTGGAAAACCGGGACCACAGGTATTTTTCACACACTCAACGGAATACTGATGCGAGAAGTCTGTTCATTTCCTAGCATTGGTCGAAACATCATCCAGTGTTGACCTCAATCATCTAGTTGTTGACATGGAAACCCCCATACAAGCATGGCTATTTATCCAGCCTGCAACATGATTGGAACTACACCTAGCAAACATCTACAGTAGCTCAAATCCACCGTTTTGACAGGGGTTCAGCCATGTGGCTGCCAGTGGTTAGTTAGGATCTCCAAGATTCGAGTACAGAGTAGCCCATAGGCCTGTGAGTAGTCAGGTCCAGATTCAACAAGATTTTGTTGCAATCTGCACATTTTTTGTGTCTCAGTTACTTAAGCTAAGAGTGCAGTTTTGGTCTTATTCTTTAAAAAAAATAGATGCAAATCAAGCTGTGGCAAAAACACCTCCTTAAAAAGAGCACTGCACCGGCAAATTCCAACTACAAATGACATGCGTCAGCTTGAAATCCATCAAGCCTGGCGCCCTCCTGCCCCAAAGTGTCCTTTAGACTCGCAGCCTTCTCTGATCTGAGAGCTTAGGATGGAAAAGTCTTTCCTGACAGTGTGGAGATGATGCCAGCTCTTACAGCAGTGACATGACCAGACTCTTTGCACATGTCTTTTACGATCGTATACTGTATGTGCCAGCTACAGTCATTTGGGGGAGATTGTGTTGCCAATTAAAATGATGAGATTGACATGTAACTTATATGCCTCTGCTTTGATCATTTTGGTGATATACATAGTGCAGGCTCTTCTCCGCAAACCTTCAGTGATTCTGGTCCACAGTATCTTTAACTTTTCAACAGCTCAGTGAAAGTTCTGCAGAGTTTACAGAGGCACGTGATAACGTCAAGGTTTCTGACATTTCCTAGGGTAAACCTGGTGACAACGGCCCCGATGGTTTACCTGGCCCTCCTGGTCCGGAGGTAAGAGCCAGCGCTGCCTTCTGGCTAGCACAACATACTGTAACTGTATGCAATGCTACATGCAGAAGATGCATGCTGCTGTGTTGAGGTGAAAACATGTTCCTGCTCTCTTCCTCCCAGGGCTTCCCGGGTGACATTGGCCCACCGGGTCACAATGGCCCTGAGGGGCTCAAGGTTAGTAAAAGTGGCATTACTTTCTATAGCAGTCCTCATGCAGCACAACTGAAGTTGACCTCCCTGTTTTGTTCTGTACAGGGGAAGCCAGGGATAAGAGGCTTACCTGGTCCAAGGGGAACAGCTGGACTTGAGGTGGGTTTGACTTTGTTATATTGTTTATTATAAAACGGGTACCTCGAATCAAGCGCTCTGACTGGTTCATAGCCGTGGCGTATTGATCATATACCACAGCTATGACATCATTACTTTGCACAATTCAGTATCTCTTTGCGTCTGAGAATGGCGTTCCAGCCATATGGTTCAAGCAGACCGGTTCACGCATAAGGCTATAAGTCACATAAGGCTATAAGTCATATATTACACAGTTGTTTATCGATCTATATAAGCAAAGTCATTGAGTTATGTGCATGAGGTAGGTGCAACAGGTAAAGTGATTTACTAGCTAAACTGGAGATAGCCTGTGTTGCTAGCTGCTAGCTAGCTGCTGTAACTTACCTAATGTTACGTTGCAACTTGCTCGCTCTATGTGCAGGCAGCCAGGAAGGACTATTTTACTTTGAACATTATTATTTATGAATAACAACTATTTAAATTGGAGTGTGTCTATTACCGTACTTTCATATAGGCCACCTACCACTGGCCTGTCATGAGCTATTACTTAACTCATTGAGTGCCAGCCACTTTTGGAGAACGGAAGCTCCCAGTGCCAGAGTTTCAGAGCATTTTCAGTGATTTCTCGAGGCCCACAGAATATTGTGTGATATTACTATGTAAACACCGAACACGCACAAAGAACGAGGAGACTCTCTTCTATCATCTGCAAAAAAAAGTTTATTGATCCCATTTTCCGTTCTTTAGTTATGAGCCGGAGAAGATATGCTGTTTTGAGCAAAAAGACCGTTTTCAAATTATAAGCTGAGATATTCAGCCTTTTGTGAAATGCAGCATTTCAAGCACATTCACTGACGCTAGCTAATATTTTCTGATGTAGTGACCTGGTGTAGTTCTGTGGAGCCTGCGTGCCCCACCCCCCTCTCCCCGCCTCAGCTGCAAACTCCTCCCCACACGCACCCAGTCTATTTTCGGAGCCTCCGTTTTTGCGCCGGGCGGCTCCCGGCCGTCTCCCAGCGCGACAAGGAAATGCCAAACAGGACTGCAGGGATAGGTTTGGCCCTTCGGCGTCGGGTGCTGCCTTTCTGGCGGGTAATCGTGTGGAGAAACTATGCAGACAGACAGACAGAGGCAGAGGAGCTCAGTTGTGTGCGCGGATTGACTGATGTTCGCAGCCCGACGTCAGCTGCAGACAGAGCAATCTATATGGCTCTGGCTGCAGCATGCATCGGCTTCTCTTTGATCACGGCTTTTTGCTGCAGTTTGCGGGACCTTTCTGTAATCTGGAGAGCACTGTCGCCACCTAATGAGTCCGTAAAATAGGTTATACACCTTCAATAGCTCCCATATTTGTACAGGAGATGCCTGGTGCTTTGATCCACGTCCCACCGTCAAAAAACGCAATTGACGAACATGTTCGTCCTTGGCACTCTACGTTACTAAACCAATTGACGAACATGTTCGTCCATGGCACTCAATGAGTTAATTATATCAAAATACAGCATTTTATTCTGCCACTGACCTTTTGCCGCCATTGTCTTCTTGACAGGGTGATGAGGGACCACTTGGGCTAGCTGGAGCCGCTGGACTCGAGGTGAGTGCTGATTGGATAAGCCCTGCAGCTCCAGACCAATTAGAAAACACAATAGCACGGTTAAATGTAGGACTGGCACCACACGACCACACCACACCCGACACACCATGTGGGCCATGTGTCTCGGGCTAAATGTAGCTTTGCTGGAATAGTAATAGATGCTAAGCCTTTGGCACAGCCATCTTTCTATTGTTCTGAAGCTATTTTGAAAGACACATATGAGACGCCGGTTGTATTCATATCACCAGATTGGTTAGCAAATTGCTAGGCTCCTTTTCGCTCATAAAGAACTCATCACTGTCAAGTATGATAGATTATAAAAACAACCCCTTTCAGTTTCAACCAAAGGAGCCCACTCACTTGGCTACATATCATTTGTTTATTTGATGACGCAGTCAGAATATCTGCTTTTTCTGGAAAAGGAACCATTTCCCCAAACACTGGCAATGACATGATATATCACCATCGCATTTATTAGAGAAGTAGAACAATATCTCATCAAATATATAATTGAATGAATGGCTACCATGGAATAAGTCACGCTTGTTAACTATATTTCCAACTCAAATCTCTCCAGATGATGGATTTATATTCTGTCTCAGTAATCATGAACACCTGAATATAGACGGATCCAAGCCAAACTGAGACTTTGTAAGAAACAAATAGGGATGCTTTGTACTCGTACAATACAGTATAATGGAAGCCACAGTGACTATCCTGTTCTAAAATAAAACGTGTCTGGAACAGTCCCAGGCCAGACAATAGCTCTTAGACTCTTCCAATCAAACTCATCCAGACTGTCCTCTCTGTTCTGGCAATGGTTGAGTCCAATCTGCCATCCCCCAAAGCATAGAACCCACAAATGATCACTGCAAACAAACACAATTGACCCACTGACTTTTGAGTAATATGCAGCCTTTGATGCTGCAAATAGCTTTGTGGAACTTTGATGGATTCATGGATCGTCGTCGAAGTTTTTTTTTCTTCTTCTTCTCCTTTCGGCATCAATTGTTGGTTTGTTTTACGCCACGGCCACTTGAGGGACAACAGACTCACAGGCTGCACTTTTCTTCTCCAGAGGACGTTGACTGTTGTATCGTTTGTTTTATTTGTACTGTTTGTTTGTTTGTTGTGGGGACCTGCGGTCCACTTCTATGTGTCATTTTGGCTTTCTGTTCAGGGCAGACCTGGGAGGCAGGGATTCCCCGGAAAGACGGGCCCAGATGGACTCAAGGTCAGACCTGATTGGGGAGCCGAGTTCCCTGTCGTCTTTAGCTCAACATTATTCTCTCCCCGCTCTCTGTTTAGGATAACAATAACGCATCATCTGAAATCATGTGGAAATGAGATGGTAATTCTCAGTCTGACCACAGGGGAACGGGGCCTCTGAGCAGCACATCTCTAACTGATGTTTTGAACTGAGAAAGAAAATGCACCAATCGCTTTGTGATATGCTAATTGGCTCCTTTGCTGTAGGGCGAGACCGGGATCAGTGGCGAGGTCGGGAAGCTTGGCGAGAGGGTAAAGGCTTCTCTCTCTCTCTCTCTCTCTCTCTGTCGCTTTGTGCTGATGTAGGCATGATGCCGTGTGTGTGTGTGTGTGTGTGTGTGTGTGTGTGTGTGTGTGTGTGTGTGTGTGCGTGTGCGTGCGTGCGCGCGCGCGCGTGCTTGCGTGTGTGTGTTTGTGTGTGTGTGTGTGTTTTATCAGTGGCCCATAGCTCTGCAGCCGACTACGAGAAATATATCATTGGCATAATAATAACTAAGAGGAAGTATAAGAAGGCATGTTTTCTCATATTTTCTCCCTAGGGACTCCCCGGTTTCATCGGGCCTGTTGGTGAGACAGGCATCGCCGGAGAAAAGGTCAGTGGCTGTCTCCATCTGTCACACTTGGTCGCTAAACCACAATGTTACGTCGACCAGCATCTGTTTGAATCTGCCGTCATGTTTCTTTGCCCGCGTGCCGTGTGACACATTGCTCTAACAGTGGTGTACGTGTGCTTCCTCAGGGGGACCGAGGGAAAACGGGTCTCCCCGGGCCGCCGGGGGAAAAGGGGGCGATGGTAAGGAGTAAGTCTGGACCCCGTCTCTCCTCCCAGGGGGGCGTTCAACACTTAAGTGGGTAGGGTACGGGCCGGGGTACGATGAGTTTGGAGAGGCTGAATTGAGAGCACTTTTTATTCAAATGCTTGCTCAGGTGGCCACGTAGTGATCGAACAACGGTCATCTATGATCTGTGGCCAAAAACATAAAAATAAGTAAATACCCATCCAGTTTCATTGTAGGTTTGAGAGCTAATTTAAAGAATGTACACATAATTTAGTTCCAGTATATAAAGAAATTATCCAATGTTAAACTTTGCTGCCAATAATACTTACATATTTATTTTTCTTATAGCATTTTGCAAAATAGGCTGATAAAATATGAGCGAACAACACGTTGCTTCCTCAGGTCGGCTTGTTATTTGAGTTGTGTTTGTTCTCTCCATCAGGGTCATCCTGGAACGCCTGGAGGGAGGGGCTCACCCGGACCACAAGGGATCCCAGTGAGTTTTCAAGTCTTAGCTCCGGAGAGATATTTGCTTTTTAACCACGTGCTTACGTAGTGTCAATTTCTGAGTATGTACACAACCAACAATCCAAACCGACGCGAGGCAACCATCGTGCGCACGTCATACAGTAGATTGCGTTGCATAGTTGATTTTTCTACTGTTGACAAAATGTGATGTTGTAAGTCTCTTTGGATAAATGATGTAATGCGCATGTGAAGGCGTAGTTAAAGCAAGTATATCTCTGGCCTTAAAGTGCACTGACTCAGACTCCCGGTCTTTGTAGTTTATCGCAGGTCTTTGCACCCAGCCATCTTTGTCTTCTCATTCTTGTTCTTCTCTTCACCTTCCTGACTCTTCCACTCTAACTCTTGCTTTCATCTCTGCAGTTTGCTGTAACCACTTTTCCCACATATATCTTTGAAAGCAGAAGTTTGGATCGCTACTTCCTAACAGTTTTCTCTTGGATGTTTAGCTGACTATTCTTCAGTATGACAGAATGTGACTCTTGGCAGGATGGAAAAGCGTCTGAAACAACATTGTGTGACACAAACTCATACGCAGCAGCGCTTCGCGACCTTTTCCGACTCATGGCCCACTTAGAAAATCTCAAAAATGTTCGCAGCCCAAATCCGACCGTAAACAATACGGAGGCCACATAATGCGTTCTCAGAGCACCTTTTATTTTAACGATAAAAGGAACTGTCCATCAGCACCACACTGAAATCAGAAACTGCCTGCAATAGGCTAATTAACGAATAATTCATTACAAATTAAATAACGGTACCACTCAACAATAAAGAAATGCATCCTCATACGTAATAATAATTAATAAAAAAAATAATGTTTTGCAAATGATTTGGCAGTCCACTTGCAATACCTTTGTGGCCCACCAGTGGGTCCCGGCCCACAGGTTGGAATGGCTGCTCATACGGATAACATTTGTTTGGGGTTAGCAACAACTAAATGGTAAGGAACACTCTGGGATACATTGCTATCTTTTAAATGAAGAATTAATTTCAATGGGGGGGGGGGGGGGTGAACAAGCGCGAATTCGCAATAGCAATGCATTCACACGCACGCACACACACACACACACCCGCACGCACCTCAGAAATGCAGGATGGCAGCCCGCCCTACGCTTCTTGTGCTTCTCCCTTCCAAATGTTTTATTCTTTGTCTTATTCATTGATATTGTCTGTCTGATATTGTCTCTTATGTGTTTTGTGAATGTCGTTTTACTATATAAAGTGTCTTTGAGTATTTAGAAGAGCACTATGCAAATAAAATGTATTATTATTCTTATTATTACTACATACAGTCATACTCTAAGAATATGTTTTCACCGACATTCAGGGGACTCCTGGTTCACGCGGAGTTATCGGCATCAGAGGACCAAAAGGCCGACGGGTAAGATACAGAAGCATTAACAGCGGCTTGACAACCAAGATTTCACCAAAAAGAGTCTTTGGATTAAACGATCACTATGTAGACACAAGTCAAAAGAAAAATCACTTGATAAATCAGTAGATCATGCCAATCTCACCAACACCCCCTCTCCAAGCTAACTTTCTATATCTGTGCTCACCCTAAAACACCAAAATAGTTTCATCAGATTCTGTTTGTTGTAAAGTTCACGTGTCCCAACATCTTGCTATGTAAAACGCCCTGGTTTCTGTACATGAAAATATGTGTGAATGGCTGTGTCTGCAAAAAGCACATCGTCATTCCAATGTCCGCTGGCTTTCCCAGAATTATGTACATATTCTAATTTGGGAAAATAGCCCTGGGTTGCACAGCAGGATCATTGCGCTGGAGGAATAATTGATCTAACATGAATAAGTGTTATGATTATTATAGACTGTAAAAGGTTGTGATTAAGGAATTTGATTCTGTAGATTGGTTTGACATGGCTCCCCGGATATCACAAGCAGTCACACATTTCATATTTAATAACTATGATAAGCTGAAAATTACATCAAGGCTTTTGAAAATAGAATTCAGACCAGTGAGATGAAGCGCTGCTGTGAGACACCGTGGGAAGTCATTCTTAATAGTAGAAAGACTAGATTGAAAAACACACACACACACACACACACACACACACACACACACACACACACGGACGGACGGTGTCCGGGTAATGTAGAGGTATAGGTTTCTGGCACGCTACACTATTTGTCATTGCTGTTGCCAGCCCGCCCACTGAAGCAACTAGTGCACCCCCACGATTTCAGATGCACCCTAAAGTCATTTAGTTCTGGAACCGGGCCTGCTTGGATGTCTAAGCGAATCGTTATCATCAAATAATTCATGGCCCTTTTTATCTCTGGCGTTTGGACAGAACGCTCACTCAGTCTCCCGGCCCAAAACCTGAATATTGGCACAATAAAAAGAACGCTGGTGGAAACGGGCGAGCATGGAGCCAATGCGTCTGTTCTGGCTGAATGGATCTGAAGCACAACTGATTGTGGTTTTTTCAAACAACACGAAGGGAGGAGTGATGGTGATGATAGCAAATACCTGCACAATATAAAACATATCCCTCGAAATAAGTCATTTAGAGGTTTTGAGTTTTTAAAACCGAATTGTATTAAAACAAGTCAACAAAATGGCAATGGGTTCAGATCATCTCAGGATTTCCATTGCAGTTTAATCTGTTTTCAATATTTAGTTTAACAAAATATCTTGAACGGAGGCGGATTAGTATCAAGATGATACAACTTGATTTGAGAAAGTTCTTGGAACAAAATTGACTGGAAGAGTCAGGAGACCAAACGAGTCATCGAGAAAGATCTTTTTTTTTCTAGTGCGGTGGTCTAAAATAGACGATTGGACTCAAACTGTGCAACAACAGCGATGACCACCTTCCCAAATAAAGGATAGGCTGTCATTGTGATATCTTGGCGTGAGACGGCGCTCTGAGGACCACCAGTGGGCCGTGGACCAGTGGTTGAGAAACACTGCCATGGAGTACCGCAGGGATGATGTATTTTTGTAGGCCAACTCAGCTAGTCACGTGAGTTCTGCTTCCCAAGTCCAAAGGTCAATGGGATTTTTGTACGGGGATTTCGGTTAAATGCACGAAATAAGGTCTGTGGTTAGCAAAAGTTGACGAAACAGCCAACTTCGTGTGCAGCAAGATCATCTTCACAAATGAGGACCACTTTCATATGACTTTTGAAGTGTTTTGTGAAAATCACAATTAATTAAATAATTAATTAGACTGAACACTCTTCCTCTTGGGATTTTATCCACGCTCTTCCACCCCTGCTAAATTGCCTAGCAGCAGTTTACACAGCAAGGCCTTATATAAGTTAGAAGTGTATTCTAGACTGGCTGTATTTAGATCTACTGTATATATAGCAATTGCATGAGCAACCTTCACAAGACACATATTCCTTGAATGTTCCCTGGCAGTGGACAGTTGGGTACCATTTGAGAGGCGAGGATGAGTCAGCTACAGGACGACTCAGACCCACTCATGACCTTTTCAAAAGTCTATGGCACAATATCCCCAGTGTGCAGTGTCTGAATACTGTGTGCCAGTGTGGAAAGAAAGATGGGGACAAAGTGTGCAGTGTGGACTGGGCATGTTGCAGATCTAAGTGGGAGAAGCCAAGTATTTTTATTTTATATGTTTTCATCAGGTTTTTCTGATTTTCTTTACTGCCATTTTCTCCCTAATTGTACTTGGCCAATTCCCCCCCTGCTGTCCCGGCCGTTGCTCCAGAGAGGTGCTGATCTGGGGAGAGCTGTAGACTTAGCACATGCTTCCTCCGATACATGTGTAGTTGCCAGCCGCTTCTTTTCACCTGACAGCGAGGGGTTTCACCAGCAGAACGTAGCTTGTGGGAGGATCACACTATTCTCCCCTGTGCCCCGAGTCCCCGACCGACCCGAGGAGGCACTAGTGCAGCGACCAGGACTCATACTCCACCGGCTTCCCGCTCACAGACACGTCCAATTGTGTCTGTAGGAACGGTTGACCAAGCCGGAAGTGCCGCTGCGGCGCTGCCGGGAATGGCGGTGGTTGGGAGGGCTTTTACCTCTACACTACCAGACGCCCTGAGAAGCCAAGTATTTGCAAAAAGAGCCACAATCTTCTGTGGTGTCTCTCCAATGTTCCCTAAACCATAGTAATTAATAAAGCCATGGGAAATCCAGGTGATACCACACGTGTGCTTCAGGCCTGTGCAGGACAAGTTATTCCAGAGATGTTCATCAATCACAGCCTGTTTTCTTTCTGCAGGGTCCGAGGGGTCCTGATGGCCCAGTGGGGGAGAAGGGGTCTACTGGAGTGAAGGTAAGCATTAAGAGGTAAAAGTTGGAGAAACAGTCAGTCAGTCAGTAAATTCACTTCAGAGCCTCATGGAGTTGAACTGTTCAATAACATGACTCCAGCTGTCAGCCACCCCCTCCTATAGCGCCTTATAGCAACGTTTAGCCATCCGCTCACTAATTGCACACATCAAGTCTGTCAAACTAGAAAGCAAGGATAAACAGAAAGGCAACAAAACAGCAGCTCCGCTTCAAGTTTCAGTAAGGGCGGAAAACAAAGTCATGAAAAACTTTCACAAAGCAGCTTTGTTCAAAAGTCTCCAATTATTTCTGCTATTTTTTTTACGTGAGTAATGTTTAAGAGACAGTTTTTTGCTAACTCAAAATCCAACAACAGAACCTTTCATCAAAGGCTCTTAATATTGATGGTGCTGGTACTTCATACAGTGAGTTGGGGGAACTCGGGAGGGATTTACCAAAGTGAAGTCTTGAGGAGAGTCTCTTGAATGTTTTTTCTTTGCAGGGCCCTGATGGTCCACCAGGAAAATTGGGCTTCCCTGGGGAGATGGTAAGAGGAGTAGCATGACCTAATTTCCCCCCCAGGCATCAATAAAGTTATTCTGATTCTGATTCTGATAAGCTTCTTTACTTTTCCTTCATAACAGCAATAACGCTATCGGCACGATTAGCGCTGATCCTGGTTAGACTCCTGGGCGCGTTTCCAACTGTCCATTCAAGTCCTCCAGCTTACAGAACAAACATCGAGGCTAAATATCAAATCCACGCATGCCAAGTCGACACTTTTTACTATCTTCCAAAGTTGTCTTGCACAGAAAAGCATCTTTACAGTTTGAGATGGGCTTTGTTGCTGGGCTACGATGCACAGCTATTTAATTTTCCCAACTGTTTCAACCGTCTCTGTACAGTAGATGTGATGCGTTGTTCTTGCAATGAATCTTGGGTCTTCGCATTTACAGTATTCTCTCTGGCCAAGTGACTCTGCAGTAACCTGACGCTGCCAGATGGCTTGTTTTCACATCATCTGGGAACACAACGTGTTTTCATGTTTTCACAACATCTGCGAACGAGTCACTCGGGAAACCGTTTAAAAAAGAATATCTGGCAGGTGATTGGATGAACCATCTGTCTATCACGTCTGTCACAGGCTCGCTCTCGCTGGCGTCACACGAAAGCCCGCCCGTAGCTGGCTCATAGGACGCGGATTGGTGTGATTGGTGGTGGTTCGGATTCAAACCAATTAGATTGGAGCGTGGCAAGATGGATTTGTCATGTGATCAGGATCTCGCGCGAATCCAGCTGCCTCGCAAGGTGAACTGTCCGGTGCCTCCTCAAGCAAACTTTGTGTAACATCGATCAGTCCTCGCATTCTTTTGGTTTGGAAATCGTGCTTCGGCTGTGAGACGTTGCGTAAAACGCGCCATGGACGACACACGAACGCACAAGAACATAGAGAAAGAGCCCGAGTCTTGTTTGACATTATACAACAACAAAGTACAGCATGAGCCTCTAACGTGTTCAACGTATCTTTGTGTTGGTGTACAGCATGAGCCTCTAACGTGTTCAACGTATCTTTGTGTTGGTGTGGTTTTGCTGCAGGGAAAGATCGGTGAGCCAGGTGAAGGCGGGCCTAAGGGATTTCCAGTAAGTGATTGGGGCTAACAGAGGTCTCTTTTAGGTCAGTCTGGATTTCGGGGTGGACATTTTTGGGGGAACAGTAAATGGATAAGAGTAGTTTGTGTGGGACACTGTTATTCTAGTGGGTGTTGTA
This sequence comes from Poromitra crassiceps, assembly GCF_964638095.1. Lineage (NCBI taxonomy): Eukaryota > Metazoa > Chordata > Actinopteri > Beryciformes > Melamphaidae > Poromitra > Poromitra crassiceps. The sequence continues at coordinate 32,434,600 of NC_139631.1, forward strand.
GTAGCACTTCTACATGAGTCCATGCCTGTGTGAATAGTGTGTGTGTGTGTTATAAACGGCTGTATTATTTCCAGGGTGTTCAAGGACCCTCGGGATCTCCGGGAGCCAAAGGAATTGCAGGGGAACCAGTAAGTTACAGTATTTGCCTACTAGGTTCCCAATTTTGGTATCAGGCTCTAGTGATCGTTTTCATATTTATATCCCTTCACTGTATGATATCTGCAGTTTTTTCGGTTCAATTAAATGGGATTTTGGGGGTAGGGGAAGTAAAGAGCAAGAAAATAGAGATTTTAATTTCACATGATAGAGCACCACAGGAATGAGTCCGGAAGTAGAACTTGGGCTCGTCTTCTATGGGGATTTAACATGGGGATTTCGCTTAAGTGCATCAAATAAGGTCTGTGGTTAACAAAGGTTTACGGGCGTGGTCATTTGTGTTCAGCAAGATAATCTTCACACACGTGGGCCACTTTTATGACGTTTGAAACGTTTACTGAAAATCGCGTTTTAACGCATTTACGTTTCAAAGGTCATAAAAGTGGCCCCACGTGTCTGTGAAGATGATCTTGCTGAACACAAATGACCTAAAAGTTACCTGAATTAACTTTTGTTAACGACAGACCTTATTTGATGCCTTTAAGTGAAATCCCCATTCTAAAACCCCATAGCTTTTCCCCCCTTAGAACCAACATGGCGGCGATTTCTGGTTAAGCCTACAAAAATGCGTCATCCCCGCGGTACCCCTATTTATAATGACCTTTATCTCTCTAGCACATTCAGCACACCTCTCATCTTAGCCTTACATATAATCTCTATTTTCAGTCTTGACATGTCTTATTCATTGCTGCCTGGAAATCCATCCCCTGGTCGAAAAGCCCCGAAGAGCCTAATCCTCTTTCTCTCATTCTTCCCAAGTCTCTTAAACACAAAGGAGAGAGGAGTAGTGACTCTGAGACTATTTGATTTATACCATCTTTTTCCTGGAGAACTTAATTGTAGCCTGAATGTGTCTCTATATCAGCAGGCCTGTTTCCATCACTTGCAGAAGCTTTGGCACAGTGTCCCGTAGTTTCACTCATCTCCACAAATCCACCCTTTCTGCCTGCTTCTCATTTCTTTTCACATTCCTCCTTTACTGTCACTTTGAAATGTGTTTGTCTGAGGTTTGGAACTGTTCCCTGAAGGCAGCCTTTTTATTGGTACCTCTGCTTTCTCATCTCAGGGACCAACGGGGCCAACAGGAACGATCGGGCCGCTGGGGGAGATGGGGCCGAAGGTGAGTTTGATCACACTGAGTGGTCCTGGTACTTGGTACCCTCTGTTGCAGCACTGATACTGAAGGCAATCCTTGTTCTCTGGCAGGGCCCGCCAGGGAAGGTCGGGGAGTGGGGTCTGCCCGGCGAGCCTGGACAGAAGGTGAGCTTCTCTTCATGCTGCAGAATGCTGAGAAAGTGTTGTGTCGCTAACACTCTATTTGGATAGTCCGCCTATGAGAGTCTACTCTACAGAGTGTTTGTAACATTTCAAAAGCTTATTAGTTGACGTTGAACAATTCAACTGGTTTAACAGGTGTTTAACAGATTATCTATCTAAGTATACTGTATGCAGTGGTCGAAATGGACACGTTTTACTCTGGGAACCCTACTTAGGCAGTGCCCCCCCAGGAGGCATAGGGTATTATTTCTGTTAAAATCAAGTGCTGAATGCTTGGCTGCTTTTTCTTATTGATTTTACCCATTACCATTAGAGTTACATCAAAATCTCTTACAAAAGATCGTTAATATGGCCGAGATCTACTGATTATTTCCCCTTGATTTTATTCTGATGACACATTGACACTGACACTGCTTATTCAGCTTCCAAATACATGTTCTCCTACTATTCTCTGCTCCTTTCATGCTGCATTCAGGTGCAGTCAGATTTATGCAAAAGGTAGACAGGGACCAAACTGGGCCAGGGTGCTGGATCAAAAAGGTTACCTTACAGTGAAAAAGAACGATCCGCACACCAAAAGAGCTCCCGCTGGGTTTTTTACTTTTTTTATTTGCAAACCAGCGTGACGTTTCGGGCCACACCGGCCCTTCCTCAGATGCTTTCAGATTAATGAACACGCTTTAGAGAAACGGTATATAAGCAATTTACACAGTATTAAAAAATAAATAAAAAATTTAAGGGGAACCTGAGGAGGAATGCCGTTCCTCCTCTCGTCCTCGCCGTTCCCTCTCAACATTTACTCTGGGAACTCTGTTCCCAGGCGTTCCCTCCATTTCCACCACTAACTGTATATGTGACACTTCATGAACATACCTACATATTAGACTAGGTGCAGGTGTGTGGTCTGTAGGTGTGACTATCCAAATAAAAGTGGGTGAGCCTGTTTGTGTTGCGCAGCATGAAGACAGGATCAGTGACATTGTGTTTGTGTTGCGCAGCATGAAGACAGCATCAGTGACATTGTGGTCATATTTCTCTGCCTGACAGGGTGCCATCGGTCCAGCTGGCAACATCGGCGAGCAGGGTCTGATGGGCCAGAGAGTAAGTATCCCACAATCCATTTCTGCACGCATCTAAAAAGCCTGACGCACTGCAGACACATTGGCAAATATCAAACGGAATATGGTTTCAAATATTTGAACTTGTTTAAGGTGCACTTGATTTATCTTGGCAAACACTTGAAAAGACTAAAAAATTGACCCATCAATTGCGAGATAGGACAAGCCAAGAAGCAAATCTGTTCTCAATCATTCAAAAATATATTCAACCACTCTTTTGGCAACAAGCTGCGGCCTGCTCATCAGGGACTGTCGTACTTCTCTTTGCTTCCTCTGATTATTGTCCTTGTAATCGTACATATTGCAACCGTCACATGTTGATCGTCTCTATCAGGGCGAGCCAGGCATTGATGGGGAGGCTGGACAAAGTGGACCTGACGGAGCAAAGGTAAGTAGAGAGATTATAAACGGCAAAATGATACACACTGCATTCGCACGGTTAGATTCACCCAGGCGGCAAGGCGGGCTTGGACAGATGAAGCCGCGGAAGTGATACTGAAAACTGTAGTTCCTCCAGTGGCCTCTTGAGGCTGGCTCCAAAAGGGAGTCATTCCCCATTCGCTCCATGTTAAAATGCCCAATTTTACAACAGGATTATACATGTTTACAGCCTGGTCCAAAGAATGGTTTTGTCTATATAGTTAATTTCACCTTTCATTTAGAGTGAAATAGACGATAGAAAACACTATGTTTTGAGCGTGATTGACAGGTCGCCTGTCCAGTGATCGCGCAGCTTGCGGATCACGGACCAATAGCAGGCGGCACTGCCACTCTGTGGGAAGTCCCTGGTCATGTGCCGTCTCGCGCGAGCTGCGCAAGAACCCCAAGATGGCGACGGCCACACTCCCAAACCAATGGGTGATGTCATGGTAACGCCGTCCATATTTTGTATACAGTCTATGGGTTCACCATGACTTCACCTCGCAACACTGACTGTACAGTACTTCACAAACTTCACTGATACGGCACGATGGATCAGTGGTTAGCACTGTTGCCTCACAGCAAGAAGGGTTCATAGTCCACTTCCCTGGCTGATTCCAACTGCTCCATCAGTAGCTAACGAATGGAGCTCTCCATGGTGCTGAACCTGTGTTCACGAACCTGTGTGTCACAAGGAATTTGTCTTAGTGTCTGTATGCAGCGTAGCGGTCATGTCAATATACAGAGATAAAGAAGTAGGAAAGATAACTAAAAGACAATCACAATGTTGCAAGTGTAATCAAATATACAATATATACATGAGTGGAGGAGTGTTCAGTGGACATTAATTATGAATTTACATGAAATTTACAGTCTGAGTTAAATAGGCGTTAAATAGGCAGTGGATTTACATGAATTTACAGTCCGAGTTAAATAGGCATTAAATTAAATGAGTTAGTCTGAGGGGTCGGCCATGATGTAGTTAACAAGGGTAATCTAATGGTGTAAAGTTCTGGTCACGTTTGATGTGTGTGTGTGTGTGTGTGTGTGTGGGGGGGGGGGGGGGGGGGGGGGGGGGGATGGGGGGGCGGGGGAGACACAGAGATACATACATGTACATAGGTTTGCTCGTTTATGTGTAAGATGTTCACTAATGTGCATTGTCCCTCAAATAAAATAAATAAATAAATATAGAACAGTGATTTAACCAAACAGTAGATTAAAATGACATGTTGATGTAATGACAAATAACCTGTCACCAGCAATCAATATCAATTCAATCTTCTCTGAAAGTGGATTTGTGTGGACCCAGTGAACTCCATTGTTTACTGGAACAGCAGTTCATCGTCATTAGAGCAGTTAAGTATTGCTTGTGAGAAGTTGGCCTTTGTGCAGCCGGAGCTGCATTGTGTCCACGCTTAGTGAAGACAGATAGCAGTCCTATTTTAAGAGCTCTACTGTCTGGCAATTCTTGTGACAGAAAAAAATGGATTCAGAGACGCACAAAAAGTCTACATATCCATCAGAGCCAAGCTGCCGCAGTATGGCTGACAGACCCACAAACAGCTTTTGGCCCGAGAGAAGGTTTCTTCTGCGGCTAAACGTGAGCACAGAGACCCATGGGGATTAAAACAGAGTAGACCTGAGTCTGTATGGCTCCATTCTGTACAGGATATTTTCTGTTAGTTGGGATAGTAATTCTGGGTTTCTTGGCCACAGCGCAGGCTCCTGGATGGAACACTGCAGCTCATGCGGGATTTGCTGTTAACTGTTAGCGGGATGAAAATCACTTAATTTCATTTCCCTTGACGTAAATTGAAATTTAACGATGAGAGGGTCTAATTTTAATAAATAAACAATGAAAGTTATTGGGTCCCCTCCACGTTTTTTAAAACACTTTTTGGAGACACCCATCATCGGAAGCATGCGGCGTTCTAGTGTGCCAACTGTCAAATAATGAAAACCACACATCCAACATGACTTGTTTGGGAGACTTGCTTTGATTGCACTGTGGGGAATTAACCACACAGATGATTTTACCACAAGTAACAGTTAAAAGGTTCCTAATGGGGATGTGATGAGCCCCTCCAATTTTCCTTTCCATTTCGCAAAAGTGACACATGTACTAGTACTAAAATGTTTGAATATCGTAAACCGGTTGATTAAAACATATTTAAATTGGAACCGAGTTCAACCGACCCTAACTCATGGCTTTGGCTGCTTTGTGATTCATTTGAAATAGGCCAATACCGTTGATGAACTACACGATCACTTCAGGTTCCTCTTGCCTTGTGCTTCTCTCAGGGGGAACAGGGCGACGCTGGGGCAGAGGGTGCCCACGGAGACCGGGGTACCATCGGGCTGAAAGGAAAGGAAGGGGCTCTTGGGCCTCCTGGACTGCTGGGTGTGAGGGTGAGTGTCTCTAAGCCCAACTTCAACTGACCAGCTTGCATTTCATTCAATCCCCCCTGGAGACCGCTCTGTCTGCCCACTTACACACCCCTCTCCATTTTCATTTACTCCTAGGGTCAAGAGGGTAAACCTGGCAAAATTGGCGACCGAGGAAAAGCAGGCGAAAAGGTTTGTGGGTCCACTCAGTCGCCGCTGAAATACGCCGCTCATTCGTGCATGTCTGTCAAGCTGCTGTCTCTTGTGTGCCCGGCTTTAATGGCCGTCTGCTAGCGCCCGGTAAACAAACGACAAGGTCAGCGCCCCCTCCACCAGCGCGACATTGGACGTGCTCTTCAAACAGACGCTCAATATGAAATGTTTGAATTGCCAAAGTACCCCACACACAGCTGCTCAGTGGGAAGTTCATACTCTCAATGCATACTTGCTCCATGATGGCCTTTCTCCAGGGCAGCAAGGGTCACCAGGGTCACCTGGGCGAGACCGGGCCAGTCGGTGAACAGGGAGAGGCGGGGTTCGTCGGGCAGAAGGGAGCGAGAGGAACCATCGGGCCAGTGGTAAGACCTCCGCAAAAGGAAGGAAATATATTCGCTGTGATTGGTTGTATGGGCTAAATGTATACATTTCTATAGGGTGCTCCAGGGAGGATGGGCCAGCAAGGGGATCCAGGCATCGCAGGTTATGAGGTAAGACCCCCCCCCAATAACAGTGATGTAATGAAACATTTCATTACAAGATGTCATAAAAACGAGGGGTCTCAGGCACTGCCAAAACCATTAAAACCCTTAATGTGTGGGCTGTTCAAAAAAAAAGTGGGAACAATAAATGTTTTTAACCTTTTAAGGACAGACAATAAAATAAGGGTTCATATCCATGGAGCCATCTTTTCCTGTTGCTTTTGAAACAACATTGTAGAAAAGTGTATATTTATAAACTTTTTACCATGACAAGCTAAGCAGCACTGCACCCCAGCCTCCTCTACTGTCTCACACTGAACTACATGTAGATGTGTCAATTTTGCTTGAATCTTTGAATTAAAAAAGAGCAGAGGTGTAATATAACCTGGTGATTTGATTTTTGATCAACAATTTTTTTTGATCTGGGGTAATGTTTCGTACACCATGTTATTGAATGACACTACGGGCGTTTGTGAGTGGATATTGTGTTTGTATTGGACCAGTGTGGATGAATCTCCATCTTTCACAAACTCTTTGTTGACCCCTTCTTGTTGTCACAGGGTCACACGGGACCACAGGGCCCACTGGGGCCTCCTGGACCAAAAGGTGAAAAGGTACACTTCCCACACTTACTGTACTGTACTTGCTGCAGCTAATAGCCCTCTGCAACTTAATTGGCTGTGTCCATAGGAGACTAATGGTCTCTGCGGCGCTAGTAGTGATAGCATCACTTAGCATCGTAAAACTGTCCTGTAGCACATTATCTTTAAGGCGGTGGTCTATTGTTTTGACACATGGGGGTTATAATTGTGCACTTAATTATCATTTCTTCTGACTGTCTCGATGTCCTTCTAATTCCTCTTGAAGACCCATCCTTAATTTGATCACTGCTATGGACCAAGGCACATCTCATTATCTCACTAGACATGCTGTCAAATGTACTGTGCATAATCAGCCACAAGTACCCTGGACTCTTCTGAATCTCCTTATCGTTTTGTGGATATCACTTACTGTTTGGTCAACAGAAAGCGCTTATTTGTTATTTTGGGTTTGCCAATAATATCATCAGAATAATGGGCCTTGCTTGCTGTCTAATGAGTTCAATATTCTGCTGCTGCACGCCGGGCCGGTGCCGTATGTGGGATTGTGAGTTGTCCCTCAGAGAACTCGGTAACCTGTGGCACGAAGCCAGACCGTTTAAACTCACAGCAGAATCACAATTCACTTTAAAGTGTTGTTGCAACAATATAGTTTTTCTTTTTCACCGACATGGGTGACAGCTTAGCTCAGTCCCTGGCCACCACTCATTCTTCTTCTAGTGTTCTGCCTGCTGGGCTGCTCGCTTATTGATTTGATTTGGCACATGCATGGCACCCGTCCCATTGAGAACATACATGGCACCCGGCCCATTAAGAACATACAGTACATGCATCCTTGGCTCCTGTTCAATGAAGCATGTAAAGACACTGGAGCAGCCATTGGGCCCTGCTATTTGAACCGGGATCATTGTGGGTCAGCACTTTTAATGCCATTCAGATGCTGGACCTGTTTTGGGGGTGTGATGCTCTTTGAAACAAGCCATGTGTTGGTTTTTTGCACAGACCATCGCTTGGAGGGAAATGTCTGATTGTAGTTTGTCTGTTTCCACGTTGTTTGTGTTAGGGTGAACATGGGGAGGACAGCAAGGTGGAAGGGTCTCCAGGTCCCCAAGGTGACAGAGTGAGTTCCTTACATGCCGCTGGTTCTCCTGGCTTGTGTGATCGTGGTATTGCTGCCGGGCGTTGCAAGTCTCATTGTTTCTCGCTCCCATGTGAACCCAGGGTCCTCCTGGAGACAGAGGAGATAGAGGAGAGTCAGGCGACCCAGGATACATTGTGAGTGAGATGAGAAGCTGAGACGCTGATGGTTTTTGCCATCAGCCATGGTGCCAATTAAAGTTGACGTTGAAGAAGTTCTATACGTCGTAATGTCGACAATTACATTTCTCAGGGTCAAATAGGAGTTGATGGAGAGAGAGGTGAAGCCGGTGCCCCAGGGTTTCCTGTAAGTATCTGTGTATCTCTTTTGCGTCTTAAAGGAACAGCTCACCCTAAAATCCAAAAGACATACATCCCTCTCACCTGTAGTGGGAGTTACTCAAGATAATGCAAAGACTTTGTTGTGAGCAGTTTCATATAGGAACTATTTTCTTTTGCAGTCTCATGTAGGAACTAGCTAGCAGCTAGCGGCTGTAGTTCAGTCAAAAGAAAATAGTTCCTCCATGAAACTGCTCATAACAAGGTCTGTGGATTATCTTGAGTAACGGGGTCATGATTTCTGGAAAGAGACATTGCTGTTGAGTTGATCAAATGTATTTCTTTGGCACTTTGAGCACCACAAGCCGAGTGCCATTCAGTTCCATTGTATTGGAGAGAAGGCAGAAACTGGATCTATATCCAACGATATAGATGGATAAATAGCACTACAGGTGAGAGGGAATATATGTATTTTGGATTTTAGGGTGAGCTGTTCCTTTCAAATGTAAAACTCAGACACAGTGTCTAAATGTTCCCACACAAATGAAGGCAATTCAAACAGTCATGATCATTCCAGGGACATCCTGGACCAAAGGGACAACAAGGGCCGAAAGGATCCAAAGGTGATCAAGTAAGGACAAAAATAATAGTGGCATGATTGATGTATTTATTAATGTTGCATGATACACAGAAATACTTCATGCGATATTGTTGGACTGTGTTTTCTCTCGTGGTGCAAACGTGTTAGAGCTGTGGGTCACGAGCTTTTTCTGCCCCAGGGTCGGAAAGGAAAAGCAGGGGCACGAGGCGCATCTGGGACCAAAGGACCACCAGTGAGTAGTGACGTGTGACGTCAGAAAGACCTTTCAGTCAAGCTAGCAACCAATGCAGGCTTCATCATGAACATTTCTCATTTCATTTACCAAGGGTCCAGAGGGTCCTCCTGGCCCACGGGGGGTGGTGGGCAGGGAGGGACTTGAGGGCCAGCCTGGAATCGATGGACCACCTGGTAAAGACGGAGGCAAAGGAGTCAAGGTAACGTAATGTAATGCTCAAGGTAATGCACTGCCCACTGCCTGAAATGACCAGTGGCTGTGACCGAGGTTCACCAATTGTCTCCTTATCTATCCAGGGCGAGCAAGGAGATGATGGAGAATTTGGCTTACCTGGCAAACCTGGGCAGCAGGGTAAAACTGGCGTGCAGGGGCTTCCCGGAAGCCAAGGCTCCTTTGGACCCAAGGTGAGACTGAGGTCCCGGTCACTAAAAAGACTGCATTGAGAAGGCAATCTGCTGTCTTTGTGTGCCTCGGTTGTTTGAGCTAGACTCTAGCTAGAGAGTGAGAGTAGAGTTTTTGTCTTCTTCACTAAGAAATGTATGCAAATCAAGTCATGGTACAAACCTTGGAAAGAGTTCTACGCAAGCACATTTTTATCACCAGCTTTAAGACTAATCCAGCCATGCCTGCACCCTTACTAAAGTGCTCTTTACAACTGGAATGTTCTCTGATCTGAGATTCTAGGATGGAAAATGCTCTCCCGTGACTCTCTGGTGATGATGCTCATGTCTTACATCAGTAAAAGCAGCCATTCTGAATGACCAAACTCTTTGAGCAGTGTCTTTACGCCACCTTTGCTTTCAAAAAGACCTTATATGTACTAGAATAATTTGTGTGAGTTGGTGCTGTGAACTGTTAATGATTTTTTTTTCCATGGCCTCATGGCGTGCGTGTGTGTGTGTGTGTGTGTGTGTGTGTGTGTGTGTGTGTGTGTGTGTGTGTGTGTGTGTGTGTGTGTGTGTGTGTGTGTGTGTGTGTGTGTGTGCGCGCGTGCGCATGCGTGTGTGCTCCAGGGTGAAAGGGGTCTTCCAGGCCAAACTGGGCAGAGAGGGAGGAGAGGCTTCATTGGTGGGATGGGACTGCCAGGAAAACAAGGAGACCAGGGACCCAAAGGGCAACCAGTCAGTGCTGATTTGGCGAAAATAGACAACTCATTACTTAAGATTCATATACTTTATATGTTTCATGAATATCAATTTCATTTCCCTGTTTCTGTGTGCATCAGGGGGATACTGGTGAACAAGGATTTCCAGGGATGCTGGGTTTGTTCGGACCACAGGTACGCTCCCATCCGACGTCATTCACCACCCACATCGTGACCTCAGTTCTATAAACCTATAAAGTTATAAAGTTTCCCCATCTGAATTAAGTTCTTAACTCTGAGGCCAGAACTATAAAGTTATAAAGTTTCCCCATCTGAATTAAGTCCTTAACTCTGAGGCCAGACCTATGAAATGGTTCTGATAAAAGCTTTTTTGTTGTAAATCCGTTTTTGGCTGATGATGAATCTGATATGTTGGTGAAATATAAATCCATGTAATGGTGTAGAGGTGCAGTATATTTACGGTCTTTGGGAAGAGTTACTGTAAAATAAAAGCTGTTAGATGTTACCCGTAACATCCCCAAGATGGCCTCTGCATCTTACAACATAAGTCTGCCTTGCTGATGCATGCACTGCACTATAGATTTATTGCCAGCTGAAGAAACAGAGGCTTTACTAAACCTTAGCTCTGTAATTTAGAGGCCTGTGATTGCCAGTGGTGTTGGACGTGTTCCTGCGCTGCTCAGTCTGTTAGAGGAGGGTTTGAGGAGTGTGAAGCAGATGAGCTTAGAGTGTGAGCTGTGTGCAGTGGGTGTTCCAGCTCAGCAGTCATGATTAAAGACGTGTTATGTCAGCGATTCCCAACCTTTTCCCACTGAGCCATTTGAAAAGCTCCACCAGAACCTGAAGGTGTGCATTAGCCTCTCATGTCCAGACTTTAAAAAACAATGTTGGCGGCCGACATCCCGACAGTAAACAGTGGAGGCGAAAAGATGCGTTCTCAGACACCTTTTTATTTTAACGTTGAAAGGAGCTGTCCATCAGCACCACAGAAATCAGGAACTAAAAGTGAGGGGCTGCTTGCATTTGTCTACTTAACTAATAACGAAAATGAGGTGGCTTGTGTGGCTCATTTGTATAGCCCTAATAAGCATGTCTCAGAGCGCTTTACAGAGAATATGTCGAGCTAAGACGAGCTAAGCAAGCACTATCAATAAACAGGCTTGAACAATCTTATATTAGAGGGAGAGGGGGAGAGAATGGGGGGCGAGGGGAGCAAGAGAACAGGGGAGAAGAGAGAGAGCAGAACAAACAGGGTATACTGGGGCTGGGCGATACGGTTGAAATCAATATCACGATAATCACAGGGGTCGGTATCGATAGTAACCAATGTATATATCACAATATGTAAGCAAAGTCACATTTAGTAATGCAATTATCACACCTCGTCTGCTGTTATGAAAACACAAGTGTTTGCTCCTTCTCAGGGGCCTCCAGGAGACATCGGCCCTGCAGGGATACAGGGACCAAAAGGACCACGCGGCTTGATGGTAAGATGAAGATTGATGGTAGACTCGACAGTGTGAACGCAGGCCCGAGCGAATGCCACCGCACTGACCTCTGTCCACACAAAGTGCACGCTCCGCCCCAAAATAAGTAGTAGTTCACCGGGTGCTCCGTCACATCAGCAGCCCGCTGTCACTAAGCTAGCCTGCATCTGCTTTCTTTCCAGGGTATGCAGGGAGCTATGGGCCCCTTCGGCATCGTCGGCCCCAGCGGTCATCCTGTATGTACCTCATCTCTCATCGCATCTGCCAAACATCCTGTTACTCCACTCTCTTTTTTGGCAGTGATGGAGTGATGCTCTCTCTCCTTTCTCTCCATCAGGGACCGCAGGGTGACAAAGGAAATCGCGGGGACACGGTGCGTGCCTCCGTTTTGATGAATCCTTTTTCCGTCTGTAGCGCGAGTATAGAATAGAGTACTTAGTATGGAGCGAGCGCGCCACTCCGCCTCCTTCTTCGCCCATGGCAATTTTCATTTCCCATTGTGCTCTGGTGTTTGTTGTTGCACTCACAGTGACACTTAGCTGCGGTGGAAATTCATGTCAGGTTGATAAATGTTGGCCCCATGCTCATCTGAAGCTCTCTGTTGGACTCTCCGCACACTAGTTTATGGATTGAAAACAGAGTGCTGTGAACAGGCTTACAAGGACGAATGCGGGCAGGGAATTCAATTAGTCTAGCAATTCAACATAAATATTGTCTATTGAATGTGGAGGACTAGGATGAAGTTATACATGATAGAACAATGTCTTGTCTGCATTCAATTGCCTGCAAACTCCTGTCAGATACATTCAATAGATCTGGGATGGTGCACTTGTGAATATTTCGTTCTCTTTCTCTCTCGTTCAACAGGGGTTACGAGGACCAAGGGTAAGTAATTAATCATCTCTGTAATTCTTCTTCCTAACTACGGTAAGGATTGTGTTCAACAGTAGAGGAAATTAATTCATTTATTAATCAACTTCTGTGTGAAGGCTAAGCTGTAGCCTACTACTTGCAACCTAATGTTATGGTGCCATTTTTCAGGGACCCCCTGGTCCTCGTGGGCCACCTGGACCACCAGTAAGTTCCTTCATTTAACATATGGAAAAGAGACATACCGGTGTGACACTGCATACATCTTTTGCTTTAAACAAGTGAAAATGATGGCTATATGTATATTTTTCTCTTTGGTTTCCAGGGGCTTCCTAGTTCACCCCTTTCATTTGTAAGTATTTGTCCCTTTATTTGTCAATGTATCAGGAAAATGTAAGTGAAAATGAATCTGGTGGCAGTTAGCTAATTCATTTCCTTGTTGTCTTCTTTGGTAGAAGAAGGAGGCTCTTGGTGCTGCCTTTCAAGTCATCATTGATTCCCATGCTGTGCTGAGGTCAGAGGTCAGTTTTGATGGAAACTATAGGCTCTCATTGCAAGGAGTCACTGTCGCTCGTTGGTTAGTCTCTGGTGATTACTGATATGGAACTTCTTTGTAATAAAGTGCCATGCATGCACACATTAACCTTGCACGCCGGCTGGATTAATCTCAAGATCTTGATCAGATCAAACAAAACCAGCCCATCTGGCAGCGTCAGGTTATGCACACATAACACTCGCATACAAATACAGTATCTGTCAGAGGTCATCATCCCTGAAGGGAAATTGCAGAAGCAAAGAATCGAAGAGTAGGCCGGTGAACAAAGAGTAAATAGTTTCAGAGTTGCACAAAATCACACAAATATGTCCATATTTATGTCCAAAGCAGAATTATCAGAATATGGACCTGCCCATGTTAGACCAGGGCACAGAGATCTTCAAGACGCTGCAGCACCTCAGCACGCTGATCCAGAGCCTGAAGAACCCGCTCGGAACCCGCGACAATCCTGCCCGCATCTGCCGAGACCTCCACGACTGTGAGCAGAGGATGTACGACGGTGAGGAGCCTACATGTAGAGACTTTTAAAATGCTCAATCTTATTATTTTGCACACTGTCACGTTTGTGTTGACCTTGTTAATGATAATGAAGTCATTTTCTCTGCCCTCCTCTTTGAAAGGCACTTACTGGATCGACCCAAACCTGGGCTGCTCTGCTGACACTATTGAGGTGGCGTGCAACTTCACCGGTGGTGGACAGACTTGCCTGAAACCCATCACAGTTTCCAAGGTTAGGATCACGTCCCACATTTAGCCACTTGCTTTAACTAGACAAAACACCCAGTCAAATTTGAATAAATATGACTTGGATTCAGACAAAACCACACCTGGCACATCTTTGGTTAGCATGCTCTGACTGTGGAGAACGTTCTTCCCAAGTAGCCTTGGAGAGAACAGAGAAGCTTCCTTACAGTTGGAGATGGGCTGTGTGCTTGATGTCGTGTCATGCATGGGATCAATTAAGACACACAGTTGTTCATTTTCCCATCCGTCTGAACTGCTCTATAGATCGGCTCTATAGATCGTAGCGCTGTTTGGACGTGATGTGTCCAGGATCGTTCTCACATTCTTTTGTTTTGGATTTGTATTTCAACCATTAGATACTAGAACCAAACGCCTCATGGAGGACACAAGAACGCTAATTGAGACCGAGTGTCTGGATTCAATTGTAGACACACAATTGTGGGAACAGCCATCATCGTACTTAAACTGAGCGGTCTACTACTGTATGTACAAATTAATGTTACGGTGACTGATGTCGTAATACAATTGCTCTATAGTTGGAGATAGGAGTGGGTCGTATCCAGATGAACTTCATCCACCTTCTGAGCTCCGAGGCGGTGCAGCACATCACCATCCACTGCCTGAACACTCCTGTGTGGGCAGCAGGACCCTCCGTGCGGCCTTCAACCGAGGCTGTGAGTTTCAAGGCTTGGACCGGGGAGAAGATTCAGGCAGGAGACCTTCTGGAGCCCCTCATACCCATGGATGACTGCTGGGTAGGCAATGATACTATAATGGCATGGCTTGATAGCAGCGCCCTTTTTATTCTTTTGTTACACACTCTGAATCGCATGTTCTCGCATCATGTGACATGATACAAACCTTGACTTTCAGATCAAAGATGGCCGCTGGCATCAGACCCAATTTGTCTTCCAGACCCAGGACCCGAATTTACTCCCCATAGTGGATGTGTACAACCTGCCTACGACAGAGCCTGGCTCACGCTATCACCTGGAGGTTGGACCGGTCTGCTTCTTATAGGGCCTTGTGGGAGCCTTGAATACTCCTCAAAGGAGTGACTGCATGGGGGGAGGGTGGACACGGGAGGCTGGTGCTTCTCTAAGTTTCCAGAACAGCAGACCCCCCATTTCTCTCCACATTATATGCTTGGACTGCAGAGACAGGAGGGGGCGCCAGAGAGGGAAGAAGGCCCATTGGAAATGCAGAGATAACTGAGACGTCTGGCACTAATCCGCCTATGGAAAATAATAAGCTTCTTTTTTTCAGAGACTTGTTTCTGTGATACAAGACCTGGATGCCCAGAATGGAAGAAAGTAATATGAAAGTCTCATTTCTGTCATCTCTCTTGGACCATGTTGTAACATATTCCCTTCACGGTCTAACACCCTAATTTTGCAAATTCTTTAAAGTTCACAAAAGAGATCTGTACAGAAATATGGAACATCTGCAAATGCAATAATTTCTGTTTTAATGTCACATCTTTTAAGTATTATTTATACATGTATATGTACTGTATATTGTAATATAAAGTGCAATAGTTATTGTTCCACAGCCTTTTGAGAGCATATTCGGGCAGATCTGAACATCATTTCACTCATTCAGGTATAGTGTGCCCAGGACACACACTCCAGGTAAGTCTCCAGAGCCTCTAGTAACGGTCCAATGCTGAGAAACCCGCATAGGAACTATCTTCACACAAACAACTGCTGTGTGGTGCTTTCCATATTCAAGTATGAAGTGTGTCAAGATGCTACCTCGACCCGCACCTCTCGTCTCACCAGAAACGAGAGGTTTCCTGGGAGATCTGGGATGACACAGAGGTGACACCTGGTGCTGCAATAGTTGACACTTGTTTGATAGTCTTGTCAGTTCTCAGAAAAGCTACGTATGTACTTTACTTAAAAGGGAAGATTGTATAGTATAAATACAAAAAGGCAAAATTCACTAAATTATCTTTTCAAGGTAGTATTTTATGACATTTTCAATATTATTTGTATGAGTACTATAAGTTAATTTAGTTTTTTACTTGTTCAAAATGTAAATGTGTATAATTATGCAACATTTATTATATACAGTGGATGCTATTTAAATTTTATTTAAATTCTTATTTGAGTTCCGATTCAAAACCAGGCAACAAGTTGATGTTTTCAGCGTTTTTGGTCATTTGGAACTTTAAAGATGTTATAGGCTGTCTGTTTTTATAATTAAACCGTCCTGAACAATCAACTGTACTTTGGGACATATTCCCAATTTTCCCATTCTTATATACTGTTGATAGTGTTTATCACCAAAAATATGCAACTGTTTGGTTTCACTAGTCTATAAAGTCAGAGGACTCCCCACATTACACAACACTAAACTTTAACTAGCACAGTACACTATAGCGGTACAACACACCCCACCTGTGGAGAGTCCAGTGTTCATCTGCACAGGTATTTTATGCTCCACTCAGAAAGCTGAATGATTCAACAGACAACTCAATAAATGTTTGAAACCTTTGTTGATGAGCAAGCTTCACATGTGTTCATGAAAGCAGAAACCTCACAGCGATGAGGGGGGGGAAACAGCAAAATGAGAAAACATCATGCATTTAAACTGCCTACTTCTGCCAGTGAGTTTGAGCTTGCTTGTACTCATTTCACACCTGGAACTTTCTACTCAAATTCTGGCACCCAACCTATTGCCATCGAACACATGGAGGGGGGTGGGGGTGTCCTTGCTGTAAAAGCCATTCTTCACACTTCCAATCTCCACCAGAAGGACACTGTTTAATGACTGGCACCCAGAGGATTATTTATATTCCGCTCATGCTCAATACAAAAACAGAGGCGGACTTGCTGGTTTCAAGCACTGTATTGGCAGACTATGGGAAGGTGCAGGGTCTTATCTGGGGCACATGGCGTGGCGACCCCCATCGACGGGTAGGGTGACCCCCGTAATGAAGCTGGCTGCGTCGGACGCCAGGAAGGCGATGCTGTGGGCCACCTCCTCCACTTCCCCTGGTCGGCCGAGGGCATGGGTGTTCTTACACTTCGCTAGGAACTGGCGGAGAAAAAGATTAGGAGGATGAGGATGGGGGAGGAGAAATACACACACCTCTTTTTATAGAGATAATTTTCGGGGACATTTTTGCCCTTTGGATAGTAGAAAGACAGCAAGGAATAAGGAAGAGAGAGAGTGTGATGATGACAAACATCCCAGGATGGATTCAAACTACAGTCGAGTATCACAGGAATGAATCCTCACACCTGCCTAATGCCCCAAACGCACACAAAGCATCATTTGATGCGCATCAATTTCTGCTCCTTTAGCGCACTGCAGGCATCAGATACCAAATACCAATAGCACAGAACCAGTAGCATAGCGTCAGTGCGTTTGGGACCCAGACGTTAGCAATTCCGGTTCCCCCGTCTCAAAGTCAGTGAGATTTTAATATGGCGATTTTGGTTAAATGCCTGAAATAAGGTCTGTAGTTAACAAAAGTTTGAGACTGCAAACGTGTTCAGCAAGATAATCTTCACAAATGAGGGCCACTTTTGTGATTTTTAAGAGTAAATGCGATTTTTAAAAATCCAGATTTTCAGAAAACGCTTCGACAATCATAAAAGTGGTCCTCATTCGTAACGATTATCTTGCTAAACACAAAGTTCGCAGGTTCATAAACTTTTGTTAACCACAGACCTTATTTCAGGCATTTAACCCAAATCCCCATCTACAAATCCCATTAACTTCCCGACAAGGGAACCAGGAAGTGCTTGACTTCTGGGTTGGCCTACAAAAATATGTCCTGCCTGCGGTACTCTATTTATTACATGGTGCACTGCTCACCTTAGCCTTAGTATGCTAATAGCCTAATCATGCATATTCATTGCTGACTGTCCAACACTTTTGTATGGAACCTCAAAGGTGTGTAATCCATCACAGTGGGAAACAAACAGTAGTGTCAAGACAGGTTACCTGAGCATACTGCTCCTCATCCAGCCCTGCTCTCTTGTGGACATCTGTGACGATCACACCTGGGCTGAAGAGATCACAGAAGATACAGTACATCAACAACCCGTTCCTCTGATTTTGAAATCACAAATTCTGAGGATTTCTTCTGTGTAATCAACAAAACAATGTGTTCCCCCAAGATATGAATGGTCAGGGAAATTGTGAACGAGCTCGCTTATGTGAAACAGTAAAATATGAATTGCACATACCAGACTGAGTTCACTCTGACTTGCTTTGATGCCAGTTCTGAAATAAAAAGCAGTCAAATGATCTCTCACACTCTGATGGAACCTTATGAACGTTTAACATTTTGAATGTACAAGGAGAAAATGGTTCACTCACCAAGAGCTGTACAGCGTGTGAACTGGTCAATGGCAGACTTTGACATGCAATAGGCCAGAACACCAGGAAACTATTGAAAGGGAAAAAGAGTTATTAAATAATACTTAATAAGGGACTGTCTGATTTTTGGGTGGGGTGGGGTGGAAAAACAGGGGGGGGGGGGGGAGTTTAGATTTTATTTTGAGTACTGGGGAGGGCAAGGTGTTTTATTTTGAGATAGGTGCGGAGGGCATATACACATTTTTCTTTTGTGTTTCGCTATGTAGCCCATGTTTTATATCCACCCACCCCCACGCAAATGGTTTCTGCTTATTGGTCAAACTATTTCAGCAGCAGGTCTGCCTGCTAGGTCGCTGGCTGGCAGGTAATGGGCCATCCACCATAACAATAGGTGTCGACCAATCAGTAACATCAGTCACAACAAGAGCTGAAACAAACTGAAACAATAGCCTATGAAACCAATGAATCAAAAGGTGAGTATTTTAATCTGTTATGTGTCTGAGAGTAAAAAGTGAGGGAAAAATATCTGTAACAAAGATTTGAATTGGTCACATGTCTCCCTATGCTGATTGATGATGGCATTGGCTGTCCAGCTTATTTGTTAGTTGTGTCTAAACAGAGGGAGAGAGACGAGCAAACACACATACACACACACGCGCACACACACACACACACACACACACACACAGACACATACACACACGCACAGAGAGGTAGAGAGACGAGCAAACACATACTGTACATACATACACACGCACACACACACATACACACACACGCACAGTGAGGGAGAGAGACAAGCAAACACACACACACACACACACACACACAGAGAGAGAGTTACAGCTATGTGCCCGTCCTTTTTCTGCCAGCCTGGTGTCTACGTCGTCTGGGGCTGAAGTAGCCTATTTTCTCCTGCGCGGGTACAGCGTGAAACCACTTTCTCCTGTGCGGGTACAGCGCGTGAAACTACTTTCTCCTGCGTGGGTACAGCGTGAAACTACTTTCTCCTGCGTGGGTACAGCGTGAAACGGAGATAGTCTTGCAAGCAAGACTAGGGCTGAAGAGACACACATGCCTTGCCTGGACTCTGGAGGACCACAATTATTAGCGTACCCACATGGATTACTCCCATCGCCTCCTTTCTCGTATTCACAGAGGTGTAGTGCTTATTATTCACCTATGATTATGCATGAGCAAGCATGCACATGCACTCGTTTCAAAGGTATTATGTAACCACGGTGGTTTACATTACAACGTTTACAAAGAGGTTCTCAAAAGGACCCCTTACAAGATAGAAAATATACCGGGGACCCCCTCATTCTGATTTGTGATTTTGGGCTAAGCTTAATTGTTTCCACGGGTAACGTGCTTGACTTTTAAATTGATAGGTTTGTTAGATTAGAATGTAATCAATGAACCATTTTAGATTTAAAGCATAAAATGTTTTCCTAGAACTATGAAGCTTTTGCAAAAATATATATATATTTTTTTTTATTTTCCTGAAAACTTTTCGCGGACCCCCTGGCAAAGTGCCACGGACCCCTGGGGGTCCCCGGACCCCCATTTGAGAACCACTGGTTTACATTATAGCTCATAAAGTACACACTTTCTTTAGAAGTACAGTTAATTGTGTAAAAAGACTGGTAAAAGTAGAAGTACTGATTCAACTTAATTACTCAAGTAAAAGTAAAAAAGTACAGACTCTGAAATGTACTCAATTATAAAACAAGTAAAAAGTATTTTCTGTGCCAGGCGAATAGAATATAATTCAAATACTATTAAACTTAAAAGATCCCTTCAAAACATCTTTTAAGATGCATAAAGACTATATTTTGAGTAATAATTTGTGTATGTTTTTTCCCCACAAAAAAAGATGCACATAATGCGTGAAAGCTGAGAGCATGATAGGAGAGAGACAAACAACCCAAGTCAGCTTTGAATGGCAAAAGCCAGCGGAAGAAGTGGAGAACCCCCCTGGTGGCACAGAGAGTTTGTTTGCTCCCCAGCAGTCTTGAGGCCTCAGTCACTTTTGAGGTTGTGGGTTTGATCCTCTGTCAGTTTTGAATGGCGACAGCCAGAGGAAAGAATGAAAAGCCTTTAGAAAACCTCTCTGACGAAGTCTGACCTGGTGGCACAGAGTGTTGGCTTGCTGCTTGCATTATTGAGGCCTCAATCACCTTTGAGGTTGTGGGATCGATCCTCAGTCAGTTTTGAATGGCGACAGCCAGAGGAAAGAGTGATTTAAAGCCAGGAGAAAACCTGTGTTACTGACCTAGTGCCACAGAGAGTTGGTTTGCTGCCCAGCAGGATTGAGGCCTCAATCACTTTTGAGGTTGTGGGTTCGATGCTCGGCCAGCCAGAGGACAGTGATTTAAAGCCCGGAGAAAACCTGTGGTAAGAAGTCTGGCCTGGTGGCACAGAGAGTTGGCTTGCTGCCCTGCATTATTGAGGTTCTGGGTTCGATCCTCCGACAGCCAGAGGAAAGAGTGATTTAAAGCCCGGAGAAAACCTACTTTAAGGAGTCTGGCCTGGTGGCACAGAGAGTTGGTTTGCTGCCCAGCAGTATTGAGGCCTTAGTCACTGTTGAGGTCATGGGTTCGAGTCTCAGTCAGTTTTGAATGGTGACAGTCAGATGTAAGAGACAAAAGCGCCCAGAGAAGAGCTGTGAGTGTGAAGGGGAGCTGGTGGTGTGAAGGAATAATCGACCACACAGTGACGTGGGGGCCAGAGGTTGGCCGGTTCGATTCCCGCTCCACTGCCACTACCTGGAGCTGGGGGGGGGGGGCTTGTTCTCAACATTGGAATTTGGTTTTGTGTGTCTGGTTGAAGTCCCTGCGGCTGCCAGGCGTAGAGGGTAACTTTTCGCAAAACAGCTCTAGACTCAGTATCACGCTGGTGATGTTAAAAACAGGGCAGTGCTGTAATATGTCTCCTTCCTCCATCAGGAATCAAAACGACAGTCTGCCTGTCACTAGGTAGCAACAAAGACACAGCTACTCATGCTGCTGAGCTATGAGCTGTTTAGAATTCAGTGTCTGATTTGTACACACTGTGCGATTTGTACACACTGTGTGTTCACACTGACAACACAGAGCATAAAGAGTGAGATAGGTTGGAAGTGAACAAGTGAGCAGCTGTTTATCTGACTGAGCTAGAGTCAGAGACTGACTAGCTTATTTCTATCAGTGTTCAAACTACTGATGATAATAAAGGATCACTGGTGCTGCCTGAAGCAGGGAATGAACCAACAACCTTCAAACATTGCACTGACCGATGATGAACCGATTAAGGGTGTCGGTTAGCCGAAAATAAAATTAACCAAAGATCCACATCCCTATTGTATACAAACTAAGTTGTGTATAAAATTACAAAAAGCTGAACTGGGTGGGGGGAGGGCAGATAGTTTTGTTTTTTGTTTTTTACAGGTGGAGGGCAGAGAAAAGATAATCTAAATGTCAGATTTAAAAATATATATTATCATATTTTACCCCACCCCACCCCACGTAAATATCGGACAGTCCCTAAAGTGACAGATATCTGAGGATGGGGTGAAGCCTACTAATGCTACACAATTACCGGTAATCTAATCGCAATCGCAATGTCAGCCTGTGCAATGATATAATCGCAAAAGGCTGCAAAAAAGAAGGGGACAAAAGTAACCATTTTACCGGCACTTGAAACAGTACTGTGAAATTAGTTCCCCCCCCCCCCCCCCCCCCCGCCAATTTAAGTTTGTATGTTCGAGTTGAGAAATACACATTTCAAAATGATCATTCCTTGATAACCAAGCAAGACAAATTGCAATATTGTCCACAATAATAGCATAATATGACCTTTTCACCAAATCGTGCAGCACTAGAGCCTACATGGCCAGCTGCCTACTACTCACTGATCTCTGTCCATTGACACTGGATACATTGATGATGGAGCCTTTGGTCTTAATCAGGTGGGGCACACAGAGTTGAGTCAGGTGGTATACAGATCTGGAATAAGGAAACATAAGGAAGTAATAAACAGAGATACAACGGGATTAGCAACTGCTAAATGATTACTAGGGATGGGATGATCTGTTTATCTCACAGTATGATACGATATGCAATATGGGGTCCATGATTCGCTGGCTACAACGATGATACAATGAAATAAGTAAAATGTCAATTCTGTTTCATTTTGAGCTACAAATCTTTCGAGCGGTGCCACTGGCTTGCTACAATGTAACAACACATTTTCAATGTCATTACAAAGTAAAACATATATTTTCAGTGGAGAGCTTGTGAAACTGTGATGGGCAAGCCGTCTTGTCTGCGATTACTACAGCGGAATAAAAGTTAGTTAGATAATATCGCGATACATTTTTCTGCTCCACGATATGTAGAAGAACCACTCCAAGGTCTCTCCATGGTGTTAGGAGTCGGCCAGGAGTTTGAAATCCTACCTTACATTGACGTTCATGACTTTATCATACTGCGCCAGGTCTGTTGTCTCGATGCTGCCCATAGCCAGGATGCCGGCACTGTTGACCAAGACATCCAGCCGGCCAAAGTGAGAGACAGTCTGCTCCACTGTCTTCTTCACCGCCTCCTCATCCGTTAGGTCTCCAGGGACGAGCAAGGGCTGGATGATAGATAGATAGATGGATGGATGGATGGATGGATGGATGGATGGATGGATGGATAGATAGATAGATAGATAGATAGATAGATAGATAGATAGATAGATAGATAGATAGATAATCCAAGAGCAGCCTATTTTGAAATGTGATCTTATGGAAAGATACATTAATTCATGAATATTTTAAAATATAGGCAATGCTCATCCCAGGATACATTGGGCCTACACATGAATATATTCACGTACATTCTGAAAAGGCTTGCGACTGTAGATTATTCCTAAATAGATTTACTGAGTGAAGGAGTCACGCACATCAAAAAGACCTTCAAGGCAGGTGCTGGAGCAAAAAGAAGGAAAGGAGTCCACACACTGTAGCTCCCATTTAACACACGGAATGAATAAATGAGCTAACTGGGAGCAACAGTGTGTGGACTTTTTTCGTATGGTTACACATTAGATGGAGGCTCTCCTATATGCAGAGAACATCTTGACAAATTCCATTAGAAATGTCAATTTGATCATGTCTGGTTCACTGGCCAACAGATATCACAGAATATGACACAAGTCATTTTACAAATCATGATCCAGTCCTCAATTCAGCATACATCTTATTCACCAAGTAGAACTCATTTCAACTTGAACATTGGTTTCTCCTGTTCGCTGTCCACCTGTAACACACGACGAGTCCATTCTAGAAGTTGATCAAAGAAAAGAAAAAGTGCTGTTTGGTGAATTATATGCATGGCAAATTGAAAATCGTCTCATTTTGAATCAGAAAGGGTGTGGAGATACTTTGTAAGCAAGACAACATTAAACTGTCAGATTTTTAAATGGGGTTTGGCGTGACACTATCCATGAAAGACAAGGTAAAGTATCGAGTGTGCGAGTCTTTTGTGTGTGTACCTCCGCTGCTCCACAGTCGGTGCACTGCTTGGCTACTTTGCTGAGGTTTTCCACGTCACGGCCGTTGAGCGCCAGCAGGGCACCGAGTTTGGCGAACATGATGCTGGTGCCTGCCCCGATGCCCGAGCTGGCCCCTGTGATCAGGGTCACTTTGCCCTTCAAGGAGGACACCTAAAACAAGACAGTACATGAATTCCCCGACCCAGTTCATGACACGCTGTAGACTTCACTGTAGCTTAATTTGACAGCTGAAAGCATTGCAATGAGCAATGTGCTAAATAGGCTACCTGCTAAACCACATAGGCTACAAAAGAAAACAATCTTACTTTAAAAGCGTCGTCTGTAGCCATATCTTATGTGAACTTGTGAAGTGGCTGTTAGAGCGTATTAATATTTTTTAACTAGGCTGGCTGGCTGAACACACGTCGGACGGCTCTGGGTTCGTCCAACAGTGATGACGCAGTTGATGACACGCCAGGAAGCGACTTTGTAGTCGCTTCCTGGCGACTACAAAGTCGACTTCCTTCCTAACAAAATTATTTTTCTTCTGGTATAAGTACTGTCTATGGGTATAAGGCATGTCTGGACACAACATAATAGGAAATAATTATAAAACGTTTATTTAGGCTACTACAAAATATGGGCAATTTAACATTATGTCTGTTCTCAGAAAAGCTAGGCTTGGAACTTTTTTGTAGGCTATCTGAGAGATGTATCAAATCTCCAAACAAGTAAGCAAGCATGTGGGTCCTTTAGACTCTGGGTTTATTTTTTTAATGTTTTTTTTACTCTCCAAAGTTTATAGAGTAAAACAAAAAAAACATAATAGTAATAATAACAGCAACAACGTTAATAATAATAATATTATTATTATCATTATTATTATTACACCTTAATTAAAAGCAGAATCTTTGCTAGGGACCATCAGAGTTGACATGCATTTCCTGCAATAAGAGAAACACAGATGATTTTTTTTGCCCGAATAAATGAATTTATTTAAGACGGATGTTAAAAATACACAACGAACAGATAAAACCCATATACCAGTATTAAGACAGATGTTAAAAATACACAATGAACAGATAAAACCCATACACCAGTATTAAAATTGTTGAGGAATTACACACAATAAAGTCCAGGACTTGTTTCCATTGTGGTCCTCATGTTTGATTTCATGTCCAGCCTCCGCTGGTAATTACAAAAAAATCATCCTGTCATGTTTAGAAAATAAAAAGTTTGCATCTTTCTCCCTGGATCTTATTTCTTTATAGCACTTGTGTATCATAGAGGATTAGGCTCTGACCTTAGAAACTATATAAACTAAACTAAAGTAAACTAAACTAATTGAACGTAGGTAATGATCCAAGCAGCGAAGTTGGACAAAAAGTTAACTCAATGAATGTTTGAAACCTTTGTTGATGAGCAAGCTTCAAATGTTTTCATGAAACCAGAAACCTTACAGCGATTAGCAAGAAAACAGCAAAATAAGACAATATAATATGCAATATGATTTGAGTTAGCTTCTACTCATTTCACACCTGGAACATTCTAAACACTGACAATAATTCCATTATTCCAAACACAGAAAATGTGTTTCCTTAAATTTTTTATTTTATTTCCAACCTCCACCATGAACAAACCTATTTTCACATGCAAAGAAAGAATTCACAGGCGACAATGGTACATGTACTTTCACACCGTAAAGATGAAATTTCACATGTTCGTATATGTAAACCAGGATGTCCTTTCCTGGTCCTTTCCTTTCCCTTTATAAGGGGCACATGGCGTGTTTGCCCCCATCGACAGGTAGGGTGACCCCCGTAATGAAGCTGGCTGCGTCGGATGCCAGAAAGGCGATGCTGTGGGCCACCTCCTCCACCTCCCCTAAACGGCCTAGGGCATGCTTCTGTTTAGAGTCCTCTAAGAACTGGTGAAGAGAAAAAAATGGGGGGGGGGGGGGGGGGGGGGGGGTTGTCATATGCTTTTTGGGGGTGTCTTTGGACAGGAAACAGGAAAGATTAGGGGTGACAGAGTGGGACGACATGCGACATCCCAGGCCAGGGTTGGAACTCAGGTCGTCATGGTTACATGATACTCACCTGGCGCCTAAACTAGACATTTTGCAGAACATTTTTCTGTCTGAATTTGTTGCAGCATGTCGTTTGAAGCTGCTGCACTGTCCTTGTTCTGCCGCAACTTGCGGGTTGTGTTGCACCCATCAACATGTTCCCTAATACAAGGATCTAGCTTTACTTATTTTTCCATAAACAACTCAAGTTGTACTATATGGATCATTCATTCATGTACCATATGGGGGCATTTGTGTTACTTTTTTCCCCCCAACATTTATTTCAGTGACATTGACGCCCCAGAAATATGTATGCTAATATACAACTCATGGCTCGTAGTGCTACTTTCACCCCATTTACACCTGGTTTTTAAATGCGACCTGTATCCGGATAAGTTATCTGGATAATGGTCACATTTAAAAAACATGTGTAAATGTGGTGGAAGAGATCTGAACACAATGTGAGCCAGATGTGGTCAGGCAGATCTGATCACATTCCTGATCACGACGTGTCACCTTGCATTAACACGTGTTTTTCCTTATACAGATGACATCCAGATAACTTATCCGGATAAAGCACGCATTTAAAAAACAGGTGTAATTGGGGTGTTTGATCCATCGCTGTCGCTGATCGCCTTTACAGTAATGCTGTCGGGTGCACCGATCCAAATTTCTTCACTTCCGATCCGATTCCGATACCTGGATATCTGCCGATACCGATATTATGCCGATACCGATATTTTTCTTGAATATACGGTATAGGCAAAGATTTGGCCAATTAAAGATTTTTTTTTAAATATACCTTGCAAAAAGCAGACAAAATTAAGAAAATATACAAGGCAAAGAAGGATACTATTATACATGGGCAAATTACGGCCAGCACCCCGTGTGGCCAGCGCTGGAATTTGAATTTTTTTCCGATTCATGAATTATGTCAGTATCGGCACCCGATACCCGATCGGACCGGTCCCATCCCTAATGCTGTCCATGCCATCATCACATCCCTGGACTTGAACACAGTATCCAACACTTCTCAAATGGACGTAATCCATCAGTAGGAAACATACAGTCGTGACGAGACAAGTTACCTGAGCTAACTTCTCCTCATCCATCCCTGCTCTCCTGAAGATATCAGTGTCAATCACACCTGGGCTGAAGAGAAAAAGATACAGTGCATCAGAAAAAGGCAGGAAAATGCAACATGCTTACATGTATGTAAAACAATAAAATATGAATTGCATATACCAGACTGCGTTCACTCTGACTTGCTGTGATGCCAGTTCTGAAATAAAAAGCAGTCACATGACCTCTACGCTCTGATGCACCATTATGAACGTTTAAAAGTTTGAATGTACAAGGAGAAAATTAGAGATGCAGCGATCAATCGGCTAGTGACCGGAATCGGTTTTCAGATGATCAGCTATATATCCCAGTCTCATACAGTATGTATATCCGATTCCGCTCAAATTTACACGCATGCACCACACGCTGTTTCACGTCGCTCACAGTGGCAGACAGTACAGCCACACACTCCAACATTTTGTCAGTGTGTTAGTTCTTCAGCGTGCGTGAAGAAAACACAAAGGTAAACTGATCCGGTGCTCATCTCGCCAGGTCAGACTTAAAGGGAAAAAAATCTAATCAATCGGAATCAGCCAAGATAATTCCATTCGGAGCAGCTCTAGAGAAAATAGTTAACTCACCAAGTGCTGTACAACGTGTGAACTGGTCAACAGCAGACTTTGACATGCAATAGGCCAGAAAACCAGGAAACTGTGGAAAAGGAAAAGACTGCGTCAGTGTACTTCTCCTTAACCACTTCACTAAGTTAAAAAGCTATGGAGGTTTGGGTGGAGCTGCATAATACCCACTGATCTTTGTCCACAAACACTGGATACGTTGACGATGGAGCCTTTGGTCTTAATCAGGTGGGGCACACAGAGTTGAGTCAGATGGTATACACATCTGTAATATGGAAACATAAGGAAGGAATTGGGCACTGAAGATATACAACTGGATTAGCAACAGTATGAAGGATGTGACTACTATGAAATATATTGTAGCGTTCCTGGTATTTATGGAATCATGAGGCTTCTTGTTGGTACAGGGTTCTTTATTCACAGTTGTTATCTTACAACTCTTGGCGGTTGCTACGCCCATAGCTAGCTAGCTGCTTCCTTGTTATGCTGCTCATGGAGACTGACTCACGCATGCGCTGTCAGACAGGAAGTTTTCCCCAAGCATAGTGTTCCCCCCCAGGATACACTCCCACACATCAGTTCCTAGCTGCAACTGAGACACTCCCATTGCACACCAAAACCCTGAATCGCTACAATATGAATGTAATATTGATTTTTCATGTCATGTCGTGGGTGGCGAGGGGTTCTGGGATGGCAGAAATCACTGCTGAGCCTCTTGGAGTTACCCGATTCAACAAAACATCTGCAATGGGAGGAAACCTCTTGATAACCCCAGGGACACATGCACTCACTGAGCCCTGCAACATGTGAGTGGTGGATGGTGCTGCCTGAATGATGATTTATGACAGGCTGATGTCCTTCCTCTATAGGCTCCATTTGTGGTTTGCATCATTGTTTTGGCATCTGATCTCGGACTTTGCCATAGAGCAGGAATGTCCAAGGTCCGGCCCGGGCGCCAATTGCGGCCGGCGGACTGATTTTAAGTGGCCCTCAGCTTGTCTCTCAAAATATACTACTGTATATATGTGGCCCTCCACACAGTATTGGTTAATCAAGCAAGTTCAATTTGCATTTTTCCATTCACCTAACGATGAGAGCACTATCATACAGTCTGTAGACAAGCACCAAGTACAGTAGGAACAACACAGGCAGAACTAATGGATTCAGATGGTAAACAACCCATATGATGCGAGAAGCAGCTGGCCTGGCCTCCAGGTATTTTGACATGATCGAATCTGGCCCCCATTCAAAAAAAATTGGACACCATACAGGATTGCAACATCAAATCATGTGCATTAGTTCAGTTCAGTTCAGATCTTGGGACATTGCAACACCCACATTGCAACATCTACAACCAATCAATATAAGGCATAATAATAATAATAATAATAATAATAATAATAATAATAATAATAATAATAATAATAATAATAATAATAATAATAATAATAAGGTAAAGTGCTGCCGTGCCATGCAGTTAAGCTTCAAAGGGCATATTTACTTGTATTATTTGGCATACAATGTCAGATACCCTCTGACCTGGGGCTACAAACAGGCTAGGTGCAATGCTTGCAATGCTAGGTGCAGCTGGGTGCAGCTGGGACTGGCTTGAGGAATGTATAGTCAGGAGAACAAGAAGCTAACTTCCTTATCATTGTGGTATCATCCTCACCCTCCCTTAAAGCTGGATAATGCCATCATAAAGTTCTCGTGACATTGCAAAAAAAATCATAAAAGGTTTGGTATCACAGGGTTTAGCATCATAACATTATAGAAACTATACTATTATAGAAAATGACAAGGAATGGGTAAATTATATCATTTATAGAAATCAAAGAGAAATATAACCTAGAAGATGCTTTTTGCAGTATGCACAGCTGAAATCCATTTTCTAGAAATGTACAAATGTACAAATTGGGTGTAACTTTGGGTGTAACAATTGGGTGTAAGCTAGACATAAAACTGAGGTTGCTTGCTTGTAATAGGGGAACTGTTTCAGGCAGTGCAGTAGTGGTAAAAAAAAAGTGGGTAAACTATAAATTTCTAGGCAGCTTTCTCGCGCGTCGCACCGTTATAAGAACTTGTAGTGCTCCACAGTTTCGACAGGTGAACCCTTGATGGTCATTGGGGAGGTTGATCTGGAGGTTTTTTTCTGAAGTCAATGGGGTCTTTGGTTTTTAGTAAATGCAGCAGCTCTGTCCACGGGATTACATGACATTTAACCACTTGACACAAAACGTACAGCTCAGTATGGAGGGGTAATACCTGATCTAAGTTGAGCATGTAAATTGAT
This sequence comes from Poromitra crassiceps, assembly GCF_964638095.1. Taxonomy (NCBI): domain Eukaryota; kingdom Metazoa; phylum Chordata; class Actinopteri; order Beryciformes; family Melamphaidae; genus Poromitra; species Poromitra crassiceps. The sequence goes on from NC_139631.1 coordinate 32,464,184, forward strand.
CTTTTCGTCTTGACCAGGTTATATACGGTACTGTATAGCGTATACGATATGATTTTCAGTCAAATAATAATGTTCAATCTCTCAAAAAGTTTGCAACTTTGGTTCCATTCACATTTGCCTAAGGCACCTTTGGTGCACACACCACAATCAAATATAGGCGTAAACTTGAGAGAGTACACAACCTGTTTTGGAAATGTGGGCTGGTGCTCACAAGCCAGTAATATCAGATAAGAGTACTGGAGCACACAGATCATCTAAAGAAATCATCATTACTAAAAGATAAAATAAATACTTTTTTTTAAGATGATCCATGTGCTCCAGTACTCTTTACTTTTTATATCATCTTAGCCGTATGACGAAAACCATTCTAGAGCCATCTCACCTCACAGGAATCCCCATCATAAATGTATTACAGTATATGTATGAGAAACACTCAGCAGCAAGATCTCTCCTTTAGAGTCTGTCGGTGTTTGAAATCCTACCTCACATTCGTATTCATGACCTTATCATACTGAGCCAGCTCTCCTGTCTCGATGCTGCCTGCGCCCAGGATGCCGGCGTTGTTGACCAGGACGTCCAGCCGACCAAAGTGAGAGACAGTCTGCTCCACTGTCTTCTTTACCGTCTCCTCATCCGTTAGGTCTCCAGGGACGAGCAGGGGCTGCATAATCACACACAAGCGCGCGCGCACATGCACGCACGCGCACGCGCACACACACACACACACACACACACACACACACAGTGACTTTTCAACCATTTTTCGTGCACAGATAGCACCAAAGAACACACGTCACTTGATACCAGGTGCTTGAGTCATTTAGGGATTGTTGTACAATTCTCTGGGGACTGGGGGGTAAAGATTTGTAACTCAATGCGGACATCTGAAATTGTTTAGTAGGCTAGGCCTATATGGTTCCCGTGGCACTTAGACTGCTTTTGCCTATCAGGTAGTAGGCCTAGTGGGCTGCATTGGGCTGTGGCTGCCTAGGCTGTGTCTGTGCGGTCTTATCCTACTGGCACAAGCAGAGCAACAGCCCACCAGGAAAACTCCCACAAACTAATCCTAGAGTTGACATTTCACTGAAATAAAATGATGCTTTGTGAATTATATATACACACACAGTATACCAAATCAAGAAGTTGCTCCTATCGAAACATAAAAGGTGTGGAGTTTATGTTGTGTGTACATTTGCCGATAAACAAGGAAACATTAAATGGACAGATTTTTTTATAGAGTTTGGTGTGACACTTGGTGTGACACATATTCTCTCCATACAAGAATGTAACGTGAAAATGTTTCACTTCAAACGTTTCCAGATACGCCTACCCTGCCCATTTTCAAACTTTGGTATTTTATTTTTTATTTAGGCCTAGGCAGGCTATTTGTTATTTTCTTCCGTTTGATAGATTTTATTATAATCACATTGAACCTATTGTAACGTATCGGTGATACGCCAAAGAACGGAGAGTTGTAGTTGGTACAGGTTCTTTATTCACAGGCTTCTTTAGCTCCTAGCAGCTAGCTTCACACCGCTAGCTCTAGACACACAACCGTCTCAGCTCGCTCCATAGCTAGACTGACATCCGGCACCCCGGTCGCTGGTCATATATACCCCGTTTCCCCTAGGGGCACACCCACACACATTAGTTCCTAGCTACCGTTGAGACACTTATGTTGCACATCACATTACAGGTAATACCTGGATTACCTGGACACGTTACATACTCCTCACCCAACATTAGCTCAATGCCCACATTGACACCCACAACCCACACATATCCCCCTGTACCAAAACACACCACCCCACAACATTTTGTATTCCCCCAATTTGTCTCTTATTTTTCAGCACACTTTTCAATTTCCGTTCCACCACCACCATTTGCATTTCTTCCTCTTTCCCCATTCCTCTAAATTCAACCCACATTTCAATTCTCTTTTTTTATACACATTTCAATTTACCAATAACCCCCACATTTACCTTATTCTTTTTCCATTACCTTCATTTAAACCTTTTTTCTTACTCACATTATCCCACTTCAACCACTATTTCCATCCCCCCTTTTAAAGCTTCTGTCCCATCTGAAGCACATTAGTCCTGCTCAAACCCCAGTGAGGTTAGCCCTCCGCAGGGTGACTCTCCTCGGTCTTCCCCCCGTGTTCCACAGTCAACACATGCACTGCAGTATCTCCGCACGTCCTCCTTTTGTTTGCCCCAGTAGAAATGTCTACGGAGGAGGCTGAGTGTCTCTTCGGGCCCACGATCACCGTATGGGCCATCGTGCACCCCCTTCAGTGCCAATTCTCGCAGGCAACCGGGTACAACCCACTGGGTCCCGCTTTTCCCGTGCCCCTTTCTCTCTAAAACCCCATCTCCACCCAGATGCAGGTCCGAAAACATGTTCCACAGTCCCCTCGTGGCCCCGGAACATGTGTGAATCTCCTCCACAGGGGGCCGGCGTCCGGCCGCTACCCACGCATACACCGGACCGATATCCGCATCCTCCATCTGTCTGCGTCTCCACTCACCCCCGTTGACATGCGTGATGTGCCTCTCCTCGTCTGTCGGCTCCACCGCTTGCACTCGCTTGTCCTCCCGTCCCGCTCCCCCAGGGTGCGGCGTGTTGAGGACAGCAGGGCGGACACCATCGGCGTCGATCTCCACCTCGACTTTCTGCAGCGCAGCCGTGGGGGCTGTGCAGCGGCTTGGCTGGGCCGACTCCTCCAGCGTTGACCCCTCTCGCTCCCCCGGGGACACGAGCGCCGCTCCCCCGACTGTAACAGCTCTGCAGATGATGTCGCTCACCTCCCTCTGGCTGTTCAAAACGATTCCCATTATCCTGATGGTCTCGTCGCTGATGGCGATCTCCCCCACCACTGGCTGGCATGCAGAGCAGCTAGCCTGGGCCTGCTCAACAGTCACTCTCCTGCCCAGAACAATCGGCTCTGTACTGCTCCGCCACTTGTTGCTCAGGCTGCTCCACTGCTTGTTGCTCGGGCTGCTCCCCCGGCTGTGTGTCTCTTCCAGCGTTCACACTCTTAGTGCAGTCTCTAGCTAAATGTTCAGGCGACCTGCACGTCCAACAAAGTCTCACCTGTCCACCGCCCGCACGTCTCTCCTCTCCCGCTGTTCTCCAGTCCTCGACAGCTTCTTGACATTCTCTGGCTAAATGTCCGATCGCGCCGCATGCCCAGCAGGCTCCCTGCTGTCCATGTCGTTGTCCCGCATACCCGGTCCGTCTCCCGGGCTCGCCTCGGCACCACCTCGCCACGTGGCCCGGTTCTCCACAGCTCCAACACAGTCTATTTTGTGGCTCCTCCGTCCGCTTCTCTCCGTGCTGCGCGACCTCTCGTAGCAGCTCCATAAGCCCCTCTGCCCAGGCTGGTATCGTCTCCAACAGCCGTCTGACTTCTTTCAACACACGGGCTTCCATGGCCGCCAGCGCCGAGCTGATCTCTGTCGTCAGCCCCTCTTTTCTCCCGTTCGCCGACAGGCTTTCTTCTAGGCGCACCATCACACGTGGCGCTCGTAGCAGCTAGCTCACACAGCTAGCTTGCTACTGCTAGGTCGCTCGAGCCTTTGATCTCCAACTTTTCCTCCGCCGTTCCTCCTCACTCTCTCCCCTCTCGACCGAATCAGAGGCGCTACCGCTTCACTTCTGACACCAATGTAACGTATCGGTGATACGCCAAAGAACGGAGAGTTGTAGTTGGTACAGGTTCTTTATTCACAGGCTTCTTTAGCTCCTAGCAGCTAGCTTCACACCGCTAGCTCTAGACACACAACCGTCTCAGCTCGCTCCATAGCTAGACTGACATCCGGCACCCCGGTCGCTGGTCATATATACCCCGTTTCCCCTAGGGGCACACCCACACACATTAGTTCCTAGCTACCGTTGAGACACTTATGTTGCACATCACATTACAGGTAATACCTGGATTACCTGGACACGTTACACTATAAACCTATAGGTTTAATGTTATGCACTTTAAATTGTAATGATTTCTTCTGACCTTAAACATGGTAGGCTAATTGTAGCCTATTTAAAGCACATTAACTTGCCTGTGTGTAGGCTACAAATTTTTATGCACTTCTCAGCACTATGGTGTGAGTCAGTGTGTAGCCTACCTCCGCTGCTCCACAGTCGGTGCACTGCTTGGCTACTTTGCTGAGGTTTTCCACGTCGCGGCCGTTGAGCGCCAGCAGGGCACCGAGTTTGGCGAACATGATGCTGGTGCCTGCCCCGATGCCCGAGCTGGCCCCTGTGATCAGGGTCACTTTGCCCTTCAAGGAGGACACCTAAAACAAGACAGTAGTAGGCCTACATTCCCGACACAGTCCATGACGTTTTGACAGCTATGAAAACAATTACGGTAATGTGCTAAGTTCTGCTAAACAACCCATATCCTAATTTACACGTTTGTTTTGTATTTAGGCTACACAGTGTAAAGAAAAGTAGCGTTATTACCTTAAACGCGTCGCCAGACATGTCTTCTGCTGCTGCAGTGAACTTAAAGCTGCATTCAATATTATTTCCGATGTGCACAGGAATGCATCAGTTCGAGATTGTTTTGCTCAACTTTTCTTTTTTTCCTGTTTTTTTTTTTTTTTTTTTTTTTACAATTTATTTAGTCTACAACGTCGACAAGCATGAACAGACCATAGAGAACAGACACATTAGGACAGTGTTTTGCTCTTCTCTGTTTGTTTTCAGGGCGCAGAGTATTTGAAAACCTTAGTTTCCCCCCATGGCTATGTAGATCAAAGGAACGGTTCAGTCATGATGAGCATTGCAATCAGTAGCCTACAATCAGTAAAACAGTTTACAGGTGAAGCGTTACCTCCTTAAAATGTAGTCCAGCAGAAGCTCAGTGTTCTAGATGCACAAACATACATGGGTCTACACAAGTCTACATCATGAATATGAAAGCTCAAACACAGTGTAAAAGAAAAGATAATACAACAAATACTTGATACATTTATATTTAAGTACATAGCCTATTTAAGGGAGAAAAAAGACTGCACAAACATCAGGGAGGCCATCATAAAGTGCAGTTCCTAAGCCCCGTGGGTTCTACTACAACAGGTTAATCTCACAGAAACTCCATTATAACATATGACACACATCAAAATCAACATTTAAACCCCTAGGGTGTAGAGAGCCTAGTAGCCTATCCAAAATAGTTCCCTTTGACCCAGCCTTTTATCAATGTCTCCAACTCTTGGCAATTGTACTGGTTCAATACCCTGAAAGCGAAGGGAAGAAATGAGGTGAGAGCAACACGTAAAGTGACAGGCAACAGGGTAGTTGGGATCAGCACGTCTGATTGAACTTTTATGTTCACTAATCCTCTGTTTAAGACAGTGTGTGGTTCATTTTAGTATATAAATCACATTTTTAGTGTTAGATGTAATGAAACCCCTCACAGGGGTAACATTTCCCAGACCTGGGCTGTTTGAAATCAAATGCTTTATGGGTATTATTACATTGGGCACAGCTGCCACATGGATAAGTTGCCATTTCTCAGAGGTGCCAGGAGAGGCTGTTTAGGGGCAGTATGGATACTGGCCCTGACCATCCTGTTACAGAGGTTAGGGCCCCGTCTATGTGGTGGTTCTTTAAATGTCATTAAGGGAAAGGTCATCAGAGATAAGATGCCAGTGTTTCATGATTGTTTTTTACCATATAGGAATTAGATGTATAAGTTGTAATACATGACTGAAAACTTTGTATCATTTTTTTTTACACTTTTTTAAAAGGTCGGACCATGGTGTAGAGAGCAATATTGTATCAATAGCACTCTCAATAAAATTCTCAGTCGAATGGCAAATGCGTCTAAGCCTATAGAATTGGCTCTTAGGTAGGCCATGTTTAAGTGCCATTGAGATAGCCAATGGCAAAAACTAGCCAAAAGGAAGGAGTTACGGTCAGTCTCCTTCTGGTAAAGGGAGGTGTGAAGTTTCCCATCTTCTAGTTTGATCCACATGTCAAGGAAATGGACACATTTGGTGTCAGACTCAACTGAAAATTTTAAGTCTGGACTCATACATGTAGCATTGAGATAAGTGCCAAACTCATTAAACTCTGTTTGAGACCCTTTAAAAATACACAGAATGTCATCAAGATATATGGGTTTCTGCTCTCATTGAAGATAAACAGTTGCTCAAAATAGCCGACATATAAATTGGCATAACCAGGAGCAAAATTACTCCCCATACTTGTACCTTTGACCTGCAATAAGTACTCCCCCTGGTGAAATGAAATTGAGTTTCAGAATGAGTGATGCTAAATCACATATAAAGGCACTAGGACTGGCTATGGGGGGGGGGGGCTAGTGGAGACAACAGAATAGAAAACTATTATAAAACTTTTATTTAGTACAAAACATCAAATCTATACACAGCCTGTCAAGAAAATGGTTCATAATTCAGGTTAAATTGGATTTATCTTCAAAGCTACCCATTGTAAAAATGGACACCAACTGAGCAATGCTAGAATTAATATCAAGTTAATTTGGCTTCATCTTATGACTCCATAAAGTCAGCAGCGACCCATTCACTGTCTATGGAGCAGCCACTGATCTTACATTGCAGTGACATCAAATTCAAGGTTTTTCTCAAGTTCACAAACCATGAACTGTCCTGGGGCACAGAAATAACATTATGCCAATTTTAAAAAATGGTGCGTGAAAGGTACATGTGTTGGCTTGTGAATATCTGAGTCAATGTCAGTGTTTCAGGCATATCAGCACATGTGGACACGGACAGTGGTGTCGCCTATCCAGCAAAAGGGTTTGCGTGAATGGTCACATCCTTTATTCGAGTTTCAGTCAAAGGTCGAAAGGTCTTTTCGTTGACGGGCAGCTTCTCCAGTTCGTCCAGGGCTTCCAAGCCATCAATGATCCTAACATGGAAGAGAGGGGGATATTATTTGACAATGTAAAACGGTCATTTGGGCAAATTAGGGCTTGACTTTATGCCTGAATCAGAAAGGGGCCTATACTTGTACACTCAAACCTTAGAGCTCAACAGTGACTGCACACTTTTTCTGAGCTCCCGTTCCATCAGACATCAATTCCCCATTCATTTTCTCCATAGATGTTTTGACAAATCCTTATATAAAGAGTTTAAGCCAGGAACAAAGCCACCCAAGCCACCTACTGAATCATGAGTGACCATAAAACATTTCACTTGTCTTGGTTCCAGGCTTAAAACTATTTATAGGAGGATTTTTGTCTATCGAGAAAATTAATTATCTGATGGAACAGGAGCGGAGAAAAAGTGGGTGGTGGTGACTATTGAGCTCTAATGAAAGGGCACAACTATTGGGTACAGGATGGATTATCTTATTATTATAAATGTTTAAATTCTTTCCCTAACAGCTAAAACAACACTCCACACACACCTACACACGCACACACACACGTTCCGTACTTTCCAAACACTGTGTACTTCATATCCAAATGGGGCTGCTTGGCATAGGTGAAGAAGAATTGGGAGCCATTTGTGTTGGGGCCGTTGTTTGCCATTGAGACCACTCCTCTCACATTATGCTGAGAAATGAGAGAGAGAAAGAAGAATAAGAACACAGCAGCGACAAAGTTCAAAAACAGAGCCCAGGCCCAGATCAAAGCTGAGGTCAAACCCAGATAGAGGAGGCACTCACTTTTAAGTGTTCACTGTACTCATCTTCAAATTTGCGACCCCATATACTTGTTCCTCCTTTACCGGTACCTACATAATTTAATCAAGGACAGGGGGGGGGGGGAGATGAACAGGACATGAATTTAACAACACTGTGCTAGAGACGTCAAGTATGGTCGGAACAGATGAAAGACGACAGCCACATACCTGTTGGGTCTCCAGTTTGAACCATGAACCCCTTAATGTTTCGGTGGAAGATGGAACCATTGTAAAACCCACTGGCACACAAGGCAAGGAAGTTCTGCCAATTAAAACCATGACATGTTACAAGCTGCCACAACGCCATTAAGGATAACATGTCAAAATCGAAAGACCGGACAACCAGGTGTCATGAGAGTTACAACAATCTATATGACTATTTTTTGTGAAATAATCATTGAAATGAAATTTGGATATTGGTCTCCATGCCTGACTTATTTTTGACATTCAAGAAATGGCAATACTTTGAAGTCCATTACACATAATAACTACATTCAAAAACCTTTCAGTTGATTATTATTTGTTCCCATTTTATGACTTTCTGAGGTCGTGCAGTAGAGTGTAGACCCCGGCCCGGTGTCATTCACACACACACGCACGCACGCACACACACACACACACAGTCAATTCATTTTGCCCAGTTACGCTACGTTAACTTAACTCACCTCACATGCTCTCGGTGTGCGCTCACAAAACAGCTCGATTTTAAGGTCTCCGAGATCTGTGTTTAGAGTAACAGCCTGGAAAAGGATCAAAACAATCAGTCAGATTAGGCAGTGTAACGTTACCTATGCTAGCTATAACGTTACAGGCAGCAAACCTAATCAAATCAAAGTTTCAAAGGTAAACTAGCTGGTTGGCTCCCAGCTAAGTTACCCCCTTGGACTGTTACCTAATATCGTCTTTAGCTATTAGTTAATTCCAGTCAGAGACAGCTATTTACATTTATACTCTACAATCCACATTTAAATTAGTTTACCATTTTCAGTCGTTTGCGGTTTGTGTATCAGTGCGTCAGAGAAACATGTCCGTCTAGGTACAGCTACCCAGCGTTATATGGTTCCGTGATGGAAACTTACAACTTATTGGAATGGATTGTGGCATGGCATGGCAAAATGTATTTATTGGAAATATACTTTTGTCGCTGTGTTGTACTGTAGCCTACAGAGCATAGGTATATTTATAATATATATTAAGTGACGTATATCTCAATGGCAATATATATATTTTATTTTACCCTGACTGAAGATTCATTGTATGAAAACGTAGATATGAATCAAATGAAATATTAAAAGGTGAAATTAATTTTCTAACTCTCTCTTCATCATAAGGGTTAATTGAATTCAATGGCAATAACACTGCAGGTTAATTAGTTAATAACAGTTTCAGGGGAGGCTAAAGTGAATGCAAGTGAAAAAAGATTACATTAGTTAGGCTATTATTAGTTAGGAGATTACATAGAATAGCCTAAATATAAATAGGCTACAGTAGTTTGGGAAAATTTTACTGATTTCCTGACTTTCCAAGAGTCAGAAACAAATAAATGCCTTTCGACAGAGTTTATTTTTTCTTTTCTTTTTTAATGTATTTGGTGTAATCTGAAGTAGGCCAATGTCAAACAGCATTGTCAATCAGGGCAGGCTATCTTGAGTGTCTATTGGATCACATAGGCAAGGCAAGGAAAGTTTGTAGCACATTACATACACAGAGGCAATTCAAAGTGCTATAAAATGGATAAAAAATATGTTACAAGGCAGGATACAAGATCCAAAAGGTCACAGTGCAAAAGCATTAGCATAATTACTTTGAGTGAAATCATTATGCAGGATAAGTATATCTTAAATTATGCACTATTGTGAGCGGATTCTGGAAGTGTGCTTTTACTGCTTATTAAAAAAAATCCTAAATCTACTTTGTTCCAATCTAGTCACATCATCATCATCATCATCATCATCATCATCATCATCATCATCATCATCATCACTTTTATTAACAGACACAAGGTCCAATAAAGAAAACAACCACTGCTGCAATCAGCTCACTGCTAAATTGCAGATGTGATTGTTATTAGAAAGTTGGTTCAAAGCCTCTGTCAGACTCTTGGTTCATCTTTCAGAACCTCATTGCTGTGTGTGCACAAAGGCTGGCGTTACACTAAAAGTCAGTACCCACATGAATCGAGTTTATAAATTGCAGATGTGATAGTTAGAAATTTGGTTCAAACTTTAACCAAATCTAAGTCACAGAATATTGTCTCTTGGTCTATCTGACCTCACTGCTGCTCAGCTGCTGGTGTACATACAGTAATAGAATCATAATCCCACAGGCATCCAGGAATTGGATGAAACTAAGCAAGTAAACTGTCTGAGTGGAGGCCCACAGTGCAATGATTCTCACCCTTTTTCATATAATGTCTAGAGTAGACCCAAAGTTTAGTCTACAAGACTCCACATTAGCCAGAAGAAGGATATTGATTTTTAACCGTATAGTACTGTCTTCTTGATGACTACTTTGCATTTTGATATGTTAGTATTATTATATTATACTTATAATAATAGTTTCAGAACCACTCACGGTAAAAGTCCCTTGGATTTCGTTTTGATTTAGATATGGATATTAGATATTTTTGTTTCATTTGAGTATATATACTGTATGAGGGAGAGAGACCGCAGGTTTTTCATTTGATTTAGAACATACCCACATCTCATCTCCATCAGCTACGGCTACGCCTCTACGGTCACTGACACTGATCTGCAAAGCCAACTGCTCTGAGGAGTAAACAACTTACCAACCACTGGTCCAACCAGTCAACTGAAAACCACTGGTCCAACCAGTTGACTGAAATGTTGGGTCGGATTATAATAACGTCTTTGGGCAGAAAGCAGCAGAAAGAACCAGCACAAGCCACAATTCAGGCCCCGCTCATCAGCAGAAAGAGGACCGTATCAGATGGAAGAGTCTCCAGCAAGCAGATATGGGACCTTCAAACCGTCCAGCTCCAAACACTCCCACCCTCTGGACGATGCGGGCTTCCTGTCGTTCAGCACCTACTCCTGGATGTTCCCCATGATGTGGTCCATGTTCCGGGACAAGCTGGACCCTGCCTCCCTCAGCCTGTCTCCTCTGGACGGAGCCGACACTAATGGACAAAGGATCCACCAGCTGTGGAAGGAGGAGGTGGAGGCGGTGGGGCTGGAGAAAGCCTCTCTGCCTCGGGTGATGTTTCGCTTCCAGAGAGCCAGGCTGCTGCTGGCCACCTGCATCGGCCTGATCTGTATGGTCTGTGTGTTCTCCGGGCCGGCTGTGCTGGTCCATGAGATCTTGACCTACATCGAGCAGCCTGATGCATCGTGGGTCTCCCGTGGCGTGGGCCTGTGTGTCGCTCTGTTCTGCACTGAGTTCTTCAAGGCATTCTTCTTCTCTCTGCTCTGGGCCTTCAATGTCCGCACCGCCATCCGCATGAAGGGCGCCTTTTGCATGCTGGCTTTCCACAAGATCTCCTCCCTGCGGGTGCAGAGCGGCCTCTCTATGGGCACGATGATAAACATGCTGACCACAGATGGGTACCGCGTGTTTGAGGCCGTGGTGTACGGGACGATGCTGCTTTCCATGCCGCTGCTGCTACTGGGCTGTGTGGTGTACGCCTGCAATGTGCTGGGTCTCACCGCCCTGCTGGGGCTCGCCGTCTACTGCGCCCTCATTGCCGTACAGTTTGGCATGGCCAAGCTCACGGACACGTTAGGGCAGAAGACCACGGCAATAACAGACAGCCGGGTTCGCACCGTGAACGAAGTCCTCACCTGCATCAAACTCATCAAGATGTACGCCTGGGAAGACAGCTTTGAGACCAAGATCACAGACATCAGGAGGAATGAGTGCAACATGACAGAGAAGCTTCACTACGTCTTGACCTCCATCGCCGTCCTCTGCACCATGACACCCATCGTGGCCAACATCCTCACCTTCACACTGCACACCTCACTGGGCCTCCCGCTCAGCAGCACCGCTGCCTTCTCCACTATTACAATCTTCAACTGCCTGAGGTTTGTTCTGACTTTGACACCGTCCTGTGTCAAATCCCTGGCTGACACCAGCGTGGCTCTGGACCGTCTGAAGAAAATAATGGTGCTCCAGAACCCGGAGCCCTATCTGGTCCACAAAACAGGCGATGGATCAGCTGCCATAGAGATGTACAATGCCACTTTGTCCTGGACCAGACCGGCCCCCCAGCCACACAACCCCAATGATAAAGGGGACCGTTTGAACCTGGCACCCCAGAACGGGATGCCCAAAGCCCCATCCACCCTGAGGAACATCTCCTTCACCCTGCCTAAGGGGAAGCTGCTGGGGGTCTGTGGGAACGTGGGCAGTGGAAAGAGCTCACTCATCTCCAGCCTGTTAGAACTGATGCACCTCCAGCAGGGCTCCATCTCAGCTGACGGAAGGTTTGCCTACGTGTCTCAGCAGGCCTGGATCTTCACTGGAACCGTCAGGGAGAACATCCTCATGGGGGAACCGTTCCACCAGGCCAGGTATGCAGTGTTGGGAGGGTCACTTTTAAAATGTACTCCACTACAGATTACTGAATACATGCCCTTGTGTGTGTGTGTGTGTGTGTGTGTGTGTGTGTGTGTGTGTGTGTGTGTGTGTGTGTGTGTGTGTGTGTGTGTGTGTGTGTGTGTGTGTGTGTGTGTGTGTGTGTGTGTGTATGTATGTATGTATGTATGCATGTATGTCATTTGTAACGTATACGATTAGATTACTCAAGTTAAGTAATGTATTCTAAATACTTTGGATTACTTTTGGAATACTTCAAAATCATCATGCTGAGCCCATTGTCTGAGTGCACTTTAGGTAGTGTGTAGAAAGTAGGGATGATTCGGTGTTCAACTTTCAGAAAGTCATATTCTTTTATGGTACTTTCACTATTCTTAAAAAAGATTCTCAAGGGCTTCATGGATAATACTCTAAAATGACTGTGTTGGGTCTCCTGGAAGTCTATTATAAAAAACATCATCTGAAAGTTGTCTTAAACATTCGTTTACATAGTCAACTCTATTCAAGACCACATTAGCACCACCTTTGTCTGCTTGTTTTATGATAATAGAGTCATCTGACTCCAAGTCCTTAGGCCTAGCCTACTGTATGTAACATCCCCAGTACCTGTTGTCATACTATTCTTGATCTTGAAGAAGGCTGGAGGGCCGAAACATCATACAATTAAAGAAATGGGTATGGAGCCAGAGTGTTCAACACTTTTTTCAACTTAAGTTTGCTTCCAGTGGTTGGCACCTCACCATAGCGTTTGCGTTACTTTTACTTTGATATCATATGAATTATAGAACAAACTAGAATATAATAAATTTCCGAAAGAAAATGTAATTGTGCTTGCTGTCCTTGCCACGCCACTGCCCATGCAGCCTCAATCAGCATTGTGTAGCTAGGATGTCTCTAGGTGGTTGCAAGGGTGTAGTAACTGGTTGTAAGGGGGGTTTCCGGCTGGTCGCTAGGGCGTTTGTAGATGGTCGCTAGGGTGGACTAAGTAATTATGGGTGGGCCTATGTGAGTAGAAGCGGGAGGAGCCAAGGAATCCAGGGGCGAAATAATTTTGATTGTAGACGGTACAGTTCAAAAGTTATGGACCAAAACGTAAAGAGGGCTGTTTGATAAAGCGCCACCATCAGTTCAATTGGTGTATCTTTTTCACTAATAGTAAAAGGCCCCTCTGTGAACCTCCCTACCAAATTCGGCAGCTCTAGCTGCTATGGTTTCTGAGATACAGCTAATTTAATGCAAGATTTTTCTAAACCCCACAGACAGGATCTTTCCCACTGCATTTGAACGCATCATTTGTGTCAACATGGGAACAATGATTTTGCGGTTTTAGCTGCATTTGACTGCATTTCTTACTTTTCCCTGCTCATGGGGACGATTGAGTAGTTTGCACCGAGGTGCTAAATCTGTGTTTTGAGCTTAAGTCAGAGAGTGAGCATGGAGTAAAGTATTGTTCAAATAGAACAATTCTCTCTAAAGCATTCCTCTACCTAGCATGCAACACTCCTGCTCAGAGTTGGTCTGTAAGCTAGATTTATCTAACCAAATCTCACCTGATTCCTGCTCCCAGCACACTTTTTGCATGTGCTTTTTAACAGAGATCAGCAGGAGGTGCTCAAAACATATGCAAATTATTTAACGGATTTATCTGACCACTACTGTCTTGAACACTTTGGTCCAATAGACCCTTCTCACGGGGGCCATTTTGTGTCGAGAAGCCAGGGTAAACACAGGTGCAAGCAAAACACTAATGAGGGTTTCCAAATTCCAATCATGGAAGTTGGAAACCCTCATTAGTGTTTTGCTTGCACCTGTGTTTACCCTGGCTTCTCAACACAAAATGGCCCCCGTGAGAAGGGTCTATTGTCGCTCACTCTATTCATATAGGAACTGTGTAGAAAAGCTTGGCGATTGGGGATCGATCTGGCACCTCAATACGCCAATATTCAGGAACAACCACCGGAACATTGGGGAGAAACCCATCTATTTCCCATAGTGGCAGAATCAAGGGATTCATACCTTACCGGATGTTATGAATGATGAAGGGTTAAAGTCCTTCCTAGAGTTAAAAAGAGATTTTAATTTGTCTGGTGTATTCTTTTTTTTCTATTTGCAACTCCAGACGGCTATGCACACTTATGGTGTGCCATGGAATCAGCCTTTCAAAATGCACCCAATGGTGGAAATGCTTAAAACTCCCCAGCCTGGGGTGGGTTTTGTGTCACATGTATATAAAAAGATGCAACACAATACTCAAAGCTATATGGGAATTGTTAAAGTCTGGAATATTGATTTGAAAGATTATGGACTGATAATAGACTGGAAAAGAGTATGGAGGAACATTTCTGCTACTTCTCACAATTATAATAATCAACTGTTACATTATAAAATGATTCATAGATTCTATCTATCGCCTAGAAAGTGTTGCCAATTACAGATAACTACCACCCCTTTTTGCTTGCTATGTCCACAAAAGTCAATTGGCACCTACATCCATATGTTTTGGGAGATGGGAGCAAGCGGTGGAGCGCAAAGTCTCCTGGACCGAGCTTTGGAAAGCTGAGCCCCATCGAATAAAATTCTTAATCCAGGCTGTCTATGACGTTTTGCCAAGCCCATCCAACTTGTTTTCCTGGGGTAAAGTGGTGTCACCAGCTTGCCCTCTGTGCCTGAAGAGAGGGACCCTGGAGCACATCCTCAGCTGCTGTTCAAAATCCCTGGGTGAGGGGCGCTACCGCTGGTGCCATGACCAAGTCCTAAAGGCCATAGCGGACACCATCTGCAGTGGGATTAACCACTGCAAGCGCCTCCGCCCAGTGAAGAAATCCATCACTTTTGTCAGAGCTGGGGAGAAGCCTACATCAGCTGCCAGGACCACCTCCTCTGGCCTGCTAGCAACGGCGCAGGATTGGGAGCTGAAAGTTGATCTGGGGAAGCAACTGAAGTTCCCAGAAACTGTTGCCATAACAACGCTAAGGCCAGACATAGTGCTGATCTCGGAAACCTCCAAGCAGGTCATTCTCTTGGAACTCACCATGCCGTGGGAGGACCGCATCGAGGAGGCCAATGAGAGGAAGAGGGCAAAGTACACCGAGCTGGTGGAGAAATGCCGAAGCAACAGGTGGCGAGCAAGGTGTGAGCCCATTGAGGTGGGATGAAGAGGGTTCATAGGCCAGTCCCTCTGCAGGCCCTATAACATGCTGGGCATCACAGGGGTCAGTAGGCGAAGGGCCATCAAGTTGGTCACCGAGGCAGCAGAAGTTGCTTCAAGGTGGCTGTGGATCAGGAGAGGAGAGCCGTGGGTGTGGTAGAGCTACCTGGACACAAGCCGGGGCTTGCAACCCCGGCTGGGTCGCCTGGGTGAGGGTGTCTGATTGTTGAAAGACCCGAAACACCCAATGACCCCAGGTAATATCACTGATGATGTCTCCAGGTGCATCACAAGTTGATGTATGTCACAAGTATGTATGCTCTTTTATATGTTTTGGTGTGTACAGAAGATGGTGAATGGGGAAGGGGAATGAAAGCAGCCAACATGTTAATGTGAATGTTATGTCTATAATGTCATAATAAAAATTTGGTCATAAAAAAACACAAAAAAAAACCATGCAAATTAGAGTGAGACCATGAGTAAATACCACATTGTGTCTGATGTCTACTATAGCGTGCGACGTGCGTGCTGGCCGTTTTGAGTGGGTCGTGGATGTGCGTATGGAAAAAAAGTGTTCTACTCCTTGAGGATGCCGGCATCAACGGACAACATTACTGTCTTTCAGAGCCTGTAGCAGCTCATTTTTAAAGCCAGATATGGTATCCTGAAACTGGGTCCAGTCTGGGTCTTTAAAGCATTCGGCTCTGGGCAAAGCATTGGACCACAGGACGCCCAGTCTGGGTCTTAAAGCTTTCGGCTCTGGGCAAAGCATTGGACCACAGGCCGCCCAGTCTGGGTCTTTAAAGCGTTCGGCTCTGGGTAAAACGTCGAACCGCAGGCCGCCCAGTCTGGGTCTAAACCGTTGGGCTCTGGGTAAAGCGTCGGACCGCAGGCCGCCCAGTCTGGGTCTTTAAAGCGTTCGGCTCTGGGTAAAGCGTCGGACCGCAGGCCGCCCAGTCTGGGTCTTTAAAGCGTTCGGCTCTGGGTAAAGCGTCGGACCGCAGTCCGCCCAGTCTGGGTCTTTAAAGCGTTCGGCTCTGGGTAAAGCGTCGGACCGCAGTCCGCCCAGTCTGGGTCAATTACTCAATTGGGACCTGTAAAATAAAAGGTTACCAAACAGGGTAAAGTAATCCCTTAAAGTAATCTATTTTTAAAGACAGTAACTATTCAGAATACCACCAATTTAAACTGTAATGGAATACAGTTACTCATATTTTGTATTTTAAATAATGTACTGTATTTTCAATACATGTATTCTGTTACTCCCCTTGCTCCCCAACCCTGCAGGTACGAGAGAGTCCTCAGTGCCTGCTGCCTCAGAGCCGACCTGGACATCCTCCCATATGGAGATCAAACTGAGATAGGGGAGCGGGGCCTGAACCTGTCAGGTGGGCAGAAGCAGAGGGTCAGCCTGGCCAGAGCCATCTACTCCAACAGAGACATCTTCCTGCTGGATGACCCACTGTCTGCGGTCGACGCCCATGTGGGGAAACACATATTTGAGGAATGCATCAAGAAAGACCTTCAGGAGAAATCCGTCATACTGGTGACTCACCAGCTCCAGTACCTGGAGTTTTGTGATGAGGTCCTGGTTCTGGAGAACGGTCAGGTCCAGGAGGCAGGGACCCACCAAGAGCTGATGAGGGGCGGGGGACACTATGCCCAACTCATCACCAAGTTCATGAAGGAACAGTTCACAGCTGACAAGGAGGCAGAGCCACAAGACCCCGCCCAGATGAAGAAGGCAGAGCTAAAAGACTACATGGACAATGGAGTAGTTAATCCAGCCTTTGACATGTCGGATGAGAAAGTTGATGGAGCAGCATCCGACTGCAAACCAGCCGTGGGGGCTGAGAACCAGCTGATCAGCCATGAGAGCACCAGAGACAGTCAGGTCCACTGGAGCACCTACCAGCAGTACTGCCAGGCCGTTGGAGGCTACATTGTGATCGTCCCCATCATTGTCGTCTACATACTGCTGGTGGGATGTGGTGCCTTGAGCAACTGGTGGCTCAGCTACTGGCTGGAGCAGGGCCAAGGGGCAGCCAATGTGACGGCTGCAGACCAGGGCAACATCTCTCTGAACCCGGACCTGCACTTCTACCAAATGGTTTATGGTCTGACAGCAGTTTCCATGGCGATACTCGGCATTATCAAAAACCTGTCGATCGCCAAAGCCGCCAAGCACGCCTCATCCAAGCTCCACAACACCATGGTGAAGAAGATCTTGGCGAGTCCCATGAGTTTCTTTGACACAACGCCGACCGGCCGCATCCTCAACCGCTTCTCCAAAGACCAAGACGAGGTGGACACGCCCATCCCCATTTTCATAGACGTCTTCCTACAGTTCGGTCTGAACGTCCTCTTCATCTTCACCGTCATCGCAGCTGTCATCCCCCCCATGCTGCTGGCCCTGGCTCTGCTGGGGCTTGTGTTGACCGTCCTTCTCCTTCTGTTTAAGAAGAGCATGCACAAGCTGAAGCTGATGGAGAACGTCAGTCGCTCGCCCTGCATATCCCTGGCCACCTCCACCCTGCAGGGCCTCAGCACCATCCACGCCTACAACAAGATGGGCACATACACACAGTTGTTCATGACCCTGTGTGACTGCAACTCAAACCACTACCTCCTGTTCATGTGCGGGCAGCGCCTTCTCGCCTTCTGGATGGACGGGCTGTGTACCTTTGTCACCCTGGCAGTGGCGCTGTTTGTAGTGCTGATCCCTAACAATGTCATCAGTCCATCCATGAAAGGCCTGGCCCTGAGCTATGCCATCCAGCTGACGGGTGTGTTCCAGTATGTGGTGACAATGACGACGGACCTGGAGGCGAAGTTCAGCTCAGTGCAGCGGTTGCTGGAGTACATCACGGGTTGTGAGTCGGAGGCCCTGAGCCAGCTGCCGGTATCCGTGGTCCCAGAAGACTGGCCCCCCCAGGGAGCCATCAGCTTCCTGGACTATAAGATGAGGTACAGGGATAACACGCCCATTGTCCTCAACGGCCTCCACATCCACATCAGAGCTGGGGAGAAGCTCGGCATCGTGGGGAGGACTGGCTCCGGGAAGTCTTCTCTGGGCGTGGCTCTGTTCCGGCTGGTGGAGCCGGCTGGGGGAACCGTGCTGATAGACGGCGTGGACATCACAGCTATCAGCCTGCACGCCCTGCGCAGCAAGCTGTCCATCATCCCCCAGGACCCCGTGCTGTTCACCGGGAGCGTCAGGTACAACCTGGACCCCTTCAGCAGGTACAGTGACTTGCAGGTCTGGATGGCACTGGAGAAGACCTACATGAAGAAGACAGTCAGCAGTCTGGAAGGGAAGCTGCAGGCTGAAGTGTTGGAGAATGGAGAGAACTTCTCTGTGGGAGAGAGACAGCTGATCTGTATGGCAAGAGCACTGCTGCGCAACTCCAAAATCATCCTATTGGACGAGGCGACGGCGTCCATCGACGTGCAGACGGACGCTCTGATCCAGAACACCATCAGAGAGTCCTTCCAGCGCTGCACCGTGCTCACCATCGCCCACCGCATCCACACCGTGCTGCACGCCGACCGCATCCTGGTGCTCGACAATGGAGAGGTGGTGGAGTTCGACCATCCAGAGGTGCTGCAGCAGAGAGCAGACTCTGTGTTCTCCTCTCTGCTGGCTGCTGCCAACACTGTGAACCTCAACTCAAACAACTCAACACTGCACCACTGACTGGTACAGGGATAACACCTTATTACCTTTTAAGTCTGTTCAATTTGATTTATTGTTTACTTAGATCTAGGTCCCCACCCCGACTGATGAGATTTTGTCTCTCAGATCCAAATCTGAGAATATTATTGTGAGATATTTTGTCCAGAATTCCAAGAATCTCTGTGTTGGTGAAAATAGTGATCAAACAGTGAAAATATGATCAAAAAGGTAATAGTGTTAACTTCTTGTGAATAAAACAATAGTGATGTTTAACAATATATTTTGAGAACCACTGACCCAGTCATTAGAGAGAGAGTCTCCTTGTTAAGTCATAATGTAATAGCCTATAGAGCAGAGGCTTTCAAAGTGGAGGCGCGGGCCTCCCCAGGGGCGGTGCAAACAGTTTCAGGGGATGCTCAGTGAATGGAAGTGAAAAAAGATTACATTAGTTATTATTAGTTAGGAGATTTCATAGAATAGCCTAAATATAAATAGGCTACAGTAGTTTGGGAATTTTTTACTGATTTTCCCACTTTCCAAGAGTCAGAAACAAATAAATGCCTTTCGACAGAGTTTCTTTTTTCTTTTCTTTTTTAATGTATTTGGTGTAATCTGAAGTAGGCCAATGTCAAACGGCAATATATCAGGCTATCTTGTTGAGTGTCTATTGGATCACATAGGCAAGGCAAGGAAAGTTTGTAGCACATTACATACACAGAGGCAATTCAAAGTGCTATAAAATGGATAAAAAAGATGTTACAAGGCAGGATACAAGATCCAAAAGGTCACAGTGCAAAAGCATTAGCATAATTACTTTGTGAGTGAAATCATTATGCAGGATAATTATATCTTAAATTACCGTATGCACTATTGTGAGCGGATTCTGGAAGTGTGTTTTTTTTTTTTTTTTTTATCCTAAATCTACTTTGTTACAATCTAGTCACATCATCATCATCATCATCATCATCATCATCATCATCATAATCATCATTTTTATTACCAGACACAAGGTCCAATAAAAAAATCACACAATATAAGGCACGCAAACATCACAACAAGAACACTAGCCAATCAGCAATACTACAATAAGGCACTGTACCAATGCTTCCAGATGCAAGACTGGTATCTAGTGGCACTGAGACTAGGTTGAGACAGCAACAGAATTATCATATTCTGAGACACATTCAGACGACAGATAAACTTATACGTCAGGTTTCTCAGCAGGGCATGAAAGGTGTTAACACCTGCACCACAAAACATTTCACTGGCACTGCAACACCTTGGCTTCCGAAGTAGAATCCTCAGGCAATCATTATAAGCAACCAGAATGCTTTCTCTTGGTTATCTTACCTCAGTTCAAACCCCACTGCTGCAGTCAGATCACTGCTAAATTGCAGATGTGATTGTTATTAGAAATTTGGTTCAAACTTTAACCAAATCTAAGTCACAGAATATTGTCTCTTGGTCTATCTGACCTCACTGCTGCTCAGCTGCTGGTGTACATACAGTAATAGAATCATAATCCCACAGGCATCCAGGAATTGGATGAAACTAGGCAAGTAAACTGTCTGCGCGAAGGCCCACAGTGCAATGATTCTTACCCTTTTTCATATAATGTCCAGACCCAAAGTTTAGTCTATACAGGACTCCACATTAACCAGAAGGATATTGATTTTTAACCGTATAGTACTGTCTTCTTGATGACTACTTTGCATTTTGATATGTTAGTATTATTATACTCTACTAATATAATATACTAATAGTTTCAGAACCACTCACGGTAAATTTAGTTTTGATTTAGATATGGAAAAGGTCTATTTTTGTTTCATTTAAGTATATGAGGGAGAGAGAGAGTGCAGGTTTTTCATTTGATTTAGAACATACCCACATCTCATCTCCATCATCTACGGCTACACCTCTATGGTCACTGACACTGATCTGGACAAAACCAACAGCTGATGCTCCCTCAGGCTGTGTGCTCTAAGGAGTAAACAACTTACCAACGACTGGTCCAACCAGTCAACTGAAAACCACTGGTCCAACCAGTTGACTGAAATTTTGGGTCAGATTATAATAAGGTCTTTGGGCAGAAAGCAGCAGAGAGAACCATCACAAGCCACAATTCAGGCCCCGCTCATCAGCAGAAAGAGGACCGTATCAGATGGAAGAGTCTCCAGCAAGCAGATATGGGACCTTCAAACCGTCCAGCTCCAAACACTCCCACCCTCTGGACGATGCGGGCTTCCTGTCGTTCAGCACCTACTCCTGGATGTTCCCCATGATGTGGTCCATGTTCCGGGACAAGCTGGACCCTGCCTCCCTCAGCCTGTCTCCTCTGGACGGAGCCGACACTAATGGACAAAGGATCCACCAGCTGTGGAAGGAGGAGGTGGAGGCGGTGGGGCTGGAGAAAGCCTCTCTGCCTCGGGTGATGTTTCGCTTCCAGAGAGCCAGGCTGCTGCTGGCCACCTGCATCGGCCTGATATGTATGGTCTGTGTGTTCTCCGGGCCGTCTGTGGTGGTCCATGAGATCTTGATCTACATCGAGCAGCCTGATGCATCGTGGGTCTCCCGTGGTGTGGGCCTGTGTGTTGCTCTGTTCTGCACTGAGTTCTTCAAGGCCTTCTTCTTCTCTCTGCTCTGGGCCTTCAACGTCCGCACCGCCATCCGCATGAAGGGCGCCTATTGCATGCTGGCTTTCCACAAGATCTCCTCCCTGCGGGTGCAGAGCGGCCTCTCTATGGGCACGATGATAAACATGCTGACCACAGATGGGTACCGCGTGTTTGAGGGCGTGGTGCACGGGACGATGCTGCTTTCCATGCCGCTGCTGCTACTGGGCTGTGTGGTGTACGCCTGCAATGTGCTGGGTCTCACCACCCTGCTGGGGCTCGCCGTCTACTGCGCCCTCATTGCCATACAGTTTGGCATGGCCAAGCTCATGGACACGTTAAGGCAGAAGACCACGGCAATAACAGACAGCCGGGTTCGCACCGTGAACGAAGTCCTCACCTGCATCAAACTCATCAAGATGTACGCCTGGGAAGACAGCTTTGAGACCAAGATCACAGACATCAGGAGGAATGAGTGCAACATGACAGAGAAGCTTCACTACGTCTCGAACTCCATGACCGTCCTCTGCGCCATGACACCCATCGTGGCCAACATCCTCACCTTCACACTGCACACCTCACTGGGCCTCCCGCTCAGCAGCACCGCTGCCTTCTCCACTATTACAATCTTCAACTGCCTGAGGTTTGTTCTGACTTTGACGCCGTCCTGTGTCAAATCCCTGGCTGACACCAGCGTGGCTCTGGACCGTCTGAAGAAAATAATGCTGCTCCAGAACCCGGAGCCCTACCTGGTCCACAAAACAGGCGATGGATCAGCTGCCATAGAGATGCACAATGCCACTCTGTCCTGGACCAGACCGGCCCCCCAGCCACACAACCCCAATGATAAAGGGGACCGTTTGAACCTGCCACCCCAGAACGGGATGCCCAAAGCCCCATCCACCCTGAGGAACATCTCCTTCACCCTGGCCAAGGGGAAGCTGCTGGGGGTCTGTGGGAACGTGGGCAGTGGAAAGAGCTCGCTCATCTCCAGCCTGTTAGAACTGATGCACCTCCAGCAGGGCTCCATCTCAGCTGACGGAAGGTTTGCCTACGTGTCTCAGCAGGCCTGGATCTTCACTGGAACCGTCAGGGAGAACATCCTCATGGGGGAACCGTTCCACCAGGCCAGGTATGCAGTGTTGGGAGGGTCACTTTTAAAATGTACTCCACTACAGATTACTGAATACATGCCCTTGTGTGTGTGTGTGTGTGTGTGTGTGTGTGTGTGTGTGTGTGTGTGTGTGTGTGTGTGTGTGTGTGTGTGTGTGTGTGTGTGTGTGTGTGTATGTACTGTATGTATGTATGTATGTATGTATGTATGTGTGTATGTATGTATGTATGTATGTAATTTGTAACCATGGCCGTAACTAGCTATGAGGACGGGGATTTTTTATTTATTTTATTTTTTTTTATAAAACAATCTGCATGGAAAAGCATGAAAAACACGGGATCGCTTTTATTTTGAAACGAAAGGCAGGTCAGGCAGGAAGTCATCTGACGCCGCGTCCGCGGTAACTTGATTCCGAGAGAGCAGCAGCATGGTGGTGAGTGATGACTGTCTGTCTGCCTGGCGAGATAATTGAAGGTGAGCGAGCTGCGAGACAGTGAGCGAGTGAACGACAGACAGTGAGTGACACTGACAGATTTTTTAGCAACAACCAAGAAAGTAAGTGTCTAGTCTGTCTCTTAAGTAATGTTACCTGTGTGACACGTTGGGATGCTACTGGCTAATCATGCATGATGCCAATTGCCAAGCTCCCGAAGTCAGGTATGCAGGTGGCTATATGCATGGTTTCAGTTTCATGACCCAATAAGTAACAAAAAGAGGTGGTGTAAAGTTAAAAACAACATAATATATTTTATTTTATTTTTCAATCGTTCCTATCAGGAATAAATAAATGTCCCTCTGTATGTTTTTTTTTATTATCGATGATGACTTTGTGTGTTGTGTACGGCTTGGGTTGTGTACCTGTGTTTGTAGGTGTCATTTTGATATGAATTTGGCTAAAACAGTTTGTGTTTGTTAGTTACAATTATGTTGACAGGAGAGCTGAGCAGGTGGTGACATGAAAGAGAATATACTGAATAATGACATCACAACAGTATAATCCTAATGTTGATTTAAAATGATATATTACTCTAAATATGGCTAAAAAAGGGGAAAAAAACCCCTCAAATTTTTTTCAGCGGCGCCCTTACGGGCGCCACCGACTCCGCCTCCCCTTGCTGGACCTCCCCTATTTCGGAACCCTGGTTACGGCCCTGTTTGTAACATATATGATTAGATTACTCAAGTTAAGTAATGTATTCTAATTACTTTGGATTACTTTTGGAATACTTCAAAATCATCTTGCTGAGCCCATTGTCTGAGTGCACTTTAGGTAATGTGTAGAAAGTAGGGTGTTCAACTTTCAGAAAGTCATATTCTTTTATGGTACTTTCACTATTCTGAAAAAATATTCTCAAGGGCTTCATGGATAATACTCTAAAATGACTGTGTTGGGTCTCCTGGAAGTCTATTATAAAAAACATCATCTGGAAGTTGTCTTAAACATTCGTTTACATTGTCAACTCTATTCAAGACCACATTAGCACCACCTTTGTCTGCTTGTTTTATGATAATAGAGTCATCTGACTCCAAGTCCTTAGGCCTAGCCTACTGTATGTAACATCCCCAGTACCTGTTGTCATACTATTCTTGATCTCGAAGAAGGCCGGAGGGCTGAAACATCATACAATCAAAGAAATGGATATGGAGCCAGAGTGTTCAAAACTTTTTTCAACTTAAAGTCCCTGGAAACCAGAAATATTTCTTTATTATTTACCATTTTGAGTTAATCACATCACAGGACCCTATGTTAATAAGCCACCAGCCAAATTTGAACGATGATGAACGTCGCAAAGTATATAAATTTAGGTTTGACAGCCATGGCAAAACTCATGAGATTTCATTATTTTTTAGAGTGTATTTTTCCCGCGGAATGTGTGGGCGTGTCCCATCTACAGCAGGGAAATTTCTGTCTCTCGGAGAGCGCGAGAGAGAGGGGGGAGGGAAACGGAGAAAGAGAGATGAGTGCACACACCGTGTGTGTGTGTGTGTGTGTGTGTGTGTGTGTGTGTGTGTGTGTGTGCGTGCGTGTGTGTGTGTGTGTGTGTGTGTGTGTTGCTCCGCGGCTCGGAAGAGATCTCTGTCCGTTCTTTGCCTGAGTGAGAGAGAGAGAGAGAGAGAGAGAGAGAGAGAGAGAGAGAGAGAGAGAGAGAGAGAGAGAGAGAGAGAGAGAGAGAGAGGAGCGCATGGCTGAAACCCGACACCTTGCTAATCTCACAAGCACAGCGCTTGGCAGAGGCACACAGGGAGGGAGACGGACAGCGAGGGAGCGCTGTCATTGGGGGCAAAGAACGGACTTGCCATAGGTGGGTGGGATTGCGTGCGTGTACAAAGGTTATATAGAGCTTATGACGTCATAAGCTCCTGCGTTTTAGCACCTCGCGCACTGCTGTCTTCAATGAGGAAGTACTTTGTAGAATCTTGTAGAAAAGTGGCGATTTTAAGGCTTTGGGTTGAAAATAATGTATAATAATTTCGGAGGCACAAAATTACTAACATAAGACCCTAAATAACATAGTTAGAACGTTTTTGTGGATTTTGGTTTCCAGGGACTTTAAGTTTGCTTCCAGTGTTTGGCACCTCACCATAGCGTTTGGTGTGCGTTACTTTTACTTTGATATCATATGAATTATAGAACAAACTAGAATATGCTAAATTTCCTAAACGAAAATGTAATTGTGCTTGCTGTCCTCGCCACGCCCCACCCTCTTGCAACGCCACTGCCCATGCAGCCTCAATCAGCATTGTGTAGCTAGGATGTCTCTAGGTGGTTGCAAGGGTGTAGTAACTGGTTGTAAGGGGGGTTTCCGGCTGGTCGCTAGGGCGTTTGTAGATGGTTGCTAGGGTGGACTAAGTAATTATGGGCGGGCCTATGTGAGTAGAAGCGGGAGGAGCCAAGGAATCCAGGGGCGAAATAATTTTGATTGTAGACGGTACAGTTCAAAAGTTATGGACCAAAACGTAAAGAGGGCTGTTTGATAAAGCGCCACCATCAGTTCAATTGGTGTATCTTTTTCACTAATAGTAAAAGGCCCCTCTGTGAACCTCCCTACCAAATTCGGCAGCTCTAGCTGCTATGGTTTCTGAGATACAGCTAATTTAATGCAAGATTTTTCTAAACCCCACAGACAGGATCTTTCCCACTGCATTTGAACACATCATTTGTGTCAACATGGGAACAATGATTTTGCGGTTTTAGCTGTATTTGACTGCATTTCTTACTTTTCCCTGCTCATGGGGACGATTGAGTATAGTTTGCACCGAGGTGCTAAATCTGTGTTTTGAGCTTAAAACAAGAGTGAGCATGGAGTAAAGTATTGTTCAAATAGAACAGTTCTCTCTAAAGCATTCATCTACCCACCATGCAACACTCCTGCTCAGAGTTGGTCTGTAAGCTAGATTTATCTGGTCAAATCTCACCGGATTCCTGCTCCCAGCACACTTTTTGCATGTGCTTTTTAACAGAGATCAGCGGGAGGTGCTCAAAACATTATGCGAATTAGAGTGAGACCATGAGTAAATATCACATTGTGTCTGATGTCTGCTGTAGCGTGCGACGTGCGTGCGGGCCGTTTTGAGTGGGTCGTGGATGTGTGCATGGAAAAAACATTTTCTACTCCTTGAGGATGCCGGCATCAACGGCCAACATTACTGTCTTTCAGAGCCTGTAACAGCTCATTTTTAAAGCCAGATGGTATCATGAAACTAGGAGGCGTAAGGCATCCATTGGTACCAAACATGTCATGCTAGCTGTGAGCATCACCAGTTTAAACTTGTTTAAAGCGTTTGGCTCTCGGTAAAATGTCGGACCGCAGGCCGCCCAGTCTGGGTCTTTAAAGCGTTTGGCTCTGGGTAAAGCGTCAGACCGCAGGCCGCACAGTCTGGGTCTTTAAAGGTTTCGGCTCTGGGTAAAACGTCGGACAGCAGGCTGCCCAGTTTGGGTCTTTCAAAAGCATATAGGCCTAAAAAAAAGGATCGCAACTTAACTCATTGAGTGCCAGCCACTTTTGGAGAACGGACGCTGCCAGTGCCAGAGTTTCAGAGCGTTTTCAGTGATTTCTCGAGGCCCACAGAATATTGTGTGATATTACTATGTAAACACCGAACACGCACAAAGAACGATGAGACTCTCTTCTATCATCTGCAAAAAAAAAGTTTATTGATATCATTTTCCGTTCTTTAGTTATCAGCCGGAGAAGATAGGTTGATTTCAGCAAAGAAACGCGTTTCAATTTAGAAGCTGAGATATTCAGCCTTTTGTGAAATTAAGCATTTCAAGCACATCACTGACTCTGAAGGTAATATTTTCTGATGTAATGACACCTCAAAAATAATTTCCTTCAATAAAACAGTGAAAACAAAGGAATTTTGTTTGGCCAAATAATATTTTTTAGCTGCAACCAGCAGCGCTGCCCCTGCGTGCGCAGACCCTACACCTTCTTGCTGGTCTTGATTTACTGCTGGTGGGCATCAGATATTCTAGCTTGTTTGCCTGTCTCTGTGCATCGAGCCTGCTGTCTGGGTCTGTGTTTACTGTCAATGGTTGTAGCCTATGCTGCCCTGCATGCCCCACCCCCCTCCTCCTCCTCCGTGGGAGTGTCTCTGGGGCTCTGCTGCGTTTGCTCTGCGTTTGCTCTGCACTGAAAAGTGCGCTGCACCCTGCTTTTTCACAGCATGTCGCCGGCTCCCAGCTGAGAATAATGTAACTTTTCAGAAAGACGCTGGTGTCGGCAACTAAATCATATGGAGGGGCTATCGCAGCGGAGACGGAGGGGCTCAATTGTGGCAGCAGATTGACTGCTGTTCACAGGCACAGCTAACGTTATGCTTCATGCATATCGATGCGATTTCCGTTTCCCCATGACTTCTTCTCTCTTTTTTCCTCGCCTTTCTCTAATCTGGAGAGCACTGTCGCCACCTAATGGGTCGGTAAAATAGGTTATACACATTCAACATGCCCCAAAATTTTACAGGAGATGGATCTGGCTTTGATCCACGTCCCACCGTCAAAAAACGCAATTGATGACTTTAGTCGTCATTGGCACTCAACGTTACTATCTGAATTGACGACTAAAGTCGTCATTGGCACTCAATGAGTTAATGACTAAGGAAAACTCCGCCAGATGGTGGTTCCACAAATTCGGTTCCACAAATTCACAATCCCACCTCCGTCTGAATTCGGCTCAAGATTGGAGTTTAAACCGGCCCGCGCCCAGGCGACTCAATCAGCGTGAGCTACGGGCGGGCTTTAGGCGAGACCGGGTGTGACGCCACCGAGAAGCGCCTGTGCGTTTGTAGCAGGGGCGTATCTACGGGTGGGCCTGGGTAGGCACAGGCCCACCCACTTCTTGCCCTGGCCCACCCAATTTTTTTTTTTTTTTTTAATTGGTTGTTTTCTAGAGGCAAACTTGCTGCTGCCTTGCTAGCCAATGGTTTTGTAGCTTAAAAACGCAGGGCACATCATCTCCAGAGTCTAATGCATGACAACTTCATGACATCTAGGAATTTTGCGCGTTCCGTGCAAAATTTCGTCATGCAATTGCCCCACCAATTTTGTCCAGGCCCACCCAATTTTATCCAGGCCCACCCATAATTGAATTTCTGCCTACGCCCCTGGTTTGTAGTTCTTTCACTATTCAACATGGCGGTGGCTACCGAGGCTAGCTCCAGTTGGCTAGTCAAACATTCTATTCAAAACAATAAGCTAACATAAACGTTAAACACTTGATCTTACAGTGAGTCCGAAACCGTAACTGTATTGCTGTAACGTTATCAACTATGAACGTTAGTAAACAAGACATTGTTGTAGAATTTGGGGAGATAGCCTTCAGACCGTTGCTAGGCTGGGAGAATTTAGCAGCCATCAGCTAGCTGTAAGGCTAGTGAATGGCTAGCCGTTAGCCATTCACGCAAGTCACACAAAATACAAAGCCCTTCTCACCACTGCCCAGTAAACATGTAATCTGTTATAGTTCAAACCATCGTTTTTGTTCCAAATAGAAATAAATCATAACGTTAATCAAAATGCCACTGAAATATTAGCTAATCAACACAGAACTGCAAAGATCAGTGTGATATATTGTCCCTTTACTGTTAGCTGAACGCAGTGTATTCTGCTATGACTGGCATGATTGGAATGTTGGCTGCTGTTTAATAAACCACGTTAACTCACGTTGGTGTCTGAGTCATGGCCGTAACTAGCTATGAGCACGGGGAGGTCCGGACCTCCCCTAATATTTCAGAGAAAAAAATAAAACAATCTGCATGGAAAAGCATGAAAAACACGGGATCGCTTTTATTTTGAAACGAAAGGCAGGTCAGGCAGGAAGTCATCTGACGCCGCGTCCGCGGTAACTTGATTCCGAGAGAGCAGCAGCATGGTGGTGAGTGATGACTGTCTGTCTGCCTGGCGAGATAATTGAAGGTGAGCGAGCTGCGAGACAGTGAGCGAGTGAACGACAGACAGTGAGTGACACTGACAGATTTTTTAGCAACAACCAAGAAAGTAAGTGTCTAGTCTGTCTCTTAAGTAATGTTACCTGTGTGACACGTTGGGATGCTACTGGCTAATCATGCATGATGCCAATTGCCAAGCTCCCGAAGTCAGGTATGCAGGTGGCTATATGCATGGTTTCAGTTTCATGACCCAATAAGTAACAAAAAGAGGTGGTGTAAAGTTAAAAACAACATAATATATTTTATTTTATTTTTCAATCGTTCCTATCAGGAATAAATAAATGTCCCTCTGTATGTTTTTTTTATTATCGATGATGACTTTGTGTGTTGTGTACGGCTTGGGTTGTGTACCTGTGTTTGTAGGTGTCATTTTGATATGAATTTGGCTAAAACAGTTTGTGTTTGTTAGTTACAATTATGTTGACAGGAGAGCTGAGCAGGTGGTGACATGAAATAGAATATACTGAATAATGACATCACAACAGTATAAATAATGTTGATTTAAAATGATATATCACTCTAAATATGGCTAAAAAAGGGGGGGGAAAAACTCAAATTTTACGGGCGCCGCCGAATCCGCCTCCCCTTGCTGGACCTCCCCTATTTCGGAACTCTGGTTATGGCCCTGGTCTGAGTGACATATTATGTTATACAGGCGAGATTAAAGATCTCAGGATATAACAATCAGTTTATCTGATATTTTCCCCCGTATGACGCTTGCATAAATTATACTGAAGTGTGAATATAGCTCTCACAAGCATATTGTAGTCCTTTATGTCTGATATTTTGGAGCTGTTACTCGAGAAATTGGTTTATCGATAGAACATAGCTTAAGATTTTGCACTTGCACTTTTGATAGGGGGTAAACAAACGGCATGGGAGCCAATACTAGGAATAAATAAACAAGGAACCATTCTTAAAGTTTGAGATTATATCCAAATACATGCTGCATGGTGTACTTTTTCCTCTTCTCTGTGCATTCCTTGGTACCTTGGAGTCCTCTGGGCTCCAGGCAGCTCCCTTTCGCAGATTCATCTGACATCAACATCTTTATGAATTTACATCACCTTATCATTGTATCCAATCATGCCTCAAGACCAGCAGATTATGTAACAAGTAACAACACCACCACACGGCCGTCTTTTCTCCGTTTAGTTTATTATCACAAAAGTAAGCAAATAACATTCTCCAGTCATGCGTAAACATCTACCATTCCACTGACAGATATGCTAAAATTCACCAGTCCTTAATGCTAAATAGTAGCGTTAACCGTTAACTCATTATATTGGCTAGAGAGCGTTGTGTCTCCATGACGTTAGCCGTCCAGAGTGCGTGCCACTCGCTGTCATATCGTCTCATCAGTTCCCTGAAGAAACAAACAACGATATGTGTTAGTAATTAATCGCTGTTAACATTAATCATCAATCATCAGACGTAGCACCCCAACCTCCGGGCGGGCGCCGCCCGTGCCGTGAGCCCCCCTCCCGGCCGCGGGCACCCAGCACAGCCACCGCCCATGCCAAGAGCCCCTTGCGGGGGCGGTGGCTGCCCTGGGTCTCCGCGGCCGGGAGAGGGGCCCCCGGCACGGGTGGCGCCCGCCCGGAGGCCGGGGCGGCTGCTAGCTAGTTGTGGATTGCTGCTGCCAAGCTAACTCGCAAATGTTGCTAATGTTAGCGTAACATCAGTTAATCCAATCCGTTACATTTAACGTGCAAAATGGCCTACCTGCACTTCATCCTCAGTCAGACATCTGCAGTTATTCTTCTTTCTTTTGGCAAATTGAATAGTCAATGTTTGCACCCAATATTCACCTTAGAAAAACAGCAGAAATCTGCGACCTCCATGCTAACTATTTAACAATTGTAGTCCTAGCTAGCTGTTTACCAGGCGCTGCCGCTGCTACGTCATGAAGGCAAGTCGATCTGATTGGTTGGCGTTGGCACGCCCAGACAGTGACAGACAGACGGTCCATCCAATCACCTGCCAAGTAGCTTGAAAAAAGTGACCGCCCTCTTCAGCAAGGTAGCTTGGCCAAACCCAGATGGATGTTGGTTAATGTGAACGAACTTACATCCATCTGGCAGCGTCAGGTTAAATTAAATGCAAGATTTTGCCAGATTTTTCGAAACCCCATTCAAGTCAACGGGGGGGGGGGAAATGGCGCCTAAGCACGCTAGACCGCTCGATGAAACTCTTAGCAAAGTCAACGCCTACCTGTCATCAATATGCCGCTTGTTTTGAGGTCTTTCATGTCTATGTAGTGTGAAAAATGTGGGAGTTATTACTTGCCAAACTTTTGGCAGATCGAAAAATAGGAGTTTATAGATTGTGCCTTGCTTACAGTTACTCATATTGTGTATTTTAAATAATGTATTTTCAATACATGTATTCTGTTACTCCCCTTGCTCCTCAACCCTGCAGGTACGAGAGAGTCCTCAGTGCCTGCTGCCTCAGAGCCGACCTGGACATCCTCCCATATGGAGATCAAACTGAGATAGGGGAGCGGGGCCTGAACCTGTCAGGTGGGCAGAAGCAGAGGGTCAGCCTGGCCAGAGCCATCTACTCCAACAGAGACATCTTCCTGCTGGATGACCCACTGTCTGCGGTCGACGCCCATGTGGGGAAACACATATTTGAGGAATGCATCAAGAAAGACCTTCAGGAGAAATCCGTCATACTGGTGACTCACCAGCTCCAGTACCTGGAGTTTTGTGATGAGGTCCTGGTTCTGGAGAACGGTCAGGTCCAGGAGGCAGGGACCCACCAAGAGCTGATGAGGGGCAGGGGACACTATGCCCAACTCATCACCAAGTTCATGAAGGAACAGTTCACAGCTGAGGAGGAGGCAGAGCCACAAGACCCCGCCCAGATGAAGAAGGCAGAGCTAAAAGACTACATGGACAATGGAGTAGTTAATCCAGCCTTTGACATGTCGGATGAGAAGGTTGATGGAGCAGCATCCGATTGCAAACCAGCCGTGGGGGCTGAGAACCAGCTGATCAGCCATGAGAGCACCAGAGACAGTCAGGTCCACTGGAGCACCTACCAGCAGTACTGCCAGGCCGTTGGAGGCTACATTGTGATCGTCCCTATCATTGTCGTCTACATACTGCTGGTGGGATGTGGTGCCTTGAGCAACTGGTGGCTCAGCTACTGGCTGGAGCAGGGCCAAGGGGCAGCCAATGTGACGGCTGCAGACCAGGGCAACATCTCTCTGAACCCGGACCTGCACTTCTACCAAATGGTTTATGGTCTGATAGCAGTTTCCATGGCGATACTCGGCATTATCACAAGCCTGTCGGTCGCCAAAGCCGCCAAGCACGCCTCATCCAAGCTCCACAACACCATGGTGAAGAAGATCTTGGCGAGTCCCATGAGTTTCTTTGACACAACCCCGACCGGCCGCATCCTCAACCGCTTCTCCAAAGACCAAGATGAGGTGGACACGCCCATCCCCATTTTCATAGACACCTTCCTACAGTGCGGTCTGAACGTCCTCTTCATCTTCACCGTCATCGCAGCTGTCATCCCCCCCATGCTGCTGGCCATGGCTCTGCTGGGGCTTGTGTTGACCGTCCTTCTCCTGCTGTTTAAAAAGAGCACGCACAAGCTGAAGCTGATGGAGAACATCAGCCGCTCGCCCTGCATATCCCTGGCCACCTCCACCCTGCAGGGCCTCAGCACCATCCACGCCTACAACAAGATGGGCACATACACACAGTTGTTCATGACCCTGTGTGACTGCAACTCAAACCACTACCTCCTGTTCACGTGCGGGCAGCGCCTTCTCGCCTTCTGGATGGACGGGCTGTCTGCCTTTGTCACCCTGGCAGTGGCGCTGTTTGTAGTGCTCATCCCTAACAATGTCATCAGTCCATCCATGAAAGGCCTGGCCCTGAGCTACTCCATCCAGCTGGCGGGTGTGTTCCCGTATGTGGTGACAATGACGACGGACCTGGAGGCGAAGTTCAGCTCGGTGCAGCGGTTGCTGGAGTACATCACGGGTTGTGAGTCGGAGGCCCCGAGCCAGCTGCCGGTATCCGTGGTCCCAGAAGACTGGCCCCCCGAGGGAGCCATCAGCTTCCTGGACTATAAGATGAGGTACAGGGATAACACGCCCATTGTCCTCAACGGCCTCCACATCCACATCAGAGCTGGGGAGAAGCTCGGCATCGTGGGGAGGACTGGCTCCGGGAAGTCTTCTCTGGGCGTGGCTCTGTTCCGGCTGGTGGAGCCGGCTGGGGGAACCGTGCTGATAGACGGCATGGACATCACAGCTATCAGCCTGCACGCCCTGCGCAGCAAGCTGTCCATCATCCCCCAGGACCCCGTGCTGTTCACCGGGAGCGTCAGGTACAACCTGGACCCCTTCAGCAGGTACAGTGACTTGCAGGTCTGGATGGCACTGGAGAAGACCTACATGAAGAAGACAGTCGGCAGTCTGGAAGGGAAGCTGCAGGCTGAAGTGTTGGAGAATGGAGAGAACTTCTCTGTGGGAGAGAGACAGCTGATCTGTATGGCAAGAGCACTGCTGCGCAACTCCAAAATCATCCTATTGGACGAGGCGACGGCGTCCATCGACGTTCAGATGGACGCTCTGATCCAGAACACCATCAGAGAGTCCTTCCAGCGCTGCACCGTGCTCACCATCGCCCACCGCATCCACACCGTGCTGCACGCCGACCGCATCCTGGTGCTCGACAATGGAGAGGTGGTGGAGTTCGACCATCCAGAGGTGCTGCAGCAGAGAGCAGACTCTGTGTTCTCCTCTCTGCTGGCTGCTGCCAACACTGTGAACCTCAACTCAAACAACTCAACACTGCACCACTGACTGGTACAGGGATAACACCTTATTACCTTTTAAGTCTGTTCAATTTGATTTATTGTTTACTTAGATCTAGGTCAACACATTCTCTGTAAAGTCCTCTGAGACATTCTTGTTAATTAGGGCTATATAAATAAACCTGACTTGAGAGCCATGGACCCCGCCCCGACTGATGATTTTGTCTCTCAGATCCAAATCTGAGAATATTATTGCTAGATATTTTGTCCAGAATTCCAAGAATCTGTGTTGGTGAAAATAGTTATCAAAAAGGTAATAGTGTTAACTTCTTGTGAATAAAACAATAGTGATGTTTAACAATATATTTTGAGAACCACTGACCCAGTCATTAGAGAGAGAGTCTCCTTGTTAAGTCATAATGTAATAGCCTATAGAGTAGAGGCTTTCAAAGTGGAGGCGCGGGCCTCCCCAGGGGCGGTGCAAACAGTTTCAGGGGATGCTCAGGAATGGAAGTGAAAAAATATTACATTAGTTATTACATTATCAAAAGGAGATCACATAGAATAGCCTAAATGTGTGTGACTCCATCAGAAAAAACCCCGGTAACACTTTAGAATACAGCCCGCAAATAAGCATGTAGTTATTGTATAACTACGGGTACCAGGAGTGTAGTTATAGTATAACTACAGGGTATAAGGAGTGAATTAATACTTTAACTAGAGGGTAACAAGATCTGTACTTATAGTATAACTACGGGTACCAGGAGTGTAGTTATAGTATAACTACGGGGTATAAGGAGTGAATTAATACTTTAACTAGAGGGTAACAAGATCTGTACTTATAGTATAACTACGGGTACCAGGAGTGTAGTTATAGTATAACTACGGGGTATAAGGAGTGAATTAATACTTTAACTAGAGGGTAACAAGATCTGTACTTATAGTATAACTACGGTGTATAAGGAGTGAATTAATACTTTAACTAGATGGTAACAAGATCTGTACTTATTTTATAACTACGGGGTTGCGGGCTGTATTCTGAAGCAGGGGACCAATTTTGTACTTATAGGCTAATTACGGGGTACCACACTGTACGTACAGGGTAACTACGGGGTTTAAGGACTGTAGTTATAGTATAACTACGGGGTACAAGGAGTGTAGTTATAGTTTAACTACGGGGTTTAAGGAGTGTAGTTATAGTATAACTACGGGGTTTAAGGAGTGTAGTTATAGTATAACTATGGGGTTTAAGGAGTGAAAAAATACTTTAACTAGAGGATAACAAGATCTGTACTTATAGTCTAACTACGGGGCCGCGGGCTGTATTATGAAGCAGGGGACCAATTCTGTACTTATAGGCTAATTATGGGGTACCACACTGTACTTACAGGGTAACTACGGGGTTTAAGGAGTGTAGTTATAGTATAACTACGGGGTTTAAGGAGTGTAGTTATAGTATAACTAGGGGGTTTAAGGAGTGTAGTTATAGTATAACTACGGGGTTTAAGGAGTGTAGTTATTGTATAACTACGTGTTTAAGGAGTGTAGTTATAGTATAACTACGGTGTTTAAGGAGTGTAGTTATAGTATAACTACGGTGTTTAAGGAGTGTAGTTATAGTATAACTACGGGGTTTAAGGAGTGTAGTTATAGTATAACCACGGGGTTTAAGGAGTGTAGTTATAGTATAACTACGGGGTTTAAGGAGTGTAGTTATAGTATAACTAGGGGGTTTAAGGAGTGTAGTTATAGTATAACTACGGGGTTTAAGGAGTGTAGTTATTGTATAACTACGGTGTTTAAGGAGTGTAGTTATAGTATAACTACGGTGTTTAAGGAGTATAGTTATAGTATAACTACGGGGTTTAAGGAGTGTAGTTATAGTATAACTACTACGGGGTTTAAGGAGTGTAGTTATAGTATAACTACGGGGTTTAAGGAGTGTAGTTATACTATAACTACACTCCTTAAACCCCGTTGTTATACTATAACTACACTCCTTAAACCCCGTTGTTATACTATAACTACATGCTTATTTGCGGGCTGTATTCTAAAGCGTTACCAAAAAAACATGCCTTCAGACAGACCTTTTCTACATACAGTATTTGATGTAGTCTGAAGTCAAACAGCAATATGAGGCTATCTTGGCTATCTATCTATTGAGTGCCTATTGGATGAAATAACACAATCATGACATAATCCCATCTAGGAATTGATCAAAACTAAGCAAGGAAACAGGTGGGGTGGGGGTGTCCCTGCTTTGTCCGAGGGCTGCGGGGACGCACGCGGTGTCAGACTTTGAAGACCCAGCACCTGGGCAGTCTGTGGAGACTTGGTTGTGAACAGACTCCTCCACAACATCCAGATATCAACTCAACAGAGACAAAGACATATTTGGCCAAAATCAAGTTTATTATTTTGCACCTCTAATTAAGGGTGTCCAGGAGAGGATGAGACACATGTTCAAACAGATTGTTCCTGTCACTTCATTCATGTCATCTCAACAAAATACTGCTGCACTGTCCATTTCCTTATGCCCACAATGAAATGCTGAAATACTTTTTTGGCAAACAAAAACGGAATCTAACCAACATTTTTACACCAATGAAGGGAAACGGGTTGGGAAACCTTTCAATAACTCTGAACAAGTTGAACACATTGCCACTTTTGGAGGACAAAGAACAAAAATATATCCAGGGATGAGGAAGCCCTAACATGCACACATTCTAAGAGAGAACACACACACACACACACACTTGATCTGTGCTAGACACATTGAAGAGAATAGAACACTTCTGAAACAATAATGCTCAATTTATGGTTACCAAATAAAACATTAAATTAAGATGAAATCAAGTGGTTTCTTCAAAAATATTTCTTTTCAAACCAGCAGTCGTCATTAAATACATCAATAAAACTAGAAAAGAATTGATAGAAATGCATATAAAAATGTGGTGGTACCACAACTGTTTAAATTAATATAAAATACAGGTTGTAATAAAAATAGGCAATTAAAGAGGAAAAAAAGAGGAGTGCTAGCTGGTTTCCTGAGAAAGATTTGCTGTACTGTCATGATACCAATAGCTGTCAAAACTGAAGGAATCTGAAACGGGAGCTTTAAAAGCCAACAAAATATGAGCAATCATTTAAATTCTAAGAAAAAAAAATCCCCCTCACTACTTATGCACACAGCTCTTTCCCAAACAAGAATGCCTCTAGAACACCTTGCATCAAGAACTAAAAGAAATGGAATGGACTTAAAAAACAAACAAAAAAACAAATACCCCTCACTAGCACCCTGCACATCAGCTGTAATTGTTGACCATTCACTTGCAGCGTATAGGCATACGCAAACAACACAAATTATACACTTGACATACGTTTTTCTTATTCAATCAGAATAGATGAAGTTGATTGTCAATCTGTGGTGTATTGTATCGATTTTTGCATTTCTTTGTAACTACTGATGCTCCGATTGAGACTTTAACAAACCCAGTATCTTTTTAGTATTCAACATGAATGCAAGTTGTAGTGCTGTTCCAACAAAAAAACAATTAAAGGCTTGGCTTCAAAACATTTGAGAATCTATATGTAAATATTGTATTAGCATTGCATTCGTAAATTATTTGTTAGTTGACACAATGGTGGCTAAAAGTTGACAAGGCTCAAATTCAAAATCAAAGTTGCACTGATGGAGTGGGCTTGTCTCTGATAACAGAGTGAATATCCTGTGTTTGGCGGTTAATCAGTCAATTTAAGCTTCCCATATACAATACACTATAGAAGTTGGATATCATTTTCTTGCATTTATGAAAAATCTAACTGTCCTCTCACTGTAGTGCAAAAAGCATTCTCAAGGACCAAAAAGGTCTCACGTTTACTTGAGTAAAATGAATGTGTCGAACAGAATGCCCATGCACATGAGAAAACGATATCACTATTTTACTTTTACAGAGTTTAAAGAAAGGCAATATTGCACAATATAACATAACAGTTGTGAATATAAATGTACATAGCTTAATGTCAGCCACTATTTCTATGCATTTTAAAACTCAGTTATATTGCTACCGTCCAAGTTTCATTTGCACTGCAACAATTAAGTTCAATGCGAACTGTGAATTATTTTTCTCCGGAGAAGCACAGTTGTTCTGCTGTGGAGAGCCATGCATGATTTGACCTTGCATCCAGAAGTCCACAGTTTTAGCATCGTGATTACTGTCAAAACAAGTTTCAACAGACCACACTCCAGCAACATTTATTCAACGTTTCTCTACAAATTAAAGAGTTTTGAGAGTTTTGAATTAGAGTTTTGAGGCCAGAGAAAACGAATATAAGCACAGACATGAGGGATTGAATATTTGCTAGTATTGGTCTCATAACTTTACTAGCAAGTAAAGGTGACTACGGTATATGCGGCACACACAAAAAACAGCTGTCAACTAAAATAAGTATGGACTAGTGCAACGGCAATAATTCCAATAGCAACCCAATTACAATAATCTCAACTATTTGTTCTTTTTCTAACACTAAAGGCTGACAATCTAATGAATATCCAGACCCATACTACTTCTCATTTTTGTCCCAACTGTGCAGCTGCTAGTAGTGCACAAGACTGGTTCAGCTGAATTAAGTTAAGGCAAATTTCCCTAACAGCCGTTCTGTTCTTTCAGTGACCTGAAACCCATGGCTTTTTTCAAAACACACATATATATCTCCCCATCTAAAAATTTGAACATGTAGGAATTACATTTTATTTTCTAAAAAGTGGAATGTAGTTTCTCCATATAAAGGAAAAGTCATTACTATAGAGTTTGATAAATGGCAATTTTGAGCCTTATTGCATCATTTATAGGTGAAGAAAAAAATGAATAGTAGTTGTTGGAGTTAAATTACATATTCACTCCACTTGAATCAGGCTAATAAGCAGCGACTTGGATAACGCTTTCAAAGTAAAAGATGGCTGCGACATCAGTTCACACGCAAACAGCATCTACATTGAACATTGCACATTGTTTTCACTAATGAAATTCAGCCAGATTCAAATAGGAGAATAACTGCCTAACCTATCAGGGCATAAGACCAGGCTCGTGGAAAATAAAATTGATGGAGTGTCCACTCTTACTTTCAGATAGTGGCTCTCAACTATCATGGCACAGAAGAAGAGTGACCACTTTCTACCAGCTATTCATACCTTACCTAACGCTGCCAGACGGGGGCGGTGTTTGTGTTTTGTGTGTGTATTGTGTTCACAAGACACAAACAATACCACCCCCATCTGGCAGTGTCAAGCTAATTCATACCACCATAACAAGGGTAATGAACGTACGGAGTATGTCTGTCTGAATTGGATAATACAGCCTTAACTTATCTGTGACCTGTGTCCGTTTATTTCACACCAATCACCAGCATTTTCAGGCTGCATTTTGTCGTTAAAGGGATACACCAACATTTTGAGAGTTTAGGCAATTTGCCTTATTGCTGATATTAAAACTAGAATGTACATGGCTTTATTTTCAATCTGCATGCAGTACAGACTGTGGTAGAGCCCTCACTGCTACTTATCTTAGCGCTACAATGGCAGTCTATGGTACTTTTGCCTACTCCTGTTCAGTCGCAAAAAATACACATTCCAACAGCGCCAGAAACTCTCACATGTACGTGCTGTGACTCGTGTACTCACCATGCGATGAAATAATAAGTTACATGAAACGGTCATTTTCGTAGTAAATCCACAGACCGAGAACTAACAAAGAGTAACCAAACTAGTATAACCAAAGTTTTCACTGTTCGTATTTGTCTCTGCTGCTCCTGTTCTGTTTTGCGTGTGAATGTTTGTAACTCCTCTTTTTCACGGTTTATGTTAGTTCTGTGGCTCTGAGGCTGCAAGTTCGAAACAAGTTACATTAAAAGTCGATCTGCTATAAGCTGTTAATGTACCAGCAGCTAATTCTGGACACCCTTTGCCAAATTCCACATGCTATGATATTGACTTACATTTGTTGCATCCCAAGTGAAACTGTTCATTCGTTCTCTAGGCAGAGACGCATGTTTCAAACTATCACTACTAGCTAACTGCGATGGTACTGCACAATGTAGGCGTTTTAACTGCTGCTGGCTCTGCCAGGCTTTGTCTAGCTTTAAACATGAAGGGTGCTCTGCTCTTTGTACTCATTTCTATCATTTAGGCACAAAACCCTAAAATGAATTGCACTACAAGACTGAAAGATGCAAGGAGTATGTCTGACATTGGCCACTGGTACATGATCAGGAATGTGCATTTTATGCAATGTTTGTTAGAAAGAAAAGTTGGTCTAATGGACGGAATATTTTGTAATGGTCTTGTACTGTGTGGAATAAACCTGGGAAAAAATGTTTAATAGGTTTGGCTTAGTATCATGTGTTGTTATTGTAAGGGCTGTTTTATGGTTGTTAGGCAAGTGTCTGTCGACAGTGTCTTTAAGACAAAAATGCTGTACATGTCTTTTTTATGCCTTTTTTGTCTTCAGACACTGTTGCAAATAAAACAG
The DNA here is from genome assembly GCF_964638095.1 of Poromitra crassiceps. NCBI lineage: Eukaryota > Metazoa > Chordata > Actinopteri > Beryciformes > Melamphaidae > Poromitra > Poromitra crassiceps. The sequence goes on from NC_139631.1 coordinate 32,504,738, forward strand.
AATTAACCGGTAAAAAAAAAAAAAAAAAAAAAAAAAAAAAAAAAAAAAAAAAACTAGTATAACCAAAGTTACTTCCTTGTTTGCCATGTGGCGCATGCACATACAGCCGTTTCACATAACTTGGGATTATTATTTCATCGTGTGGTGAGTACACGATTCACAACATGTTAATGCGAGTGTTTCTGGTGCTGTTGGGAAGTGTATTTTGGGCGACTGAAAGGGAGTAGGCAAAAGTACCATAAGCCCCTTCGAAACATGCAGTGAAATGCGGGATTATAACCAGCAGCTAGCCGGTCGGCCTGTATGTTTAGAAACAATTAGCCACCTTATGGGCACTCCCGCGAGTGCGGATCATGACCATCTGAGACCCTAGTATAGGATCCGCATTATTGGAAAAACGGCTGTTGTTTAACACTGGCAGCTCATGATCCGGATCATGTACAGTATGTCTGAGTGGGCGGGTGGTTAAATGGCACTTTACAAACCATTAATGTAGCGTTAGTTATGTGGCTGGATTATTTGGAAGAGAGCCAAATTAGGTGAGTAAACAAGTAAAAGTTGAATAGTTTCTTTCTCCCCCATCTGACAGTTTAAAAATGCAACAAGGAGATAATAGCCTACTACTTTTAGCCTACTGCATAGGCTAAAGTACCCGCTAATGTTCACATAGCCTATTAATTAATTAATCGTTCGGGCAATCGCTTATATCAACGAATTACACGAGCAAACCCATGGTTTCCTCAAGTGCTGCAAACAGCTTGAATGGTTTCTTTTCCTCCCGACCTGTCTGTCTTGTAGGCTATGTAAAAATGCAAGAGTTGCATCAGCATATATCGAGACATATAGCCTAACTTTTGTGGCCTAGTCTCATCATGGAGCGCGCAGCTGAAGCACATGGCTAATTCATATGGACGTTAACATCCATATTAATTAGCCATGTGCTTTCGCTTCGCTCCCCCTGTACTTTGCTTACTTAGTGTCGATGCTAGCTGGACTTACCCAGCTATCGTCATTGCCTGCTTACTGCTGCTTGCTGAAGCAGAAAAAGTCTCCAGATTTGTCGCTAACGTTAGTCTCTTCTGAGAAAGATTGTCTCCAGGAGGGTCTGACAAGTTGTCTCGAGTTGGATGCAGCCAAGTATTGTGAGGCAGCCAGTGTTGTGACTGTGAACGTCCAAGCTAACACAGCAGCGGAGAGGAGCTGACTGACTGGACCGTGAGGACAGCTGAGAATTTATTTTTATTTTTATATTATATTATATATATTTATACGATGTAACCGGTAACACCGGTGTTGTCACATGTTTATTACCCGATGTGAAAATGACCACACCGTGGCAACCTTAGCAAGCGCTCACTTTTTTGGCACACCCCACGTTATCGCCTGAATGCGTCGGAATGGATCCTCCTTTAAAACGGCATGTTTTTGAATGGAGTTTGGTTACAGATTTGCTAAAGCCGTTTCCATATCACATTTCTTTTTATCGATACACGCTACCGCACCCCCTCCCCCCACCCACTCTACTCGCTATCGGCAGAGAGAATAGAGACCATTTCCAGCTGTTTCTAAACAAAGACCCCTCATGTCTAGAAAGGTAAAACCGGAAAATATCCTGCTCTGGCTAGCCGGACATGATCCAGACTTCATGTTTAGAAGAGGCTATAGACTGCCATTGGAGTGCTAAGTATAGCAGTGAGGGCTCTACCGCAGTTTGCACTGCATGCAGATTGAAAATAAAACCATGTATATTCTAGTTTTAATATCGGCAATACAGCAAATGGCCTAAACTCTCAAAATGTTGCCGCATCCCTTTGTGTTATTATCCTATATAAATATTTCATTTGAAAACTCATGTATTACTGGCACACAACTCATTTCATTCAAATCTCATCTCTTTCTTTACAAAACAGCCTCTCCCCCCTCCAAAAATTGTTTTTTTGTTCCGTGCACTTCATTGGAAAATCCAATAGAAAAGTGAATGCAGTATGGTCATGCAATAGATCTAGCTCAAATCCCATTGAAGAGAATGCTGGCCGTTGGGGTTGGGTATCGTTAAGATTTTATCGATAACAATACTCCACTGATGTAATGAGCATGACTGACCATTGCAATTAACACGCAATTAACTGCCTGATTACTTTCCCTCAAGATCAAGATCAGAGCCACTTTACATGTCTCCCTGAAGCGCCGTCCTTCCACCTTGCTGCGTCGCTGCAAGCTTCCTGCTAGAATGCTTTGTTATGCTTGGCTTTAACGGAAACGCCTGAGAAGTTGTGTCCGAATTACAACGCATTCGACCGCTAGGAACCGATACAGGTACCGGGTTGGCTCATCAGTAGTTTGGTTTCCGATCAACCCGGGAACCGGTGCCGAATTGGCACGGGTTCTCGATACCCAACCCTACTGGCCGTGCACTGCAGTAGGAATTTTGACTACTTAAAAGAAGCCTTCTGGGACTGTCGGCGCGTTCTTCCTGCACCCGAGCCCAGTGGAGGATTAACTGTTTTAACACGTGACCACAGGTATGTTTAGGCCTGCTCCTTCTCAACCTTCCACAATTGCTCCTTGACCTCCGTGGGCAAGGTGTTGAAGAGGTCCTCCTCCACCACAAGGCCAGTTCTCTTCAGCTGTCTGCACTCGCCTAGCTCCACCGGCAGACACTCCAGATGGTTGCCCCTCAGCTCTAGCTGGGTAAGCCCGGTCAGCTCTCCAAAGCGTGAGGGCAGAGACTGCAGGCAATTGTTCCCCAGGTTCAGAGTGTGAAGCTTCTTGCACTGGAACAGCTCATTCGGCAGGGTCTCAATCTTGATTTGAGAATGGGGGGAGGGTTTGGAGGTGGTGGACATTAAGATTGTCAGTTTCAAAACATTGCAGCATCAAACATTTTGCATGTAAACCACAAATTATTCAATCTCAAATATACAATTAACTATAAATATTAGGGATGCACCGATCCACATTTTTTCACTTCCGATACCTGAATTTGGATATCTGCCGATACCGATATTATTCCGATACCGATATTTTTCTTGAATATACAGTATAGGCAAAGATTTGGCCAATTAAAGATTTTTTTTAAATATACCTTGCAAAAAGCAGACAAAATTAAGATACAAGGCAAAGAAGGATACTATTATACATGGGCAAATTACGGCCAGTGCGGCCCGCGCTGGAATTGAAAAAAGAAAATCCCCCCAAATCCGATTTGTGAATGTCAGTGTCAGTATCGGCACCCGATACCGATATTGGATCGGTCCCATCCCTAATAAATATCATAAAATGCATATTACATTAGGTTTATGGTCCCAAAATCACAATTTGGCAGTGCAAAAACAGTGAATATAAAGTACTCACTCCATTGGCTGTGACTGCCAGGTACTGGAGATTCTGGAGGAAACCGATGTCTGTTGGAATATAGGTTAGGTTGTTATGGCTCAGGTCCAGGAAGCGCAGCTTGCGGCAGTAGAACAACTGACTGGGGATCTTCTCAATCTTGTTCCTGTTCAGGTACAGCCTCTCCAGGTTGGTCAGTGTGCCAATCTGGATGGGAATGTAGGCAATTTGGTTGTACCAGAGCTTAAGGCAGACCAGCCGGTGAAGGTGCTGGAAGCTGATGATCTCTTCAATGGTCTTCAGGTTGTTGTCCTTCAAATCAATCTCCTGCAGGTTGTGCAAGCTGAAGATTGAGTGTGGGATGCGTTCCAGATCACAGCGAATGAGCTCCAATTCAGTCATGTTCACCATCTTCTTCAGGCTGTTGAGCACCATCAGCTTGGTGCCTTCGTTATTGATGGAGAGCTTCTGGAGGTGCATGCCCACGTCGGTCACCACCTGAGGTAGCTTGGTGAGATTGCTCTTCAGACGAAGAACTTTGAGCCTCTTGAGCTCCCGGAGGCCATCGATGACAATGTAGCGGTTGTTCTCCGCACTTAGGTTCCCTGTCAGGTGGAGCTCGCTCAGGTTTTTCAAGCTGTAGATCCATAAGGGAATCTCTTTGATGTCAGTGAATTTGATGTGCAGAGACTTTAAGTTCTCACGCAGAAAAGCCAATGCCGGAGCTTCAATTTTGGCCGGCGTATGGTAGAGCCACATCTCCCGCAGGTTGGCCAGCTGGGCGATAATCGGCGGGATTGTGATATCAGGGATAAGCTCCAGTTTTAGGACCTCCAGCTCAATCAGTTCAAAAACTGTGTCGGGGATGCCACTCAGCATAAAAAGGTGCAGCTCCAGCTTCTCCTGGGAGTTCTTGGTAATCCTCTGCCTCAGCTTGTCCAGTGTCCACTCGTTGTTGAGGTTGAGCTGCCGCAGCTTATTTTCACTGACTTCTGAGAGGAACACAGCAAAGCGTTTGGAATACAGCGGGTCGTATTGATCGATCATGTGCAACATGAATGCAAAGTCATTCTTCACGTCGGGTATGTCGCTGTAGCGACTCTCTTCCCGTATTGACTCAAAGGAGTACTTCTTCAGAGAGCGTCGCAGCATCCAGCAAAGGGTGTACATGCAGATCAACCCGTACACTACTACCAAGCTAATGTAAAAGCAGGCCAGGATTTTAAAAAGCGTAGCCAATGGATGAGCACAACGGTACATGCTGTAACCGGTGAGACTTTCTATATCTACGCTACAGTCGACACTGAATTGAATATTGTGCACGTAATACCCTGTATAGCAGATGATCAAAATAAATTTGATGACTTTGATGATAGTCTGGCGAATGTACAGTCTGTACACAATGTCTCCTTCTTCCACGTGTATGCGGAATTTCTTCACTTTTTCAAACAGAGCTTTTGCCTGTTCGCCCTCTTTCTTGTCCAGGACCCCCGTTTCTGTTCTATCTACGATGCCCTGCTCAAGGCGCAACTTTGTCCTTTGGAGCATAGGAACGCTCGCCTCAACATCCTCACTGATAACAGACGCCTTGTGGTCCATTGAGCCGTTCATTTTCATGGGTTTTGGATCACTCTCCTCCACCACTGTCTCAGACAGTGCTCTGGTGGTCCAGGGGGAGTCAAAGCATTTGAGCAGGATGGAGACAAAGTGCTCTAGTTTAGAACTAGTCCGAGGGAACTTGAACCAAAAGTTGCTGCAAGCTAGGAAAATGAGGGTGTGGAGTAATACTAGGTAGGGGAAGTACTTGGCAAACCAGTGCAGTCGGTTCTCATAGCACACCGCGTCCACGTAGTTGTACTGGTGCCGGTCCAGGTCGTACTGGATCCCTTTGGGCTCCAAAACCAGTGACGCTGAGAGGGTGGCATTGAAGTACCTCCTGCAGGTCTGATTGACCACCCATTTGCAGGGCAGGCAGATCATCTTGTCCTGGGTGACCTGCAGCGTTCCCCCAAACACAGAGATCATAAGCATAACAATGGAGATGTAGTCGGTGAACACATCCCACCATGGCTTCAGGATGCGGTACGCTGGCTGTGTGTCGACAAAGTACCGCAGCTCCGTGATGGGGATCATGGTTTACCTAGTAAGAAAGAGTGGAGGACATAATCATTATCTGTTAGAGTGATACACTGTCATATATAACCTTAATAATATATATACCATAATAGTATAACCTTATCAAAATCAGAGCTCTGGTATTCTACAAATAGGAAAAAGCGGCTTTCCCTCAATGCTTGTATAGACTTTTCAAGCACCATTGCCTACTACAAAGCTGACAAGTCAAGACTACAATGCTAGTTAACATACAAGGTCATGCATCAGAACCTTTCAGGTGGTTAATTTGAAGTCTGCCAGCAATAATGAAATAGAGCCTCCCACTTGCTGTGACAGAATTTCTGATTGACTTCATTGGCTACTAGGGGTGTCACAATATATCGTCCCACGAAATTTCGCGATAGTAAAACGTCACGATATGTATCGTTGAGATGAAATCTCATATCGTGAAAAAAAAAAAAAATTTTTTTTTTTTTTTTTTTCAAAAGTAGACAAAGAAACGTCTTTGTTTGTTGAAGTTCAATGTGTGGAAAGTAGTTCAGTTGAACAAGTCTCTGAAGAGACACATGAGAAGTTATACAGGAGAGAAACCATTCAATTGAGTTTCTGGCAAAACTGTTTACTTGACAGGAAAAACTGAAGATGCATAAAAAATAGACTAAGAAAAGTCTTGTTGTTTGAGTTTGAAGAAAAACTGAAGATGCATAATGAGAATTTATACTGCTGAGAAACCTTTTAGTTCAAAGTAAATCTAAGTGACGGTGTAACTCATTCTATTTCAAGATAAGCCTTATCTCCAATCTCATGTTTTTTCTAGTTGTTATTGTAATAACAATTTCCCACAACAGCATGTTTTGTATTTGTGCATTTCAAATAAAATACTACTTTTCCAGTCATATATTGTCATTATTCAAGTTTAAAAAAATATTGTTAAAATCGTATCGTATCGTATCGTTATCGTGAACCCAGTATCGTGATACGTATCGTATCGTGAACTGAGTGTATCGTGACACCCCTATTGGCTACCACTGTTATTGATTTTACCATTGTTTAATAGGTACAATTAATCTTGCTCCGATGGGGTGTCCGTAGTATCATGGCAAACAAACTATTCATAAACAACAAAGTCAATGTGTCTACATTTATAATCCAGTCTTTTCAAGAATTAATAGGTGAATAAACGAATAATTAATAGGTGGTCCAACTAGAAAATCACAAACATTAGACAACGAGTTAGTTGGCCAAGGAACGGATACAGGCTCAAAGACTTAAAAAGTAAATAAATACATAGACAGAACAATTGTTGCCATCCAAATAAAACCATTTGAGATTGGGGTCGTCAGATAAAACCCATAAGAAAATCTATAACCCTGATTTTCAGGCGTAAGACAGCCTGTAACAACGCATTATGTAATAATAATGCATTGTGTAATAACACGACAAAATGTAATACATTTTCACTTAATTATGTAATGACACCCGCATTTTGTATTAAATGATTACATATTGCCGTGGTTATTACAAAATAACCATCATAATAAAAAGTGCAACTCCTGTATTTTGTAATAACAACCGCAATAAGTAAAAATCCATTACAAAATGCGGGAAAATGTAATATGTATTGTGTTCAGGCTATTTATTACAAAATGTGGCAGATTGTTACAAAAATGCGGGTGTTATTACATAATGAAGTGAAAATGTATTACATTTTGTTGTCATTACATAATGCAGTGTTGTCACAAAATGCGTTATTACACAGCCTAATTAGGAATAATTGTGCTTGTATGTATCCAGCCTAAAACATCTACACACTGGGCACACAGGCAGCAGGATGCAGTTGCCTGAATTTACTACTCAAAGTTGTTAGCTCAAAGTTGTTAGCTCACAATATAAACAAAACTGGAAAAAGTAGACATGAATAACACAATTTGAACAGTGTATGGGTATTTAAAAATGTGCCTATTGCATGTGAATATTGTTCTACTTACAAATCAGGAGTGAAGCACAATAACTAAGACATACACAATTACTCCTTTGCTGCTGCTACTGTACATCAGTGCAAGAGAAAACCCCTCCAGTGGCAGCCTTGCGTGACTGTGACACACCCTAAGCTACACGAATAGAAAGCTACAGAAGTCACTCTTCTAAAGAAGATGTTCCGTTTTGGCTTGTTCAGCCCAAACAACGCAGCGGCCAGAGGAGCCACCTTGCTCCCCTGCTCTCTATTCTTAGCCATTTCCGTTAATAATACCCAGAGTATTGTCTGTGGGGGCCTTGAGAAGCACCTCCCTCGACCTTCATGAGGAGATCCTGTTTACCTTACAGGAGCTGCTGTCTCCAACCAGTGTCTCTCTGGAATACTCTACCGTCACCTTTTGCACCCCGCCCCCCCTCCCCCTAATCACACACACACACACACACACACACACACACACACAAACACACACACAATAAGAGTCCGGAGCTGGCATTCATCGCCGCTTGTTCTCTGTTAGGAAGACTGACTTTTTCCTGTGGAGACAAGGAGTCTGACGCCTTAGTTTGACCCCTGGCCTACTATTATACATTACACATATTTAGACTGTCCCAAATTAAGAACATTTTTTTGCACACATTTGCAACTGCTCTAATGCAGCAGCTTGTACTTGGGTCAGATTGGGTAGGTTATCTAGCTGCACTAACTTTAAAATACTCACCAGTTTGGAGGTGTTATCTATGTGCCTGATGCTGTCCCTGGTGGACATTCCACTTTGTGTGGATCCAAAAATCTTCATGGGCCCTTGCCTCTCTCATGGCCATGGGGTTGAGTGGGGAATCTGAAAAATACACGTGGAAATCAAAGCGTGGGTTCAGCAGTTGTTTTTATCATGCTCGGTGGTGAGGTGACATAACTTGGGCAGCAGCAAATGCCAACGAAAGCACATGTTCAAACAATAGTGAATTTCTCATTGTCACTGAGTTGTCTTTTTTAATCCAACATTTGTCGGTGGACAATATGCATCTTTATGTGAAGAGTAATGTTACACAGTACTGTGCCTGTGCTGGTGTCATGTCATGTCAGCTGGCTGTGCGACACCGCTACGTTAGCTTGGGGCGTCTTTGTCAGCTGGCTAGGTAACTGAGCTATTTTCGACGCTAATTTACCAAGTTATCTGCTGCTTCACGCTCGGTGACAAATTTACCTATGATCAATTGAACGTCGTGTAACGCGTTATCTGTGATGTGCTGTCATCATGTTATGATAGCCAGTTGACAGCTAACAGTTAGCTAGCTAGTTAGCAGCGCACCAACCACATACAAGACCAGTTGGTTGCTGACAGTGGTTGCTAACCAAGCTAGGCTAGCGTTAGCTAGTATTAAGCTAGCTTCACATTATAGCAACCCCCGGCTTTTCAGCTCCATGAACTTTGCACACTGGCAAACGCTGAGATTATCAAGGGTACATAAGATCAATACAAATTAGCCAAGTCATCCAACTCACTGCGTTAGGTAACGTTAGGCTGTGCCTGTGATCAAATCCGACGTTACATCAATATCAATGCTTGACAAATGTTGTTCGCTATAGCTAGTAGCAGCTGAGCTCACTGGCTAGCTGTTGTTTGACGAGTCGACTTTCCAGCAGCTCTGGACTCCCCGCCAGGGCGACTGGTGGCGCTGTGACGGTGCGCCTCGTTTAACCAACGTAGAAGAAGAATCAGCATTTCCTCCTCCTGTTACATCCATGGTTCATGTCAGAGGAGGGATATCTTATGTTTTGATTGAGTATACGAGACAAAACTCGTATTTTTTCCTGTTCAATATGTTGCCATTGAACAGTTTGCGCATTATTTGCACATCACGGGGTTGGCAGCCTTCACAGTGGTTGATGACGAGCCGACAATGCTTATCTAAAGCTGTTACATATGCGACAACATGCAAGTCTACCCCATTCTCCAAGGAGGACATGGGGCACAGCAAAGTGAACTTGAGTCGGCGGAGAGAGGTACTATACAAGACTGGTGTCAGTTCATTACGGAATTATTGTACGGCCCAAGTCAAACTGAACTGTTGGAACTGCAAGCAAGCTCTTGACGCAGCACCTGCCTTCTTCTGCAGTTCGTGCAAAGTAGTTCAACCCCCAGATGAGGGGGTATCACACTTCCAGATCATGGATTGGTGAGCGATGTCTAGTATTCCCTATTGTATTCTTTATTATTCACTCATCATGTACAGCAATGCCTTACATGTGGTATGAATTGAATACCACAATGTAGTACATTGAAGATATATTCTGTTTTGTAACTGCTTGTACACAGATATATTACTTCGCATTAAATATTGCCTAAAAAACTCCAAGTAGCTCCCCATTTTTTCACTATGAATTGAATAAAGCCAGCTCCATTTCATTTCTACCACGACTGGTTCCTTTATCTTCACAGTGAACGCTCATTCACACTGGACCCGCAGACGCTGCAGAGAAGATACCTGCAGCTCCAGCGGTCACTGCATCCAGACAACTTCAGCCAGAAAACTGGGGTATGTATGATATGAGAGATCTTTCTGCTGCTGAGGGGAATGTGCATAGGGATGGGTTGAGGCTGTCATGTCTATCAGTACAGGTGTCAGTGGGTGTGTGCACAAAACAAGCATGCAGCATTTTAGCAATGGGCTTATGAAATTTCTTGGAATATTTTTGTTGATCATTTTGGAAATAAATTGTCAGCCAGCCCCAATCTTTCCATGTACGCCCTGCAAGCTGCTCAAGTACCCAGGGGTACATGTAACCCTGGTTGGGAATCACTGCTTTATATTATAGCAAAGGAAACCAAAGAGATGAGAGAGGGAACTATCTACCGTTGGTGAGTCCAGCTTTCTCTGGACAGAGTGCTGCTCGCCTCACTGCTGTTTGGGAGACAGTTTGTATGTCTCTTGCTCTTACATTTCGATCCATCATGCATCATGCATCCATGCAATCTTCAATACAAATCAGCGTGATGTGATGACAGCACAGAACTTACTTCCAGGTGTATCACTTTGTGGTGTTGCAGCAGAAACTAGTGTGTCTGTGAAATAAAGCTGAAAAGCTGTGTCAAGCAAACGCTGCTATCTCAAAAGCTATCATGGCATTGCTTATATTTTGACACCGTGAGAGAGCAGACAGAAGTAGCTGAAGGGTTTGATGTATAATATATGTACGTGGTGTTAAAGTTGCGTGAACTGTCACAGTTTCAAAATGTGTGAGGTTAGTAAAAAAGTGCAGCCTGGAAAGTCAGGTAGGGTGAATTGTGACAACACAATCAAGGCTGGCTCTATAGGATCCCATTATAGATGTTGAAGAAAGTATCAAATTTAAACTTCAAAATGTACAAGAGATGTCCAAAAGCGGAATTAAAGTGATAATAAAGTACTAAAAGTGCTGTTAGAGTGGTTTGACCATGAGCTGCTGCTTAAAATGAACTATACAATCTGTTTGTTTACAAACATTCTGAGTCATCCTCTAAAAAATCTTTGAATGATCATGCTGTTGTTTGATAACCATGAAAAGGTAACGTCAAATTATTTATACCATGTGTGTATTTCACATAAATTATTAGAACACAGAAAAAGCAACCATAATATTGATTTATTATTTTGAAATTAGGGTTTTTGCACTTTTTGCATCGCAATCCTTATCTATAGAGTAACTCACAGAAGGAAACTACCAGAGTTGTCTCAAAGAATCTGTACGAAGTTGGAGGATATTATAGGTTATTTTATGAGGAGGTAAATGGTTGACAAAGTGTTCGCATTACCCAGTTTCCCCCTGTGGATCGTTAAAGTTAATCGAATGGCATTTTAGAAGAATAAGCAGCATGAGTACCAGGAAGAAGTGTCGTGCATCGCACATAATTAATTCTGTGTACACTCAGGTGGAAAAGCACAACAAAGAAGTGTCATGACGTGATATGAAAGGCAAACTCAAATTCTGCAGCTAGCCTAAATGGTTTCTTTCCTCCCCCACAACCTGTCCAATATTGTACGGACTCTGTTTTATTTATCAGCACCTCTGGCCATTTTTCTTAATTAGACATCTTCTAGCCTCGGGGGTCTTCATCATATATACAAAAAACTCATTACTTATACAAGGCTACAAGGCAGTCACCTACTGCATTGCTTGTTATTACAGAAACAGCTCTACACAACAGCCCCATGGGCCACAGCTTGACACTATTGATTTCCACAAGAGCTGACAGACCTGACAGCCACAAAATGTACTCGATCTGCCAACTATTTCCAAGATATTTTCCTGTTCCTCCCCACCTCATTTCCCCACATCCACCGTGTCAGACTTACACCTGCATCCCTCTCCCCATATCTACTGTGTCAGACTTGCAACTTCCTGTTCCTCCCCACCTCATTTCCCCACATCTACCCTGTCAGACTTGCAACTTCCTGTTCCTCCCCACCTCATTTCCCCACATCTACCCTGTCAGACTGACAACTTCCTGTTCCTCCCCACCTCATTTCCCCACATCTACCCTGTCAGACTTGCAACTTCCTGTTCCTCCCCACCTCATTTCCCCACATCTACCCTGTCAGACTGACAACTTCCTGTTCCTCCCCACCTCATTTCCCCACATCTACCCTGTCAGACTTGCAACTTCCTGTTCCTCCCCACCTCATTTCCCCACATCTACCGTGTCAGACTGACAACTTCCTGTTCCTCCCCACCTCATTTCCCCACATCTACCGTGTCAGACTGACAACTTCCTGTTCCTCCCCACCTTATTTCCCCACATCTACCGTGTCAGACTTGCAACTTCCTGTTCCTCCCCACCTTATTTCCCCACATCTACCGTGTCAGACTTACACCTGCATCCCTTGAAGGGTCCAAGAATGCTCCACTACAAAAAAGTGCCTGTATCTGTCATATGCTTAATTATCAATAAGCCTAAGATTTGGCGGTGTGCAAATTGAGTCACGTTTCAAGTATAGATTGCGATGGCAAGGTGTGAGATAACTGACGTAATTCCCTTTACGGTACTCACATTTGTGGCAACTTGTGATTTTTTTTGAAAGGCGTATGCAAATTATATTGGCCAATAAATGTTTATAGTATAGATTTCTCTATATAAATGGGTATGCAACTATGCATTGAAGCTGCTGTCATTAGTGGTATGGTAAACTGACTGAATCTTCTTTTGCAGAAAGAACAGGAGTATTCAGAAAACCAGTCGGCTCTTGTCAACAAAGCATATACGACTCTGCTCAAGCCTTTGAGTCGTGGTCTTTACATGGTGAGTTTGAAAGTCCCTGACTCAATGTATAGAATGTGTCATTTCCATAGGTGGAAGCTCTTTCTTTTTGGATCACTTATTTTGGAGAAGCATCCTCGCCATCTCTAATGCAAGAGAGTAGCGAAATGTATTGAAAGGTGTAGGTCGGCTTGGTGAACTTCAGCGTATGTTTCAGTTGGAGCTGGAGGGGATGCGTATAGATGAGGACGCAGGCTCTGCGGCTGATGCACACTTTCTAATGGAGGTCATGGAGATCAATGAATCGCTTGACGAAGCACAGACCCCAGAAGAAGCCAATCAAATTGGCCAGAACACAAAAGGTAAAAAAAAGACTGTTAGCCGTTCAGTATTTGAATGAAATTCCGATTTGATTTGAATGATTTGAATCCTTGTCATAAAGTAGTACAGGTGCAAAAGAAACTGCACCCAGTTAGTGGGTGCTGACACATTAGAAGACAGTTGTACAATGGACACATTAGGTCAGGGGTGTCCAAACTTTTTTGAATGGGGGCCAGATTAGATAATGGGAAAATGCCGGGGGGCCCGGCTGCTTCTCACATCATATGGGTTATAAATAAAATAAAATAAACAATCACATACAAACGTACTCTAAAGATTTTGTTTACCATCTGAAAACATTTAGTTCTGCATGTGCTGTTCCTACTTGGTGCTTGTACAAACTGTATGATCGTGCTGTCATCGTTAGGTGAAGGGGGAAAATGCGAATTGAACTTGGACAGCTACCTCTTTTTTATCTTATATCTATGTATGCCCGATCCTGGAAGAGCACCTGATTTTTACTTTGCCATTTTATATTGATGTCTCCTTGACCCAATGCAGCACTCCCAATTGTATCTTTGCGAATTGAACTTGCTTGATCAACCAATACCGTGTGGAGGGTCACATACAGTATAGTATATTTTGAGAGACAAGACGAGGGCCACTTAAAATCAGTCCGCGGGCCGCAATTGGCCCCAGGGCCGGACTTTGGACATGCCTGCATTAGGTGCAGGACAAAACCGAGCTGACATAGTGCAGATCAGATGAGCTGTATGGCATCATGGACACACAGAGCTGACATAGTGCAGATCAGATGAGCTGTATGGCATCATGGACACACAGAGCTGACATAGTGCAGATCAGATGAGCTGTATGGCATCATGGACACACAGGAGGTGACATAGTGCAGATCAGATGAGCTGTATGGCATCATGGACACACAGAGCTGACATAGTGCAGATCAGATGAAGCTGTATGGCATCATGGACACACAGAGCTGACATAGTGCAGATCAGATGAGCTGTATGGCATCACGGACACACCGGAGGTCAACTTTCAGAGCTGCTTAAGAATTGTTCCAGTGCATCAGAATGGGCCTAATTGGTACCGGTTGAGGTGAAAAGCACAGCAAGGTTTATAAATAGCAAAAGATCCATAAATGAAAACAATGCACATCTATCTATGCGTTTGTGTCTCCCATTTTGTAAACCGAACAAATACCCTTGTGCTGCTGGGTGACACGCACATCAAACTCACCCCGTGTTAACACTATAGGCATGTTTGTTTGTTGTTTTTTTTCCATGTCAAATCAAGCAATTACGTTCTCAGGGGCAAGTGTGCTTTTGAGGTTCAGGAGGGAAAACACGCACCGCCATGTTCTACGGCTTGTTAACAGCATGCAGACTTGTAACGTTTCTCCCTCTTACTTGCAGTGAAGCTGACAGACTTGACGGAGCAACTAGACGCTGCCCTTCGTAAAGGTATTATACCCAGACATTGCACTCTATTTTTGTTGTCAGTCTATTGTGAAGCTTTCCTTCAAGTCGCCGAGTGAAACATTTCATTGAAACTGTCTTTTGCATACTTTTGATCTTGATTTTTAGGAGAGCTTCAAGCCGCCAAAGCACTGCTTGCCCAAATGAAATACTTTGCCACCATTGGAGAGAAAGTGAAGGGAAAACTTTCTCAGTTCATGTGAACTTGAGCTGAGAAGTTTTCTTCCCCTTTGTTGCACTTTTTGATATTTTCAGCCACTTGACACACTTTTACAGAAGCTATAGACAAGTTTCCTGGGCACTTCCGGTTTGCTTCCGGACTCGGCCGCGATATGTCTGTCTCTTCCGGAATACAGAGAAGCGTAACGTACTAGCGTAGTAGCCATAGCGACCGCCGGAAAAATGCAAACTTGGGATCATTTCTCCGAGTCTCCTGTCTAACGAAAGAGTGTCTATCCCGCACCCGTTGACAGTGGACACGTGGGAAGATAATATGTGTAAATGGCCGAACGTAACTACAGGCAGGATTATAGCGTATTTTGAGGAATCAATGGCGGTGGACGGCAACGCAACGAACAATCTCAAAAGCTCCGAAGCGTACCAATATCTCCACAGCGACAAAGTAGGTCGGGTATGTTGTAACGCTATGTATTTCATCAAATTACCCACAGGCAGGCTATCTCCCGTTGTGAATGAATATTACTGCTATTATTCCAGTGTTGTCATTAAGAGGCCGATTTCGCAGCAAGAATATTTAATTGGTCGGCACGTCGTTCTCGGTAAGGACGCTTTCGTTATTGAAACAGACAACACAGATGCATGCTCCTACTGTAGCCTATCTATCTGCATTTGCAGACACTCATGAACCCATATCTTCTGGACATTGCCTTGATGAAAAAACAACGTTGCGTTAGCTAAAAGTAATAAGTGCGACAGTGTCAGTGCAGACAGCGCACAACTTGAATCTCCAGCAATAGGCTACGCACCTTAATCTCTCCGACTCCACACCTGGCACCTGCGGCAGCTCTCTTGCACTCGTTCTCGGCTCCCATGTGGCTTTATTTGTGGTAAGCATTTTGATTCATCTCCTCATCATACGAGCGTCGGGCAACAGGCGCGAGCCATAGATTGATTGATTGATTCGCCCGACTAGGTAAAAAGTAGGGGTGGGGGAAAAAATCGATTCACCTAAGTATCGCGATTTTTAATGTCACGATTTTTTGGATCGATCTTTTATTCCAGAATCGATAATCGCAAATTTAAAAAAAAAAATTTTTTTTTTTTTTTTTTTTTTTTTTTTTGGGTGCTTGCAGTCAGGCCACTCACTGAACAGCAGGCCAGGCGCCACCTACTGGTTTACTAGTGGTTTTATTACTTTATTAGTTAGTCTGAAGTAATAATTACACTTCAGGGTTAAAGTGGGTGCATCTCATTGTAAAATTGGACTTCAAACAGCCCAAATCTGGCTTCAAACGGCCCAAATTTCACGCGCGTTGGCCCATATCGGCCTGGCCTGCTTGGTATCTAATGCCCGGCCTGAATTATGATCCGAGTCCGCCCCTGTTTTTAACTATATCGCCCAGCCCTACTCATGATATATAATATACAGTCTCTAGTGTATGATTCAACTTTTCCCATGTTCTAATCTAGTGTAAAAAAGCAAACAAACTGAAAAAATAAAAGAAAAAAATAAACAAAAATCGCAATAAATCGTAATATCGAATCGCAATAATCGTAGAATCGCAATACTTAAGAATCGCAATATAAATCGAATCGGCACCCAAGAATCGTGATAGTATCGAATCGGGAGATAAGTGAATCGCCACAGCCCTAGTAAAAAGGCTTTTTACCTCCGCTAAATTGACAGCGGGTCTCTTTTGCTTTTGACGGTGGCAGGCACGCTTCTGTTTCTTTCCTGCCGTCTTGCTGGCCTCGGCTGAAGTAGGCTACTTGTTGCATGATCTCGATTAAAATAAGGACTGGCCTAGCAAGGGATGTCTGTTTTGACATTTCGGTTTCCTCCTGTGTGTTTCCTCACAGCGGGACTGATGCTGCTTGTTGTGCGGCTTTTAAAGGCGCTCTACAGTAAAGAAAGCGTCTGCTATATTTTTCTTTTTCACCAACAC
Source organism: Poromitra crassiceps (assembly GCF_964638095.1). Taxonomy (NCBI): domain Eukaryota; kingdom Metazoa; phylum Chordata; class Actinopteri; order Beryciformes; family Melamphaidae; genus Poromitra; species Poromitra crassiceps. Next base: position 32,521,343 of record NC_139631.1, read on the forward strand.
TCAACATACAGGGGGCGGAAAAAATAGGATGTAATAAGTCTCTATTTAAGTCGTAGCTTATTGGCAACATCACTTAGGCTGCTGTGGACGCAATGTGGACCTATAAGGCTGCTATGGCGCCGCCCTAGGCCAGCGCCGGGAAACTTGTCTATAATACATTTTATTGCACGTACATCTTTTCCTGTGCTTATTTCCATTCAAGTCACAAATAAAGAAAACATGATTTCACCTGCATTGAAAGTAGACAATTTCCTTAAAGGTTATTTGTAACTGGCTACATTTTGATGAAAAAAATGTATAGATATAATGAGTGTGTAATTGGATGCAAATCTCGATTGAAACAAAAGTTTCACAGGGTTAATCATAACGACTTAGACTAATTCATCGTTAAATATGGCAGAGATGTGTAATTGCCTGTGATTAAAATGCTACTCAGAGTGTTTATACGATTATCCTGCCTATCAGTTCAGCGTTGTGTCATCTGAGGCTCACACAGACACAGGACCTTCCTTCAGTACCTCAGGTTACCTTTAGGTGGAGACATAACACCTTGCCAACACAGCAGGAAGAAGAGCCAGTACATGTTGTACCAACTAGACTTGAAACCAGGAGGAAATCCTTTATTGAAGTAGACAAGCTTTTGAATTATTAATGTTCGCTTTGTATGTAGCATTAATTCTATGATAATCAGGAAGACTCCACTGAATCAAGATTAGTCGTAGAGCCAAAGAAGTGCGATCCTTTGTAGTTTTCTGGCTCATATTGATTGTTGCAATGTAAATTCCTCCACCTTCTCCCTCTCATTTACTTATTCAAACTTTCAACACCAAAGAGGAATACTCTTAATAAGCTCTCTGTTTACAGTTCAAGATGAACTGAGGGAAAGTGTGCTTCCACCTGAATGGCTCCTCTGGATTGACCGGCCCATGACATCATGTTATCACCTCTATTCTCTTCTAAAAAGACACTTAAAGCAGCTACGAGCAACTTTTTCGATTGTTATTAAACAGTATAAATTTAATATCAATGCATCACATCTTACCTCTAATAGTCGACGAGACCAAAGCCGTGTGTATCTGAGATTGCTCCCTTAGGTGATTATTAAGTCTATAGTCTGTCTAAACTCGCACCAACAGGGGGCTCTCTAGAGCGACCGGACCGGGTAACCCGGAAGTGAAACGCGGAAGTGAAACCAGGAAGTGAAACGCAGCTGCCTGCCTCGCCGTTTGCGCTGCCTAGCAACATAACATAAACAATGTGAACGCCACGCATACTCGCGGGAACATCTCTCGTTATATTCTAACAGGTTTTTGGAAGTTATTTTGTGGTTATGGCTGAAGTGGCTGCTGCAAACCGTTTCATTTCAATTCCTGATCTGCCCTGGCTACAGACACACTAACACTGGCCGATTCACTCGGGGTTCAAGCGAGACTACTCTGCGTTGATCTCGTCGACTATTAGAGGTAAGATGTGATGCATTGATATTAAATTTATACTGTTTAATAACAATCGAAAAAGTTGCTCGTAGCTGCTTTAAGGGGACTTTTTCTTTAAAATACTTGATTTTACAGTGCCCATAAATGTTTTATTCCCCCATATAGCCACTGGAGGGTTTTATCCATTTGTGAGGACCACAATGGAAATAAGCCCTCAGACTTTTTTGTGTTTTTATCCTCCGTGATTGATATATTGTCTGTTCTTTCATTACTATGTACTGTTGTGTTATTTTATTTTATCACCAAATAAATTCATTCATTCATTCATTCATCTCTTATTTTCTATCATGCACTTTGTAACTGTTTTAATAAGCGCTACTAAAGTTATTATTCATATTAATTAGCTTGCGGTTATAATTAGTAAATGGAGCTAAAGATCGAGGCTCTATGAGTGACCGATGCAGGCAGAAGCATCTAAGGCTGGGAGATTTGTTTGAAATCAATATCATGATAATCATAAGGATTTTCCTTGATCAATATATACCATGATCTGGCTCATGTATGCAAAATCGCATTAAATAATCAAATTCATCTTCATCTCATTTAACTGAATGGTAATGTTAAGTGTGATGTCAAACAAAACAGAAATATTCAGATAATATTTCGACCAAACCTCATTTTACGAGTTTGACAGCAGAAATGTATGTCACGATACGATTTCACTGAAAGACGATAATATTGAATTACTGTATCGCCCAGCCCTAGAAACACACTGAACTGTGAGGGAACTGTTGATCCGATCGAAGAAAACAAAACATCACACCATCACATGAAAAATTGCAAGTGATGTAAAACTAGTTTTAAACCCATGAAATGTCTGCGTTTTTTATTTATCTTCATAAGCGCCCAGCCCACTGTGTCTTAACACAGCTTGACTGGGTGTTGTTTATTAAGTCTCGAACAGCAATGTCGTGTCAGAGTTTTCTCCACCGCGGAGAAGCAGCTTCCCTAATACTTGTGGATAGAGAGTGAATTAAACAAGACCTCTCACTCCCACCACACGGAGACTAGCAGGCCTATTTATTATTCATGTCGTAATCGGAAGGCATCTACGGTGCCTTTAAATTAATGAGAAAATGTGATCGACCGACTCTGAGGCCACTGCTGTCTCCCAGGACTCCTTGAAATTGAGTTTGAAAGAGAGGAGAGGGAAGAAAACTCATTGCAGCCGAGCAGAGAAACTGGCTCGGATGAGAAGGCATGGCAAAATGAACTGGGTACGCGGCGGTCACCGCGCAGCTTTTAGAATAAGCTACGTCAGTTTAGCGGTTAGGAGTCAGAGCAGCAGGGAATGAGGCGCAGTAATGCCCTACTCTTGGAGTGTTCGCTGAGGATAAGTGGAGAATATGGTTCACCGGTTTAATTACAATCTTTTACACAGATTACATGACCCAGCAGTTAGGGTTGCTAGTTCATATGATCTGAGATTTAAAGAAACAGTTAAGGTCATGAAACTAATAATCCATGACTGTTTACATGCACTTGATATGGTCTAAAATGACCCTTTGATTGATTATGAAGATAATTTCATTCATGTCACAGAGTAGGTTCAGTTTGTATTCCAGATTCCATGCAGTCTTGCATACTGCGATCATCAAGTCAGTTATAGTGCTTGCTCCAGTCATTTCTTTTGTTTGGTAAACTACAGTCGCCTTGCTTCCCTGGTAACAGTGTTATTTGTTTGTCCAACCTATCCAAAGCTGAAACTCATAGCACGAAGGGATTGAGGGTGTCAAAAATGAACAAGTCTGCATATTGGCTGTCACAAGTGTTGCAACTTGGGATCTACCTGGAGTGTGCTGTCTATAGTCTACTACATGCATGTCTTCTTTTTTCTGCCCATGGTGCATATAGTTTATGGTATTTTACTTGTGGTGTATTATTTTGTTTATGGTATTTTATTTCTTCTTTTTACTTTGTGTTCTATGTGTTTTACTTTGAAAGTGGTTAATTTTAAGTTCATTTGAGTTTGCCAAAGCAAATCCCAATCAACCAAATTGATCGGTGACAGCAAAGTGTTGAGCATGAAATAACCCTCCATCGACGTTCGTGACTAATACTCCGTGTCATAATTGTAGTATTAATCTCCATAATAGAAGTAACATAATTAGATTAAGGTGTTCATATGACCTTTGTCTTAATCATAGTAGGCTATTATCATAATCCCATTCAGTTTGAAATATAGGTGGGTGTGTGAACATAACGATTGAAAGACGTTTGCAGCACTCCTGACAGGGAGCTAATTATTTGAAGAATAGTAGACTGTGCTTTATAATGAGCGAACAGATATGGCACCAGAGAATCCCATTATAGACATTAAAGGAACAGTTCACCCAAAAATTAAAAGTCTGCCATCATCTACGCAGCCAGTTGAAACCCAGGTGAATTTTGTCCGTATAACACACGGGGAGGTTGCTTTGCCAGCACAACTCGAGAAGAAATCAGTCACCATTGACTTCAGTAGTACAGTACATCCAAAGTCAACGGTGACTGGTTTTCTCTCGAGTTGTTGTGTTACATGGACAAGCTTCACCTGTGTTTCAACTGGCATGAGCAGATGATGACAGCATTTTCATTTTTGGGTGAAATGTCCCTAAAACTATGGATGAAAACAGCAGTCAATAAAAGGCCATATTGACAGGGGTCAAAAGCAATGGAGGATGACTCACTGGAGCCAAACTATTTTCTCCTCACAGCCTGGCAGCAATCATGTGGTCCTCGACCCTCCTCAGCCTGTCCTGTGTGTGACTCAGCCACTGAGTGTCAGTCCCACCCTCCCACAGCTCCCTGCAGCCTGAGTGCATGCTGTGTGTGTTTGTATCTCATCATCAGGTAGTCGGGCTGCCTCCGCAAATAGCCCAGGACCAAGTACGTACTATCCAAACTTCTCCAGTCAAACGATACCTGCATTTGATTCTACTAGGAATCTCGCACACTACGCGCGCTCCATTCCTAGGGTGGGGACTCGACTGACTGACAGACAGACAGACACCGCCCGCCCACCGAGGCAACATCGTGCAACTGTGCGCCATCGGCTCATACCAGGAAGGATTTATGACATCACTGATGCCATCACAATTGCTCGAGTGACATCACTAGTGACATCACAATTGCTCGAGTGACATCACAGATTACATCACAATTGCTCGAGTGGCATCTCTGATGACATCACAATTGCGGGCATCACTGATGACATCACAATCGTGACAGACACCGCCGCCAATGACTACTACGCACGCTCGCTTCCTAGGGTGGAGGAGACTCTGGACTGACAGACAGACACCGCCCACCCACCAAGGCAACATCGTGCATCACAATCGTGACAGACACCGCCGCCACCCAGCCAATTTGAACTAAGAAGATTTGTAGACAGATCTAGGGGAAAATGACTATTTGTATGTATTTGTAAAAAAAAAAATCCTAAACTAAAACTCGTACCACTGTTCCTTCAGGATTTGTAGTTGTCATAGACTGTGCTCCATAGTTGATTGCTCTATTGCTGACAAAAAGTGTGTTACTGTAAGTCGCTTTGGATAAAAGCGTCTGCCAAATGACGTAATGTAATGTAATGTAATTTTTGCTTACAGCCAATCACCGCAAGAGTTCGAGCGCGGTATACAGGTATGTGACGGAGCTGGCAGTTCAGTGTGCCGAGATGCCAAAAGTATGGCTATACTACATGCCTGTGCTGTCTGAGGGAAGAAAGAACAGGCATCGAATGAACTACTCTATTGGTATCGGTATCACTTTAAGGGTACTGGTACTGGTATTGGTACTGGTATCAATATTTTTTAAACGATACCCAGCCCTAACAAGTAGTATTGCCATTATAGACTATAATCTTTCACCATGAAGATTTCTTACTGTCCCTAATCTGGGTTCAACTGGTGTTGTTTCCCCTGATGTCCTGATTTCTGTGCCCCCGCCCCCATAATGCTTCAGAGCTATTCCTCTTTGAAAAGTGTCACTCCCCCCCCCATAATGCTTCAGAACTATTCCACTTTGAAAAGTGTTACTCCCCCCCATAATGCTTCAGAACTATTCCACTTTGAAAAGTGTCACTCCCCCCCATAATGCTTCAGAACTATTCCACTTTGAAAAGTGTTACTCCCCCCCATAATGCTTCAGAGCTATTCCTCTTTGAAAAGTGTCACTCCCCCCCCCATAATGCTTCAGAACTATTCCACTTTGAAAAGTGTTACTCCCCCCCCATAATGCTTCAGAACTATTCCACTTTGTAAAGTGTTACTCCCCCCCATAATGCTTCAGAACTATTCCACTTTGAAAAGTGTTACTCCCCCCCCATAATGCTTCAGAACTATTCCACTTTGTAAAGTGTTACTCCCCCCCATAATGCTTCAGAACTATTCCACTTTGAAAAGTGTTACTCCCCCCCCATAATGCTTCAGAGCTATTCCTCTTTGAAAAGTGTCACTCCCCCCCCATAATGCTTCAGAACTATTCCACTTTGAAAAGTGTTACTCCCCCCCATTATGCTTCAGAACTATTCAACTTTGTAAAGTGTTACTCCCCCCCATAATGCTTCAGAACTATTCCACTTTGAAAAGTGTTACCCCCCCCCCATAATGCTTCAGAACTATTCCATTTTGTAAAGTGTCACTCCCCCCCCCATAATGCTTCAGAACTATTCCATTTTGTAAAGTGTCACTCCCCCCCCCATAATGCTTCAGAACTATTCCACTTTGAAAAGTGTTACTCCCCCCCATAATGCTTCAGAACTATTCCATTTTGTAAAGTGTTACTCCCCCCCCATAATGCTTCAGAACTATTCCATTTTGTAAAGTGTTACTCCCCCCCCATAATGCTTCAGAACTATTCCATTTTGTAAAGTGTTACTCCCCCCCATAATGCTTCAGAACTATTCCATTTTGTAAAGTGTTACTCCCCCCCCATAATGCTTCAGAACTATTCCATTTTGTAAAGTGTCACTCCCCCCCCCATAATGCTTCAGAACTATTCCACTTTGAAAAGTGTTACTCCCCCCCATTATGCTTCAGAACTATTCAACTTTGTAAAGTGTTACTCCCCCCCATAATGCTTCAGAACTATTCCACTTTGAAAAGTGTCACTCCCCCCATATTGCTTCAGAACTATTCAACTTTGTAAAGTGTTGCTCCCCCCCCCCATAATGCTTCAGAACTATTCCACTTTGTAAAGTGTTACTCCCCCCCATAATGTTTCAGAACTATTCCACTTTGTAAAGTGTCACTCCCCCCCATAATGCTTCAGAACTATTCCACTTTGAAAAGTGTTACTCCCCCCCCATAATGCTTCAGAACTATTCCATTTTGTAAAGTGTTACTCCCCCCCATAATGCTTCAGAACTATTCCACTTTGAAAAGTGTCACTCCTCCCCATAATGCTTCAGAACTATTCCACTTTGAAAAGTGTCACTCCCCCCATATTGCTTCAGAACTATTCCACTTTGTAAAGTGTTACTCCCCCCCCCATAATGCTTCAGAACTATTCCACTTTGTAAAGTGTTACTCCCCCCCATAATGCTTCAGAACTATTCCACTTTGTAAAGTGTTACTCCCCCCCCATAATGCTTCAGAACTATTCCACTTTGTAAAGTGTTACCCCCCCCCATAATGTTTCAGAACTATTCCACTTTGAAAAGTGTTACCCCCCCCCCACATTGCTTCAGAACTATTCCACTTTGAAAAGTGTCATTCCCCCCCATAATGCTTCAGAACTATTCCACTTTGAAAAGTGTCACTCCCCCCCCATAATGCTTCAGAACTATTCCACTTTGAAAAGTGTTACTCCCCCCCCATAATGCTTCAGAACTATTCCACTTTGAAAAGTGTTACTCCCCCCCCATAATGCTTCAGAACTATTCCACTTTGAAAAGGGCCATTCCCCCCCCCATATTGCTTCAGAACTATTCCACTTTGAAAAGTTAAGTTAAGTTAAGTTAAGTTATCCTTTATTTATCCCCTTGGGGGAAATTCATCCTCTGCATTTGACCCATCCTCTACTAGGAACCTTCCTAGAACTAGGAGCAGTGGGCAGCCACTGTGCAGCGCCCGGGGACCAACTCCAGTTCTTTTTGCCAGTACCTTGGCCAGGGGCACTGACATTGAAAAGTGTTACTCCCCCCCCATAATGCTTCAGAACTATTCCACTTTGAAAAGTGTCATTCCCCCCCATAATGCTTCAGAACTATTCCACTTTGAAAAGTGTCACTCCCCCCCCATAATGCTTCAGAACTATTCCACTTTGAAAAGTGTTACTCCCCCCCCATAATGCTTCAGAACTATTCCACTTTGAAAAGTGTTACTCCCCCCCCATAATGCTTCAGAACTATTCCACTTTGAAAAGGGCCATTCCCCCCCCCATATTGCTTCAGAACTATTCCACTTTGAAAAGTTAAGTTAAGTTAAGTTAAGTTATCCTTTATTTATCCCCTTGGGGGAAATTCATCCTCTGCATTTGACCCATCCTCTACTAGGAACCTTCCTAGAACTAGGAGCAGTGGGCAGCCACTGTGCAGCGCCCGGGGACCAACTCCAGTTCTTTTTGCCAGTACCTTGGCCAGGGGCACTGACATTGAAAAGTGTTACTCCCCCCCCATAATGCTTCAGAACTATTCCACTTTGAAAAGTGTTACTCCTCCCCCATAATGTTTCAGAACTATTCCACTTTGAAAAGTGTTACTCCCCCCCCATAATGCTTCAGAACTATTCCACTTTGAAAAGTGTTACTCCTCCCCCATAATGTTTCAGAACTATTCCACTTTGAAAAGTGTTACTCCCCCCCCATAATGCTTCAGAACTATTCCACTTTGAAAAGTGTTACTCCTCCCCCATAATGCTTCAGAACTATTCCACTTTGAAAAGTGTTACTCCCCCCCCATAATGCTTCAGAACTATTCCACTTTGTAAAGTGTTACTCCCCCCCATAATGCTTCAGAACTATTCCACATTGAAAAGTGTTACTCCCCCCCCATAATGTTTCAGAACTATTCCACTTTGAAAAGTGTTACTCCTCCCCCATAATGTTTCAGAACTATTCCACTTTGAAAAGTGTTACTCCTCCCCATAATGTTTCAGAACTATTCCACTTTGAAAAGTGTTACTCCCCCCCCCATAATGCTTCAGAACTATTCCACATTGAAAAGTGTTACCCCCCCCCATAATGCTTCAGAACTATTCCACATTGAAAAGTGTTACTCCCCCCCCCATAATGCTTCAGAACTATTCCACATTGAAAAGTGTTACCCCCCCCCCATAACGCTTCAGAACTATTCCACTTTGAAAAGTGTTACTCCTCCCCCATAATGCTTCAGAACTATTCCACTTTGAAAAGTGTTACTCCCCCCCCATAATGCTTCAGAACTATTCCACTTTGTAAAGTGTTACTCCCCCCCATAATGCTTCAGAACTATTCCACATTGAAAAGTGTTACTCCCCCCCCATAATGCTTCAGAACTATTCCACTTTGAAAAGTGTTACTCCTCCCCGATAATGCTTCAGAACTATTCCACTTTGAAAAGTGTTACTCCTCCCCCATAATGCTTCAGAACTATTCCACTTTGAAAAGTGTTACTCCTCCCCATAATGTTTCAGAACTATTCCACTTTGAAAAGTGTTACTCCCCCCCCCATAATGCTTCAGAACTATTCCACATTGAAAAGTGTTACCCCCCCCCCCCATAATGCTTCAGAACTATTCCACATTGAAAAGTGTTACTCCCCCCCCCATAATGCTTCAGAACTATTCCACATTGAAAAGTGTTACCCCCCCCCCATAATGCTTCAGAACTATTCCACTTTGAAAAGTGTTACTCCTCCCCCATAATGCTTCAGAACTATTCCACTTTGAAAAGTGTTACTCCCCCCCCATAATGCTTCAGAACTATTCCACTTTGTAAAGTGTTACTCCCCCCCATAATGCTTCAGAACTATTCCACATTGAAAAGTGTTACTCCCCCCCCATAATGTTTCAGAACTATTCCACTTTGAAAAGTGTTACTCCTCCCCCATAATGCTTCAGAACTATTCCACATTGAAAAGTGTTACTCCTCCCCCATAATGCTTCAGAACTATTCCACTTTGAAAAGTGTTACTCCTCCCCATAATGTTTCAGAACTATTCCACTTTGAAAAGTGTTACTCCCCCCCCATAATGCTTCAGAACTATTCCACTTTGAAAAGTGTCACTCCTCCCCCATAATGTTTCAGAACTATTCCACTTTTAAAAGTGTTACTCCCCCCCATAATGCTTCAGAACTATTCCACTTTGAAAAGTGTCACTCCTCCCCCATAATGTTTCAGAACTATTCCACTTTGAAAAGTGTTACTCCCCCCCCATAATGTTTCAGAACTATTCCACTTTGTAAAGTGTTACTCCCCCCCATAATGTTTCAGAACTATTCCACTTTGAAAAGTGTTACTCCTCCCCATAATGTTTCAGAACTATTCCACTTTGAAAAGTGTTACTCCTCCCCCATAATGTTTCAGAACTATTCCACTTTGAAAAGTGTTACTCCTCCCCCATAATGTTTCAGAACTATTCCACTTTGAAAAGTGTTACTCCTCCCCATAATGTTTCAGAACTATTCCACTTTGAAAAGTGTTACTCCTCCCCCATAATGCTTCAGAACTATTCCACTTTGTAAAGTGTTACTCCCCCCCATAATGCTTCAGAACTATTCCACTTTGAAAAGTGTTACTCCTCCCCCATAATGCTTCAGAACTATTCCACTTTGAAAAGTGTTACTCCCCCCCATTATGCTTCAGAACTATTCCACTTTGTAAAGTGTCACTCCTCCCCCATAATGCTTCAGAACTATTCCACTTTGAAAAGTGTTACTCCTCCCCCATAATGTTTCAGAACTATTCCACATTGAAAAGTGTTACCCCCCCCCCATAATGCTTCAGAACTATTCCACTTTGAAAAGTGTTACTCCTCCCCCATAATGCTTCAGAACTATTCCACTTTGAAAAGTGTTACTCCCCCCCCATAATGCTTCAGAACTATTCCACTTTGTAAAGTGTTACTCCCCCCCATAATGCTTCAGAACTATTCCACATTGAAAAGTGTTACTCCCCCCCCATAATGTTTCAGAACTATTCCACTTTGAAAAGTGTTACTCCTCCCCCATAATGCTTCAGAACTATTCCACATTGAAAAGTGTTACTCCTCCCCCATAATGCTTCAGAACTATTCCACTTTGAAAAGTGTTACTCCCCCCCCATAATGCTTCAGAACTATTCCACATTGAAAAGTGTTACTCCTCCCCATAATGTTTCAGAACTATTCCACTTTGAAAAGTGTTACTCCCCCCCCATAATGCTTCAGAACTATTCCACTTTGAAAAGTGTCACTCCTCCCCCATAATGTTTCAGAACTATTCCACTTTGAAAAGTGTTACTCCCCCCCATAATGCTTCAGAACTATTCCACTTTGAAAAGTGTCACTCCTCCCCCATAATGTTTCAGAACTATTCCACTTTGAAAAGTGTTACTCCCCCCCCATAATGTTTCAGAACTATTCCACTTTGAAAAGAGTCACTCCTCCCCCATAATGTTTCAGAACTATTCCACTTTGAAAAGTGTTACTCCCCCCCATAATGCTTCAGAACTATTCCACTTTGAAAAGTGTCACTCCTCCCCCATAATGTTTCAGAACTATTCCACTTTGAAAAGTGTTACTCCCCCCCCATAATGTTTCAGAACTATTCCACTTTGTAAAGTGTTACTCCCCCCCATAATGCTTCAGAACTATTCCACTTTGAAAAGTGTTACTCCCCCCCCATAATGCTTCAGAACTATTCCACATTGAAAAGTGTTACTCCTCCCCCATAATGTTTCAGAACTATTCCACTTTGAAAAGTGTTACTCCTCCCCCATAATGTTTCAGAACTATTCCACATTGAAAAGTGTTACTCCCCCCCATAATGCTTCAGAACTATTCCACTTTGAAAAGTGTTACTCCTCCCCCATAATGTTTCAGAACTATTCCACTTTGTAAAGTGTTACTCCTCCCCCATAATGTTTCAGAACTATTCCACATTGAAAAGTGTTACTCCTCCCCCATAATGCTTCAGAACTATTCCACTTTGAAAAGTGTTACTCCTCCCCATAATGCTTCAGAACTATTCCACTTTGAAAAGTGTTACTCCTCCCCCATAATGCTTCAGAACTATTCCACTTTGAAAAGTGTTACTCCTCCCCCATAATGCTTCAGAACTATTCCACTTTGAAAAGTGTTACTCCTCCCCCATAATGCTTCAGAACTATTCCACTTTGAAAAGTGTTACTCCTCCCCATAATGCTTCAGAACTATTCCACTTTGAAAAGTGTTACTCCCCCCCCATAATGTTTCAGAACTATTCCACTTTGAAAAGTGTTACTCCTCCCCCATAATGCTTCAGAACTATTCCACTTTGAAAAGTGTTACTCCTCCCCATAATGCTTCAGAACTATTCCACTTTGAAAAGTGTTACTCCGCCCCCATAATGCTTCAGAACTATTCCACATTGAAAAGTGTTACTCCCCCCCCATAATGCTTCAGAACTATTCCACATTGAAAAGTGTTACTCCCCCCCCATAATGCTTCAGAACTATTCCACATTGAAAAGTGTTACTCCCCCCCCATAATGTTTCAGAACTATTCCACTTTGAAAAGTGTTACTCCTCCCCCATAATGCTTCAGAACTATTCCACATTGAAAAGTGTTACTCCTCCCCCATAATGCTTCAGAACTATTCCACTTTGAAAAGTGTTACTCCTCCCCCATAATGCTTCAGAACTATTCCACATTGAAAAGTGTTACTCCTCCACACACACAGACAATCTCCCCCTGATATCTACAATGTGCTGCTGAATTCCTCCGTGTTGCACTCTTGTCTGCTCTGTCTTTGCTCAGTTTTTCCAGTGCAAATATTTTGATTTGCTTTTCAGTTTGAAGCCAGTCATGATGGCACATCTGTCAAACGTTGATCTTGAAAGACAACCTGGTAGCACAGTCTGATCCCTTGAGACATTCCTCCACACAGCAGCAATGTGACTTGATCTTTACATTAACACTTTAACAGTGCATTGATGGCGACAGCAATACAGCCCCCCGGCTTGTTCTTAATGTAACATATGAGAAGTAGGCAGTATAAAACAACTATTCATACTGAACATTTCATTGTTATGCTTGTTATTTTTCCCCTTTTGCTTTTTTTTTTTGAAATGCCCGAAGCAGCAATTTCTCAATTGTTTTCAATTGCTGTTGATGTGTTTGTTGCAGGAGGACTCTAGTCTATTATAGTCTTCAACTTTAGAGGGGACTTGGTACATTATAACTATGGGTGTGAGAGTGTCTCTTAGCGCTTTGGTGGATTGTTTCTTCTTCCCTTCAAATGTATGTTTAAGTCAAATCGAATGGAAGCACACCACCACAACACTCAGCCCTTTCTACTTGGCTGGAGCATTCCCCAGAGGTGTGAGACTCACTGCGGCAGGCGAGCAGCTCCTCTAAGCTTTTGATATGGGCCCTGCTGAGAGAGTTCTGTGGAACATCTCTGCTCTCCTCAGCAAAGCAAAAGGGCTGCGCATTTAGAGACACAACATGTTTGTGTTGCTGTGCACGGACGTGTGTGTGTGTGTGTGTGTGTGTGTGTGTGTGCACACACACACGAGGTGACTCAAGACCGTTGTCATATCATCAAATCCCTTTGACTTCCCAGAGTGGGTAATCTGCCCAGCAAAAAGCAGTTGCCAAGTAAATCCCCTTATCAATTTCCTTCCCCAAAACCTCTTGTCACATGATGTACTCCTGCAAAACCTCTCGTCACATGATGTACTCCTGCAAAATCTCTCGTCACATGATGTACTCCTGTAACAAAACCTCTCGTCACATGATGTACTCCTGTAACAAAACCTCTCGTCACATGATGTACTCCTGTAACAAAACCTCTCGTCACATGATGTACTCCTGTAACAAAACCTCTCGTCACATGATGTACTCCTGTAACAAAACCTCTCGTCACATGATGTACTCCTGTAACAAAACCTCTCGTCACATGATGTACTCCTGTAACAAAACCTCTCATCACATGATGTACTCCTGTAACAAAACCTCTCGTCACATGATGTACTCCTGTAACAAAACCTCTCGTCACATGATGTACTCCTGTAACAAAACCTCTCGTCACATGATGTACTCCTGTAACAAAACCTCTCGTCACATGATGTACTCCTGTAACAAAACCTCTCGTCACATGATGTACTCCTGTAACAAAACCTCTCGTCACATGATGTACTCCTGTAACAAAACCTCTCGTCACATGATGTACTCCTGTAACAAAACCTCTCGTCACATGATGTACTCCTGTAACAAAACCTCTCGTCACATGATGTACTCCTGTAACAAAACCTCTCGTCACATGATGTACCGTAAATTCCGGACTATAAGACGCACCGGTGTATAAGCCGCGGGACCAAAATTGACTATTTTTTTCTTCTATAAGCCGCACCGGACTATAAGCCGCGGGTGTTTTGATGTTTAATTACCATATGAAAGGGTTCGTGCACAGAGAGGAATGTCGGGAAAGAGATCGCTGTTTGGGGAAGCTCCCATTTATTAACATTTCAACAAAACAAAACAAAAGTCAGGTCACTAATCCCCAGACAAAATCACACAACAATAGGCTACCGTATATGTGCAGCAAACCTGTAACCAGAGAAGTCAAGTCACTAATCCTCGTCTTCCTCTTCTTCCTGCGTACTGAAACCACCAAAGTCCTCATCTTCAGTGTCGGAAACGAACAGGTTCAGGGTGGCTTCGTCAACCACTCTCCTCTCTCCTTCAGGTGCCATGGCACGAGTCCGATACCTCACGAGTCCGACACCTCACGAGTCCGAAAAAAGAGGCTAACTTCCCCCAGACCCTAACCCAAAACCTAACCTCTCCCACCCCCACGCCTAAACCTAACATCCCCCAGACCCTAACCCAAAACCTAACCTCTCCCACCCCCACGCCTAAACCTAACCTCCCCCAGACCCTAACCCAAAACCATGAGGTGTCGGACTCGTGAGGTATCGGACTCGTGAGGTATCGGACTAGGGGGCAGTCCCCGTGGCGTCATCCTCTTCATCCCGCAGCAGTCCAGCGTTTTGGAACCCGTTGGTAATTGTGGATGTTTTCACACTCCTATAATATTCCGTGATCTTCCTTTGTGTGAATTCGCCGAAGTTTGTGATTTTCTCCTGATAGTCGGGAGGGAGTTGTTCAGTAGTTCTCCCCCGGACGGACAGTCCCTTTTGCCCAGGTTACGCGCGGCTGCTCTGTTTGATCGGCGGCTGCTCTCTTTTAATGCGAGATTGACTGCTTTCAACTTGAAAGCTGCCTCGTGTGAATTTCTGCGTACCTTCCCCATGGTAAGTGAGAGTGTTGCTTCTACTGCTCGTCTTGTTGTGAATATTCCTTGATCTTCCTTTGTGTGAATTCGCCGAAGTTTGTGATTTTCTCCTGGTAGTCGGGGGAGGGAGTTGTTGCCCGAGTGGCCGTTTGCTTACCGTAATTACCATATGTAAGTGGTCACGCACAGAGGGGATTGTCGGGAAGAGATGGCTGTTTGAGGAAGCTCCCATTTACCGTATTACAACATTTCAACAAAACAACATAACACAACACCACCGTTGTTTATTTTTACAGTGCACACAGTGTCCGCGGTGTGGTGAAAAGAGGGCAAGAGAGGAAATTAAAACAGAAGTGGATTTATAGTTAGAAAGAGTGCTAAAAAAGAGAGATTTTTTTTTTTTTTTTTTTTTTTTCTGAAAAAATCCATAGATAAGACGCACCGTTATATAAGCCGCAGGGGCCAAAAAACGGGAAAAAAGCCGCGGCTTATAGTCCGGAATTTACGGTACTCTCGTCACATGATGTACTCCTGCAAATGATATTGGATCTGATCCTCTGCTGCACAGCTCCAATCAAATGGGCTCGCTCTTGTGTAGCAATTGTGGCTGGTAGGCAGCCCACATCATCATCTTATTCTGATATGTTTTACTATTATCCTCTTTGGTTCTCATCAATCACAAAGCAACCACTGCTATTCTCTGAGTTGAGATTCAGATCATTACAGACATGATGAGAAGGCAAAATGATAGGCGGCGGTGTGCAGCCATTAAATTCAAACTATGGTAATTCACAGTAATACGTATCAAATATCTACAATGCTGACAATATTTCAGGCTCTAAAGACGATCCATTGCAAAGTGGGGTCCGATTTTAATGAAACGTACACGAGGTAGTGGGCTGCGGGTGGATCTGGAACTTAACAGGGTTCTTTGGTGCTTGTGTAACCGTCCCGAGTGGTAGCGAGTAGGTTGGTTAAACTCACTCCCCAGTATCAAGGCCCGTTAACCAGCGCTGGCTGTCTCGGCATTAGTGGTTAGCGCGTGTGCGCTTTGGAAGCGGGAGGCTCGCTGGATCGAATCCCGCTCCACCCCTCGGCAAGCCCTTAACATAGGTTGCTGCCAGTGCTGTTAACACAACGCAGGTGGTTACACTTGGTTGTGCCTTTGAAACACCAGGAGATATTGCTTCAAAATGCTCCTTATTGGTTCCTGAGTTTGGGGAGCCTCTGAAGGCAAAGAACCAGGGCTTTTACAAGGTGTGTGCGTGTGGAAATACAGATCAGCCATTCACATTCAGCTCAATTGAGTGCAATCACTACTCGCCCCATGGGGAGATCTCCAGTCCTCACCTTATCTCCTCGGCTGTGCTGCAGATAGTCCCCACTGCCGATCTCACAGCACATCACATTGTCCACGGTGCAGATCTGGACTAATTTGTTTCTCATCTCATCTGAATACCTTGCATAGCATGATGCCGCGGTGCTGAATCCAGCTCTGGCTTCCGCTATGCCATTTTGCCTCTCAAATGGCCAAAGGCAGAAACCTTCTACAAAGCTCTAAAAAACGTAACTAATCTACACCATCCATCCACTATAGCATCCACTCGCCTCCATCAGAGAGAGGATCTAGCTTTTATCGTCGTCTGTGAAACGGAATTAAGAGGCACGTTCTCTTTTACAAACACCCGAATGTCTCAGAGAGGGCCGTCAACCAACTGGGCAGTTGTGTGAATGCTAATGTCGACTTCTTCTCCGGCAGAAAGACATCAGCATGCCTCAGCTTACTGCAGCAGGTAGGCCGGCCGACATTCATTTTTTGGGAGGGAGAGAAGGGACAACCATGATTGCATTGTGCTGCGGCCGCTACAAACCAATTTTGAGCTCTGAAAACAAAGTTCCATCATTGAGTTTTATTGCTATGCAGGAATTGAGGCAAAACCCTGCACCTGTGGCAATGTTGTTAGCTCAGTGTTGTCTATAGGGAGTCTCTCTATAATATATTCTCTTGCATTCTATACAGGGGAGGCATTTGCAACCACCACCACCACCACCGCATTCATTTGTAAGGTTTTGCTTTTCAGGTATAGAAAAAGCCACCCAGTCTGGTTTCTCTCTTTGTGCTGCTGATATCTCACTTAATGATGACTCTGGTTCCTCCATGCATCCTACCAACAATCTAATATCTTTCCGATGCAGCTGTTTCTATGACAACGCACTAGCCCTGGCTGTAACTTTAAAGCATGAACACAAAAGCCAGATAATGGATTTGATTGGTCTCTCTTCTCTTCTTCTGAGATCTGGGATCATGGTAACCTCGCAAGGCAGCTGGATTCACGCGCGATCATGAGATCACGATCACACGACAAATCCCTCTTGCCACGCTCCAAATCTATTGGTTTGAACAGTCCAGAGGTTTGCACCAATCAGCATCCAGAGGCAGCTACAGGCAGGCATGTGTCCAAAAGCAAAGATATGATTTTTGATTTGAGAGAATCACCATCACCGTCTACTGTGATAAAAGGTGCCCACATTGACCTAGTCCTAGTGGATAGCTACAAACATCTGGGTATCGTTCTTGATAACAAACTATATGTTTCGAACCCCATGTTAACGCTACCTCTCAAACGGTCCAACAACGTATTTCGTTTTTGAGGAAAATGAATTATTTTAATGTTTCTTCTGAGATGATGACTCTGTTTAACAGGAGCTTCATTCAGTCTGTTTTAACCTTTTGTTTTATTGCCTGGTTTGGTCATTTAAACGTGTCAAATAAGAACAGACTTAGTAGTCTTGTCACTTAAGAATTGGCTGTCTATTACAACATGGACCTTTGGTAGAAAGGTCACCTGCTTATTCAGCTGCATTGTGACATCCAGGTGAACCTCTTTCAGTATGTTCCAGGCAGCTGGAGGAGGACCTGTCTTTATGTTATGAAATCAGAGCCGCATCCTCGCCTGCAGCAGGTATTGGACCCGTGTATTATAGAAAGGGTCGAAATGAAGAGAACCTTGGGCTTTTCTCTGCGCTGCCTTCCTTATTGCGTTTGACAGGACAGTGACCACACATCTCAATCCTGACAGCACAGTGACCACACATCTCAATCCTGACAGTACAGTGACCACACAACTCAATCCTGTCACAGTGACCACACAACTCAATCCTGTCACAGTGACCACACAACTCAAACCTGTCACAGTGACCACACAACTCAATCCTGTCACAGTGACCACACAACTCAAACCTGTCACAGTGACCACACAACTCATTCCTGTCACAGTGACCACACAACTCAATCCTGTCACAGTGACCACACAACTCAATCCTGTCACAGTGACCACACAACTCATTCCTGTCACCAGCTCAAATTGAGGCCTTGAAGAAAGTGCTGTGCCACTGACCCTTGGGCTTCACACAGAGCCTCTCCTGCTAAACCCCACCTGAGGATGTGTTGTCCACTTTGCAGCTGTCTCCGCTTGCAACGTGATGCAAAAAAAACAAAAAACAAGTTAAAATGCGATGGTTCCTGGTGTGTTGATGCACACTCCTCCTCAGTGTGAGTCTGTTGCCAATCAGCAGAGCTGAGTGAAATTAATCACCCTCTCAGCTGTCAGTTGGCGTCAGCCAGGAGTCATCCATCTTTGAACCCCACGTCAGTAATTTGGCGATATTGGTTCTTTTTGATGAATTCCCTGCCTGAGTGTCTGCCAGCTGAGAGCTGGAGTTCAGAGACAATGACAGATTGATGATGCTTGTATATATCCTCTAATTCCATGGCCCCTCCAAACCTTACAGTGATTACGCCCGTGTAAAAGAGTCAATACAGATATATGGTGCACTCCTAAACGTGATGATAGATGAATCATTGTTTGAGCGTCTTCAAATGTGCTCTGTCAGCAGGAGCTTGGATGTTTGTGGCATCTGTTGTGGTGGTGAAGCAGCCGCAGCTGATGTGAGGCTAGTAGGAGAGCGTAGTGCTGAGGATTGTTTGCTGGTGTTTACATCAGCTTTACTGGTGACACATCTCAAGATAACAACAGCGTGGATTTCAGTCTGTATCCACAAAGTGAAGCTATATGGAAACAGTATACTTTGTCAAGCCTGCAGCAGAAAAGGCTCATTCAGCAGGTGTTATTCCCATTGCCGCATCCCTCGATTTTCTTTTGGGGACAAACATGTTGTTTAGTTCAAGGCCTCTCCAGGGGCGCGTCAGAGACGTAAACAGCACTGTTAGGACATTATTATTTCTCATTTGACACATTTTTGAAGTCAGAATAAAATCCTGCTTTCCGGTGGGGGGTCCTCTTGTGCGCACATATCCAAAAAAACCTTTACATTAAACTATTCGCTCATAAATGGGAATTAATGGACATTATCTTCCACACAATTGAACCTATTGAGCAGAAATATTTGAATCTTAATTATTATTTCTTCTCTAACGTACATGTCAAGATGAAAAATGATCCAAATTAGTCGGTTTAATTGGTCTGCTGTCTTGAGAATTTCCAACTTCTTTTTTTTGGCCACCAGTCTGCCTTCTTCACCATTCTCGTCAAGAAACGGACGGATTCCCTCTGTACGCGTTACGTGTCAAAGTTCATAGGTTCATTAAGTTCAATGTCTGCAAACTAACATAATTGGTCTCAGAGAGGAAGGTGCTGCTTTGGAAAACCACATAGACTACTGTAAAATGGGAGGTCACTCATGTTACAGCGAGCGAGGAAAATAACATTGCTGTTTGGTTTTTACAAAATGGAGTAGCCTAGCTATGTCTGAGTTGTTTGTCAGTGTATTTCCACCGGGTCCTCTGTTAGATCTTAGCAGCATTTTGAAGGTGTGGGTCACAGGAAATGTAATTTTCCTCAGCAGATGGTCTCATCTGGCTTATCACAGTTTGCTACCTTGACATGAATATTTCTCTCTCTGTTCTTCCATGTCTCTCTCTCTCTCTCTGTTCTTCCAGGTCTCTCTCTCTCTCTCTCTCTCTCTCTCTCTCTCTCTCTCGCTTTTTCAATGCATCCTGGAAGATGAGCCAGAACATCTCAATCAATGTTTCTTTTTATTTTTTATATCTTACCTGCTCATTATATTGCCTGCCTGTTATAGGAGTAGGACAGATCTCACAGTCTATCCATCTATTATATGAACTCATAGCTTTCACTCGTGTGACTCCACCCTGTTTTGTCTGCCTGGAAACAACTCGCCTGTTGGTGTTGATGGAAAATATTGTCAATCCTAGATGCTGTGTAGTGTGCGTGGGTGTTACATTACACTCTATATTTCAGTTAACAGTTATCAGCATTGCACCCCCCCCCCCCCTCTCTCCACGCACGCACGCACGCACACACACACACACACACACACGTGTGCGCACACACACGCACACGCACACACACACACACACACACACACACACACACACACACACACACCGCACTGCCTGTAGCCATGGAAACCCAGTCCTCCATGATCCCTCCAAGGCAATACCTTATTAAAGTGAAATTTTGTAATTTAATGTAATGGAATAGCTACTGTAATTGGATTAGGATACTATTACATCCATTACCCTTATCTTCACAGCTCCCCCTGAAATCTCTGAAACATTCCCCTCACTGATGTACTTTCTAACAGTGGCGGGTCCCTTAGCACAGCAAGTGCAAAAGCATTTCAGACAAGAATATCGCTCAAGCGTTCCTAGAAAGATATGCTATAACCATTAAAAGCACTGATAGCGCCACGCTATATATTACTGCCCTCGGAAGAAATCACTTTATCTCACAAAATAGAATTAAGCAAAGTTTTATTTTCGAGATTGCGACGACTACGCCTTTTTTGAAAATACACAAAGCCTTCTGAGGGGCTTTTATGGGCCCTGGGGGCAGAAAGCGTACGCAGCACACGAAGGACCTTGTCATCTTTTCAAGTCGAGCAAAAAAGAAAAAGAAAACTTAAAGAGCCCCTTAAGTAAAAAAAACATTGTTTTTCTTCTTGTTCCTTCAGTTTGAGCTTCACTGTGCAGAGTCATGTCTGTGCAGTTTGACACTAGAAGGCTGTTTCCACAATTGTCTGCTGAAAGTGGTAAGTTTCTCTGAGCTCACGGAAAAGGCCATTTCCTACGAGCATGATTTGTGACATCACAAATACTTGTAGCCAATCCCTGTCCAGTATTCAGCAGTTAAAGCTGCAGTATAGGCAGTTTTAAACAATAACATAAATGGAATGTTAACATAGCAACATAGCAGAGTAGAATCCGAATTACCCTCGTTTGTGTGCTGTGGTTGGCTGTTCTAGCTAACCCTAATTGGTTGCTTTTTGTCAGACCTACACCAAAATGATGATGAAATAATGTTGTCTATTGCTGCTTTAAATTTTAGAAATCAACAATATTTGCATATTTACAGATTCTGTAATCTTTTTTAATGAGGGAGAAGAAAGAAATTTGACTTTAGGGGGTCTTTAAAAAGAAAGAAAGCAAAGCATCAGAAATGATGTTGGTATTTGCATTTAACACCCACAATACGAGCACGCTGATACACAATTAGAAATTGTCACCTACCATTTTTAGCACTCAAAGAGTGAATTAAATCGAATAAAACAACAAGTTTAACAACATTACCAGGGGCTGTTAGTAGATCACCAGCATCTCCCTATACTGTTAATGATATTCATTCACACTGAGCATGCTACATTATACTGCGTCTCGCAGCCTGCCACCTGCAGCTGCTGCCATGTTCCTGTGGCTGACTCCAGCTGCCTGCTGGAGGGTTTATGGGGGGGGGATTTGGAGGCCCAGGCAGATGTAACAGCTGAGTTGACATTAGCCTGCGTGGGACAACACACTGCTCAGATAGAGAGGGATGCTCTGCACTGCTAACACTGTTGCCTGCTTCATTATGTCCCAGACACGCTCTCTAACCTGCTAGCCAAAGTATATTTTCTGCCCACTGCCTGTGCGTATTTTAGGCCATGGAGATAGAAGGTTGGTTTGTCCAGGTGCGAACACCCACTAGACCTACAAATTTTGGCTACCCGGGTCGACACCGAAGAAGAATAGCTGTCACCTATGGCAGCTAACAGGGATCCGAATAAATTGAATCCTGGGTAACTTGTAGAAGAAACTTTCCAGAAAATGTCTGAGGAATGTTGGATCCCCGTGGCCGTACGTGTCAAAATCTGAAGACATATCACACATACGGTATATTACCCGGCAGAGAAATAAGCTTCAAAGTCAATACAGTGACATTTTAATCAACAATTTAATACTTGCAGGCAGGTCTCAGGGCTACGCTTTAGGTTAAGGAAATGACTGACACATTCTGTCTGCGTTAAGGATCTGCTGTCAGTGTGGATCGCCCGGTCTGTCTTCTTCATTCCAGCAGCAGACGTGCCCCAGTGCTACAAATTTAGGTGGACAGGTCAAAGCCTATATTCATGGTGAGGGGGATGACTTCATATTCCACATACTGCTAGATGCATCGGCTACATGTGTCCAATTACGGCAAATGTCAGAGTGAGTGTCATTCATCCTACTTGCAAGTTGTCTCTAGTTCTGCAGTTTAGTCATGAGTGTGCACTGTGCAGATGCAAACACTCCGATACAAAATGATGAAGCCATCCACTCTTTATCTATCCCGGTGGTTCTCAACCTTTTTGAGCCGCGACCCCCAAAAAACCTTAGGCTGGGGTTCATGACCCCTCTTCTGCCGCAACCCAACCCAACGACAGTGCGCACGCATTCACACACTGATTTCATTCACTCACTGAAATGTTTTTTTTTATAGTTTATATCGCTTTATAATCAGCGTTGGGCAAGTTACTTTCAAAATGTAATATACTACATATTACTAGTTACTTTCATTTGAAAGTACTTGGAAGTTACTTTCCAATATTACTTTCTGTGTAGAGTAACTTGTTACTTATTAGACTACTTTTGCATTACTTTTACCAAATCAACAGCAGCAGCAGAATGACATCGCTGCCCCGGAACCATCCCGAAAAATAATTTCAACCGCCTTGAAGTCAGTGTAAACAATCCAAGATTCTAATGTTATTCTTTTCCTTTGTTATTGTTATCTCTAGTGGTTATTTGCATAAAAACACAGTTTGATTAGGAAATGATTGAATCTTTTATTATGTGCTTTGATTTAATAAAATATAACTCAATTTGTAACTTGAGTTACTTGACAAAGTAACTGGTATAATATTACTGAAATCCTATAAGTAATAAGTTATATTACTGATACTTCCCCCCCAAATAATCTCATGACCCCCTGGGAGGGGGGGGGGACCACCAGGTTGAGAACCACTGATCTACCCTCTCTCTCTTCTCCCCACAACCGGTGCACTTATTTTCTGTGTCCGTGCCGGGGCAAATCCTACTGCACCAAGTTCACAGATACATCTGAATAAAACAAATTAAATATTTATCAGGGTTGAGGGGGCCCTCTGTCTCAATGCGAGAATGCTGGAGAATTACATTTGTTCCACTTGATGAACTCAAATGCTCTGTGCTCTTTGAGCTCTTCTGGGAGAGTAGCCTCCAAACAGAACGGTGCAAGCGCCCATCTACTGTACGCTCCATTAACATCTAAACCATCAAACATGGTGCTATTCATTTTGATCCCACATGACTTCACACACACGGTCTAATGCAAGCGCAGAGATGAATAGATGGCCATTGAGGCTGCATGGATCCCGTCGATTCTTCACATTCACTTAGACCACGTTATTGTCTAGGGCCACTGGTTTAGACCACGTTATTGTCTAGTGCCACTGGTTTAGACCACGTTATTGTCCAGGGCCACTGGTTTAGACCACGTTATTGTCCAGGGCCACTGGTTTAGACCACGTTATTGTCTAGGGCCACTGGTTTAGACCACGTTATTGTCTAGTGCCACTGGTTTAGACCATGTTATTGTCTAGGGCCACTGGTTTAGACCACGTTGTCTAGGGCCACTGGTTTAGACCATGTTATTGTCCAGGGCCACTGGTTTAGACCATGTTATTGTCTAGGGCCACTGGTTTAGACCACGTTATTGTCTAGGGCCACTGGTTTAGACCACGTTATTGTCCAGGGCCACTGGTTTAGACCATGTTATTGTCCAGGGCCACTGGTTTAGACCACGTTATTGTCCAGGGCCACTGGTTTAGAGCATGTTATTGTCTAGGGCCACTGGTTTAGACCACGTTATTGTCCAGGGCCACTGGTTTAGACCATGTTATTGTCTAGGGCCACTGGTTTAGACCACGTTATTGTCTAGGGCCACTGGTTTAGACCACGTTATTGTCCAGGGCCACTGGTTTAGACCATGTTATTGTCTAGGGCCACTGGTTTAGACCACGTTATTGTCCAGGGCCACTGGTTTAGACCACGTTATTGTCCAGGGCCACTGGTTTAGACCACGTTATTGTCTAGGGCCACTGGTTTAGACCACGTTATTGTCTAGAGCCACTGGTTTAGACCACGTTATTGTCTAGGGCCACTGGTTTAGACCACGTTATTGTCTAGAGCCACTGGTTTAGACCACATTATTGTCTAGGGCCACTGGTTTAGACCACGTTGTCTAGGGCCACTGGTTTAGACCACGTTATTGTCTAGGGCCACTGGTTTTCGAGTGAGTTTCAGGATATTGTTGCAGAACACGTGTGAAGGGATCATTCAGAAGTGTAAAACAGGATATCCATCTATTATATCCCCAATGGGATAGTTAGAATGCGCTATAAAGTGATTTTTCATTGCAGTGCGACTTTAAAGGTGCATTAAGTAATCTGTGACCTCTGTCACCCTCTAGTGGCAACGAGTAGAAATTACATCATCAACAAGACAAGAGAGTCATCAGCAGCAGCCACCATCACCCAACCCGCCTCCAGCTCTTGAGGGACGGTGGGTGGCCTGTAACTGACATAAGTAACGTTACATTTTCCCAAAAGAGACAAGTAAGCTAATTAAACTAAGTAAGCTAATTAAAGCTGAGCTCCCACAGAAACCAGTGAAGATGCAATGGATCACGATGCAAAATACTATAATAAAAATTATAGTGCTTTACCATTCGCGTTTTTGGCAACAGTAAATGCACAACAAAAATCATCCATGTTGTCCTCCACTCTCTCTTCTCCCTTTTCCTATCAAATATGTTAAGAATCATTCGCTTCACAGAGAAGAAAAAAAGAAAAGTCTTGTAATATTAATTTCGCCCTGCCTGTCAGCGTTGCTGATTGTGGTTGTTGGCTCAGTGTCTGTGGCCGTGCAGCTCCTGACCTTAATTACATGAATCTGCTGGCAGGTCATGTCTCTGCCTTCCCGTTAGCTGCAGCGACACGGTGTTAACGATGCGTCAAGCCGCTCGGCTCTGTCGCCATTTCTTTTGGGCTAAATTGCGATGATTCACATGAGTGCGCCATTAGGAAATGGATGTTTTTAACGACCCATGTGAGGAGAGCGAGTGGGTTGAAAGTGCAGGATTTCTGAAAGGGAGGCACCCTAATAGCCCACTCTGTGTGTGTGGCAGACTGGATTGTGTGTCGTTTGTGTGTGTGTGTGTGTGTGTGTGTGTGTGGGTGTGTGCTGTGGGTGTGTGCGTTTGTTTGTGTAGTCTTGGGAATGAGCTTTGGCAGGGATAGATAGGGGCTGCGTATATATTTGACTTCCAATTTCGACTCAAACCTCTCTTTTACTGTATATGACTCAAACACATCAACAGATCCGTCCTCCGATATCTTTATAGACTCATATTTGTGACTCACTGGAAAGTTCATTTCAAAAGCTATCTTTAGTGCGACGTGTAAAAAATAAATCCATTCGGTGCGAATAAGACAACAACAAAGGCACTTATGTGGGTGGTGATGCCTCACTTTGCGTGGACGAAGCCAGAGGCAGCGTTCAGTTCTCTGTGTGTTGCTTGGACATCTCTGTTAGGCACTCAGCCTGTTAAGAGCTGTGCACAAACGGCACACACACACTTAAGTCTTAGGCCTCACAAGGACGATCTGTTGTTTACTAAATGCCTGCACGGGCTTTTAAGGATGCAGAGTGTTTTTCCCTTTGACTCAGAACAGCTTTAGAAAAAAGGGAAGCATGTCCAAGGAGCTTAGACCGCCCGCTCTCTGATCTCCGCCACTTAAACGCTTAAAAGGGCATATTTTGCTCATTTGGGTTTTAATTCATTCATTCTTCATGGAGACTTTAGCAGCGTTTGCCCACTTCTTTCTTCTGCTGCCTCATGGCACTGGCTGGCTGCATGGCAGAGCGCCACAGTGCAGCCAAGGAAGGTTTCCTCCCCCTCGCAGATAGCTGAGGTTTGCCGTGAGGTGTGTGTTGAGGTCGAGACCACCTAAACCGAGTCAAGACCAAGGGGTGGGCGAGACCACCTAAACCGAGTCAAGACCAAGGGGTGGGCGAGACCACCTAAACCGAGTCAAGACCAAGGGGCGCGACCGAGAGCGACACCAGACCAATACGAGACCGTTTTCAAGACCGACTCTAATGCATGGCTTGCTGAGTGTTTTTTCTTCCCACTTGTTTTGCAAAGAAACTCTTTGTGGTTTGTATCAGCAAATCTGATGATTTGGACGACATCTCTGCAGTCACTGCTCTGCTCTCCCATGCCTTGTCTCCTTGTGTTGTCTTCATTGGCACATGAGGGGAGTAGGTTCAGCAGCCGTGACATTTTCAAACTGCAAAGTTATTGGTTGCAATTGAAGGGGGGGGGGATTTTTACACCCAATTACATTAAAAATAAAAAATCAGACAACACACAGGCAGGTAATGATGTCACTGCAGTTGTGGTCTCGACTGGCCTTGAAATAAAATCCCGAGTCCGGCTTGCCCGAGACCGAGTCAAGACCAAGACCGAGGGAGAGCGAGTTCGCGAGACGAGACCGAGACCATCGAAATGTGGTCTCGAGACCAAGACCGGTCTCGAGTACCCCAACACCGCCGTGAGGCTGACCCGTCGTACGGCTGAGCAGAAGAAGCCCCCCTACCCCCCCCCCCCCCCTCACCACCACTCCTCCACTTTGTAGGCTGCACAGTGCCTTCCCTCTCATTCCCTCCACACTGTAAAAAGGTGTGGCCACGGCTCCCTCTGGGACCCGTTCAACTTCTAATAAAGCCTCCTGCTATGGAGATGCTGTGTCGTTTCAGGGGCCATTAATGGTTGGAGTGCGGCGGTGCATATATAGAGCGGCGCTATCATCACACTGGAGTATAGCAGAGCACCCGGGGAACCCAACCTCCTATATACATGTATGTGGCTCCTCCTCTGCCAGTCTTTGTTGCCCCTTATAGCATCATATGCATCACCTGCTGTTGGCTGGATAAGGAACGGACCAGAGGGGAGTGAGGAGGAAGGGGGAGGGCGGCAGAGAATGAGAGGTGAACAGATTGAGAGGGGAAATTGAGGAGGAGGTATGGCGCTCCGTGGGGGTGGAGGTGAGTGTCAGAGAGAGAGAGAGAGAGAGCACGTGTTTAAAGGAAGAAAATAGTGGTATATGAGAAGGAGAGAACCAGTAGAATAAGTGAAAGGGATAGCATTAGTGGGAGAGATTCTGAGGACAGAGAAGCCCAAATCAATATTTATACTCTGAGGCGAGACAATTCTGAAGCAGTAATTAAATTGGTGTGTCATATTTCATTCCATTACCGAGCCATGCTTGCATGCAAATGATCCCGAAATGCCTCCTTTTTCGAGTGGATTTCATTTCCTTTATGACAGTGAATTTCATAGAGCCAGGCAGAGGAAAATAAAATACTACCTCAGTATTCATGAGCCTATTGTTAGGAACTTGAGGACTATTCAGCTCCAATCCAGGGGGGGGGGGGCACAATACAGATCCCTCTGGGAGGTAGCCAGCCCCTCTCTGTAAACCGTTTTGCAGTGAAACGAGGCGCAGGAGGGGGGGTGGGGAAGCAGGAGGGGCGGGGTGGCAACATCTATCTCATTTGAATAATGATTAGTGGAAACGAGGCAACACTGTGACTGATTGGAGACACGGTCCGATTCCCAACCACCCGCCAAACCCAACACCCCCCCACCCCCACCCCCCGTCTGGAGTCACAGGGGATGAATAAATCATATCAAAAGTAAATCTTATATTGGAACTCTGCAGATGTTTTGTTCAGACACTCAGTGGTTACATACCCCCTGTCGCTTTCAGGAGTATAATGGTTTGCCATTTGAATATTGTAGAGACGACAGGAACGGAGAATCAGGGTGCCAACTACAGGGGGAGCTTGGCTCCCTTTAATAAACCATGAGCTCCCCTGAAAACATGATTTTGTGGGTTTGGGGGGGGGGGCTCTAAAATATTGACTAATATGCTATTTCTTTGCATACATTTATATTTTTCTGTATCGTCACCATCATGGATCACGTGTAAAATTAGACTATTTTGGCGTATGATTCACACATGAGGGTGATTATATCACTAATTTACTTTACAGTAATCAAGATAGCGACTAGCATGCTCCCCTGCCATGGTCGCACACTGCGGAGATTCAAGTTGACCCAGCAAGACACTGCCGTCATTATCTCTATCATACAATACAGCTTGTTGGGGGCTAGCGAGCATTGGGTATGCTAGCTAGTTGGTGCAGCGATAGCTGTGTGCGGTCGCCCTCAGGTCGGAGAGGCGCAACTAAATGAGCGAGGCCGGTGTCGGTGCAATTTCGGCTCGCCTACCAGATCGGCTCGGGGCACGCATTGTGGTTGGCTGTACGTCTACGTCGGGCACGTGTGATTAACGTGGGCAAAATGTCCGACAGCTTTAGATTAGCTAACAAGCTAAGCTACTGATGTTATCAGACATGATAGATGAAGTGTACAGGATCATTTCTCATAAACCGAGCCGATCCGGTAGGGCAATCCGATCCGGCACCTACACCGGTAGGGCAATCCGATCCGGCACCTACACCGGTAGGGCAATCCGATCCGGCACCTACACCGGTAGGGCAATCCGATCCGGCACCTACACCGGTAGGGCAATCCGATCCGGCACCTACTGTACACCGGTAGGGCGAGCCGATCCGGTACCTACACCGGAACATAGCCTACAGTATAGTCCACCCCCTCTCTCCCATAATCCCTCGCAAAGCCACGCGACTGCGGCTCTGTAGCTCAACCAGCAATTGTGGTTTCTGTCCACTAGGGTTCGCTAGCAGTCCATTTGTGGTCACTACACTATCTACAATCTAGTAGGCTACTGTACTGGTTATTTAGCTTCCAGATTACACAGAAACTCGGATGGATGACTCTGGAAGGTGACCGCCCCCTCTGTAAATCCTGCCGCCAGTGTTTACAGTAAGTATTAGTTCTAGGTGCTGCCTCCCTATTACAGCATGCTCTGCACTTCTGACAAATGGAATTTGGGGAGAACAACAAAACACAGCTGTGCTGCTCTGTGTAGCCAATTAAAAGTTTGCCTTCCACCTCTGTGCCTTTCAGTATCGGCTGTTCTTTCCCCAGTCTCAGCCCCTCTGCTCAACAAAGGCCGGAGGATCAAAGGCTGGTGGGGAGGACCCAGAGCACTAGGGCTGGGACGGATCACGGATAATCCGTGACCCGTACGGATCAGCCCCCACGGTTCGGCACACGGTTCGGAACGTCTTGGTCCGCGGACCCCCCCCCCCTTTCGTTTCATTTAACGTTTAACGTTAGTGTATGAGAACGCCTGCAGCGCAGCCAGACACAGACAGGCATCATCATGGCAAGCACAAGTGAGCTTCCTCATCCCTTCGCTGTAAAGTCTCTCTGAAGGCTGTGGCTAGTGGCTACTAAAGACAGCAAACTTATTTCAACACCTCTGAAAAAGCACAGGAATGCGAGCAGCATGTTGCGCGCTGCACAAGATAGCACGAGCCACCACAACACGCACACACACACACACACACACACACACACACACACGCACACGTTTCACGAACACATTATCACCGGACGGTGAAATGTTGCCTTGGACGCATAACAACAAAACAACACGTGGGGCCACCGATCGAGTAGCATAACGTAGCATCAACGTTATGTTTCCAGACTCACCCGTCTGGTCTGTACCCGTGTCATGTGACTACGTTCGCAAGCAACAGGCAGAAAGTTAGGCGCAGTGCCACCTAAAACAGGAAGTTGGGTTGTTTTGCCTTCAGAGTAAAAGCATAAATTGTGTCATGAGAAAAAAATATTATTTGAGCTGTGCAGGGCAACAAATGGTTAGAGAAGTATAATAGTATTAACAATTCAAATCGAAAATCTAATTTTGAGAGAAAAAATCTGATATGCCTCTTCTTTTTTTTTTTGCTGATCCGAAAAATCCGTGATCCGTGGCTCAAAATCCGTCACGCGATCCGATCCGTGGGTTTTCTGATCCGTCCCAGCCCTACAGAGCACAGAATCACCGATTGTCTAAGAAACCCAAACGGTGCCTTACCTTTTCAACTGTTATCTAGCACAGTCTGTCTGGTTGTCTTACCTTTTCAACTGTTATCTAGCACAGTCTGTGTCTGGTTGCCTTACCTTTTCAACTGTTATCTAGCACAGTCTGTGTGGTTGTCTTACCTTTTCAACTGTTATCTAGCACAGTCTGTCTGGTTGTCTTACCTTTTCAACTGTTATCTAGCACAGTCTGTGTCTGGTTGCCTTACCTTTTCAACTGTTATCTAGCACAGTCTGTGTGGTTGTCTTACCTTTTCAACTGTTATCTAGCACAGTCTGTGTCTGGTTGCCTTACCTTTTCAACTGTTATCTAGCACAGTCTGTCTGGTTGTCTTACCTTTTCAACTGTTATCTAGCACAGTCTGTGTCTGGTTGCCTTACCTTTTCAACTGTTATCTAGCACAGTCTGTGTGGTTGTCTTACCTTTTCAACTGTTATCTAGCACAGTCTGTGTCTGGTTGCCTTACCTTTTCAACTGTTATCTAGCACAGTCTGTCTGGTTGTCTTACCTTTTCAACTGTTATCTAGCACAGTCTGTGTCTGGTTGCCTTACCTTTTCAACTGTTATCTAGCACAGTCTGTCTGGTTGTCTTACCTTTTCACCTGTTATCTAGCACAGTCTGTGTCTGGTTGCCTTACCTTTTCAACTGTTATCTAGCACAGTCTGTCTGGTTGTCTTACCTTTTCACCTGTTATCTAGCACAGTCTGTGTCTTGTTGCCTTACCTTTTCACCTGTTATCTAGCACAGTCTGTGTCTGGTTGATCGTGACTTACCTTTTCAACTGTTATCTAGCACAGTCTGTGTCTGGTTGGGGCAGAGGGAGGGGGGAGCACAGTCTGTGTCTGGTTGGGGCAGGGAGGGGGGAGCACAGTCTGTGTCTGGTTGGGGCAGGGAGGGGGGAGCACAGTCTGTGTCTGGTTGGGGCAGAGGGAGGGGGGAGCACAGTCTGTGTCTGGTTGGGGCAGGGAGGGGGGAGCACAGTATGTGTCTGGTTGCGGCAGAGGGAGGGGGTGTGTGTCCTCCATCTGGGAATGTAGGTAGAGAGGCTATATGGCAAGAGATGGAACATTTCTACAGCGGTGCCATGTTGGCGGCAACGTTCTGCCCAATGGCATCTGAAGTGCTGCCAATGGTAAACGCTGGATTAACGTCTATAGTGGAAGGAACAACAGCTGCGCTGTGCTGTGTGTTGCTGTGCCAGCGCCCATAGGGAGAAAGGTACAGTTGGAAGGTATGGCATGTGCTTCTGAAGGTATGGCATGTGCTTCTGAAGGTATGGCATGTGCTTCTGAAGGTATGGCATGTGCTTCTGAAAGTTACTCAGATGTACATGTTGGTGTGTGCTCTGACATGCATGTCCTACATGCACACTATCACGTTCAAGTTTCTTTACTGCCAATGGAATGCTTATACTACGCGACTCGCTCCCACAGTACAAACTCAACACATATTGCTGGATACATAACACAATAATACATGTGACAATACATAGTGACAGTGTTTTGCTGAAACTGTATAAAATCATCTTTTTAGGCATTGGCTGATCCTATCATTGGCTTTGGCTCCCATGCGATTTTGACATTTAACACTATTTGGCTATTAGCGGTAAATGCTTAGTGTGAAATATTGTGAAATAAAGCATTAGGGGAAGAACACTTTATGAGGGGAAACTGGACATGTGTCACTACAAGACAAAATGCAGAGTGACTCGACAAACCTTTTCAGGAGGAAGAGAAATGCATTTGCACACTCCATGCAGAACAGGCACATCCTGCACCGTGTCACACTCTGCACCGTGGCACAACTTGCACCGTGGCACACCCTGCACCATGGCACACCTTGTACCGTGGCACACCCTGTACCGTGGCACACCTTGCGTCGTGGCACACCCTGTGCCGTGGCACACCTTGCACCGTGGCACACCTTGCGTCGTGGCACACTCTGCACCGTGGCACAACTTGCACCGTGGCACACCCTGCACCGTGGCACAACTTGCACCGTGGCACACCCTGCACCATGGCACACCTTGCGTCGTGGCACACCCTGTGCCGTGGCACACCTTGCACCGTGGCACACCTTGCGTCGTGGCACACCCTGTGCCGTGCCACACCTTGCACCATGGCACACCTTGCACCATGGCACACCTTGTATCGTGTCACATCTGCACCATGGCACACCCTGTACCGTGGCACACCCTGCACCGTGGCACACCTTGCACCGTGGCATAGCCTGTACCGTGGCACACCCTGTACCGTGGCACACCCTGCACTGTGGCACACCTTGCGCCATGGCATACCCTGCGCCGTGGCACACCCTGCACCGTGGCACACCCTGCACCGTGGCACACCCTGCACTGTGTCAAATGATGCTTGCCACATAACGCAAGCTGTTAGCCTAGTCAAAAAGGAGGGCATGGGGGAAAAAATGTATCCGGTTAACCTCACCAATGCACGCACCGAGGGATAATGACGCTGGTGTCGACAAGCTGATAAAACGTCATGCACGACTTCTCACATTGTCAGGCGCGGCCAGCCGGAAGAATTGCATATCTAATGTAGTTATTTTTTGGAGGAGCATATGGGAGGCCGCACACTCACAGGTAGCTGCCAGATGCAGGAGTGCACCGTGGCCCCCGGGCGGGCCCTCAGCCGGCTACAGGGCCACAGCTGGGACGAGTGTTCGGCCCGCCGTGGCACCAGCTTCATCCCCCTCCCTGGAACAAGCTGCTTTCAGACGCAGCCCAACATCCACTTTGTTCTTCTTCCTCCTTCCACAAATTCCTTTCCAGGGTCATGAGGGGACTGCAACCTGTCCCGGCCGGCACACACTGGGCAACAGACAGAGAAGCTACTCTGGGCTAATATAGGTCGACAGACAATCAGTCACACTCACACCGAGAGGAGATTTGGAGCATCTGATCTGCCAGACTTGCATGTCGTAGAAGAACAAGGAGACTCCACACAAAAAGGGGCGGAGCCGGCCATCAAACCCTGGCTCTTCTTCCTGTTGGGGGGGACAGTTGTAGCCATTGAGCCAATATGATTATGAAACCCTAATATCTTGGCGTGTTCTTATGCACATTTCTACAAAACAACTCTAGATGGCACTGGAGACCCAGTGGACTATTTCCCCAGTGTGTGTGTGTGTGTGTGTACACACACGTGTGTGTGGATGACATACACACGTGTGTGTGTGTGTGTGTGTGTGTGTGTGTGTGTGTGTGTGTGTGTGTGTGTGTGTATATGCGTGTGTGTGTGTCTGCGTCTGTGTGCATTGCCTCCCAGATTCAATTATTCATCATTTCCAGTGCAAATATGGCTTGTCTTTTTTCCCTCCGTCTCGTCTTTTCTCTCTCTCACAGTTTTGTTTATGATGTATTATTATGCTGAGGCTCACGATGTTGTGGGTAGAATAGAAAGCCGGGTAGCAATAATGTCACTGCGTGGGTGTCATAATTATGTTCTGATACAGACACAATAAGCAAAGGTATTGGCCATGTGTTGCAGTACCCAGTGCTGCCTGCCGAGTCAGATGCGTTTATTTACCTTGTGTCTTGCCACTGATAGCCAGTGTGTGTGCAGACAGACTTATTTCACCTCATCTAAAGACATGATTCACAAAATACTATCTCTCTCTCTCTCTCTGTGGGCCGAGATAGCTATCTGTCAATATATCCTCCGATGTAAGCCCTACAGTCCACCATGGTAATGATCATATCGTATGGTTTGAGCTGCTCTCCTCATTCCTTTTCCTGTACGGGGAAAAAAAAAACATGTGAAGAACTCTTCGTAATGACTTATTGACTGTGGAGAGAGACTTTCTATCTATGTTATATTCATGAGTCGCTCAGCACCCATGGTAAATACATTTATCGATCATCGAGCCGCGCCATGGCTCTTCAGGGCGCATGCAGCGATTGATGATGCTTTCCTAACACAACATCAACATCTCAGCCGTATATTCTTATTAGGACTTCTGACCCTGAACCACCAAGTAAGGTAGAAGCTCACCAACACCAACACACATGTGAATGTTACATGAGGCAACTTCGCACCCAATTTCGCAATACTTTAATGCTTGGGCTGCTGTTGTTTGGGAGACAGTTTGTATTTTGTAAAGTTTTCATCCATCACTTCCTACTACTGTATGGGTGGAGAAATGTCCATACCTGATACCAGAATTTAATTTGGACAAATGAGGTGACACTACAAGTTCACAGGGAGATGAAAATCTCTTCTCTGTTGCAGAGGCTGAGAAGATGGAGCTATTTCTTTTTTGAATTTCCCCCTTTTCTCCCCAATTGTACTTAGCTAATTCCCTGTTATAGGTGAGTGTCCCGGTCGTTGCTCCACCCTCTCGCATGGGCGGAGTTTGAGTTGTATACTTGGGGGGGGGGGGGGGCACCAGAAGATCTGGGAGGCCTGGTGGAGAAAAACAATCTATAAAAGGTGGCCAAACTCCACCCGTGTAACCTGACGCTGCCAGATGGACGGTTTAGCTTCACATTACGTTTCACTAAACCAGTCCATCTGGGAATGCAGTAATCCAACCCGCTGACGGAGGCGGGCACTTTTTCCTAACTACTTGGCAGGTGATTGGATGACCCATCTGTCTATCACCGCTGGTGCGTGTTAACTTCAACCAATCAGATCGCCATGCCTCTGACGTAACGTTTGCGACCGGAGGACCTGTTGAAATGTTTGTTGCTAATTAGCGGCTAACAGCAGCCAGGAGTGTTTGGCTACGCGCAGCGAAATGACGAGTGGCCGTCCCTTGCGCTATTAATAGTTCATTGATGAAAACGGAGCACAGTGCCTCGCTATCTCCGTATAAGAACGTAAAGCGCTTTTGCGCAGCTTTGTGTGTGTGTTTTGTGGAAGCTAATGTAGGCTAACATGTGCTCCGGCTAGAGTGATGTGGGCTGGGGCCAGAGTTCTGATTATTGCACGGGAATTTCCACAAACTAACGCATGAGCGATTAATAATTGGATTGGATTAATAAACGTTTTGATATTTTGGAAATGCCAGTCCAGTTGAGAAATAACTGAAGTTATTGCTGCATCTACGATAGCCTCGCTAGCTTCAGCTTCCGCGGCGGCAGCCATGTTGACGAGTGAAAAGAACTACAAAGACCATGTACCCACTACTTGCCCAGACGCTTCTCAGTAGCGTCACACAGAAAGGCCGCCTAAGGCTGCCGCTGATTCGACGAGCCGGCCATGGTTCGGGTTGCACTACCAGGACACCCAGATGGGTGTATGTCTACATAAAAAAAGACTTCTCTCACCAAACAGTCTTCACTGAACACAGTCTCATAAGCTGTGTCCCAATTCAGCGGCCACGGCCTTCGTCGGCCGCGGCCTACAGAGGTCTGTCCTCCGCGGACCAGTCAGGGGAGTGCGCAGCCTTGAGTCGTTGAGCGAAACGAGACGGTCTAGCCTACTACTAACCTCGCGTCACCAGGCTCTTCTCGGCGAGAAAGAGCTGCTGTGTCACTAGCTGTTCACGCCCCCAGAATGGTTTCCTTAGCAACCAGTTGACAGTGCGAGCGAATCTGGGAATCCCATCTCACGCACCGGCCTGTCTCAAAAGTTTAAGGCACGAACAGACAGCCTAATAACATGGAGCCAGAGCAAATTGTTTTGCTGATCATTTTGTTTTATTTTATGGAAGAGTTGGAGCTTCACCGCCGCCGCATGTTTCTCAGGCTGGGAGAGGATGAGCAGGTAAATTATTGGATAAGCTGTGTCACTTACTTTTAACTATTCTAAATGTTAACGTGGTTTATATGGCTAATGTCAGTTAACTTTTCATTTCATATAGCCTAAGCCTAACCTTACAGGTTTTTTTTTGCTATATATAGCCTAGATAGCCTCCCTCTCAAAGCCCATGGGAGAAAGTGACATGGCATATCATATCTAGCTATTGTTTAACATGCTTTTCTTCTCCTTTCCCCCCAGATCAGACCCCTATATGCACCCCAAACACTCTGGAGACCACCCAAGATGATGCCCCACTAGAAGACATTTTATGCCACATTTATTTATTTATATGTAGCCTACACATTTAATAAATTGGTTCACTTTTTCAGTATTCCCCTCCATTACATGTGATGCATTATTTATTTATTTCTACATGTTTGAATAACTATTTAGAGGACAAAATAAATTATTACTACCACTGTTGTCATGCTCTGTCTAGTGAAGTCTCAGTTTGTGTTTCCCAAGTTCAGGTTATAATCATCATCTGTAACTACTCATAAGGACATCAGGGGGGAAGCATAAAGGGATCTGATCCAACTTAGACATGTATTTTGCTAACTTCTGTAGAGGTTAAATATAGCACATCTCTGTGATCCTGCGGTGCTGCAGACTACACACATGTGTAAAGTAGGGTTAATGTGATCTCACCTTATGGTTAAAGTTAGCTGAGCTATAGACAGTTTGAACTTAACATAAACATTCTAAATGGAACCCCAGCTCACCTGTTGCAGTGTTTGCTAGTACAACTATCAGGACTCCTAGGACAGGATTGACAATTCTGTGAAAACAGTCTATAAAAACACTCTTATCTGCAAGACTCAAATTGAAAGAGAAAACTGTATACATATTCTGGAGCCAAAGCTTTTTCCAATGCACGTTTGCATTCATATGCAGTGAAGATCAACTATGACAGTATATTCAGATCTATAAACCATACATTTCCCACAGGCCTGCTATTGACAGTAAATATGAATGTGTTTTCTGTTAAATGATCTCTTTGCACCATAACATTGTTGTGCCGTGTAAAAAGAAAGAGAAAAAAGTTTTTCTTAAACAAAATATTTATTAAATAACAAACTGTACATGTACGAAATAATCTATACATGGATAAAAAAAAAACATTCATGAAAACAACAAAACCTGAATGTGCAAAACCTCATATGTTTTAAACCCCCCCCCCCCCCCCCCCCATGCATCAGTGTCATGAATCAGTGCAAAAGGTAAACAAGCAGACATTCATGTGCTATGATGATCCGGCAGAATAATAACAAAAAGAACAATACGAACAATAATACTAACATAAATATATATATATTATTTTACTTTTCAATTAGTCTTTCTAAGAGACCAAAGAAGCAGCCGGCTCGCTCCTTCTGGAGTCTCTTCCTTAAGCAGCTCGTCCTTTGCTTTCTTTGGTAGTGGTGGGGCCCTGGCTCACACGCTTCCTGTCTCTCCTTCCTCCTCCTCCACTGCTCCACAATCCTTACTCTGGAGAGAAGAGAGAGAGGAGAGAGGACCATTAGAAGCTGTGTTTCCATTAGTTTTTCGCAAAATAATTGCGATATTTCTACAACTTCGACAATGTACAATTGCGACTTGTAGGCGTTTTCCATTGAGTTGAGTTTGGTCTGAAGGCGCGCACACCTGAACGATATTAGCCGTTACCAGCAGCTGCCACAGTGATTACGCACGGGGATCTGCCGCATATCCCGTCCCCAGCATGCTCAAATCCAACCAATGGTCAATGCAAATTACCACATGAAGTTACAACGATATAACGAGCCTGATTATCAATTCAAAATAAAATGTAGAGTGGCTTCATGTTGCTGGCTGCGGTGAATGCAGTGAGCGCGACAGAGGAAAAAAGGTAGCCTAATACAACTGGTCCGATGAGATGGAGGGGGGAAAAGGCTGAAGCGAAATTGAATCACCAACATCAGCCAACGCAGCCCCCCCCCCCCCCCCCCCCCCCGCTACTTATATGTTCTCAAATGAATCTACAGAATGACCGTGGTATGAAATTAAATGGGGCTTTCCAGTTGCAGTGAGCAGACCGGGCGGCGCTGGATAGCCAGCTAGGGCTGTGTTACATGGAACCAGGCAACCCGGGAGACAAGCCTCTTTGACACGGCCGTCAGCAGCGGTAGCTCCCGCTGCACGGAGAGTTGACAACGGAGTCTATAGTGGAATGCTCACGAGCCAAGCCCTTGAGCACAAAAGAAACACGTCACATTTTTTCACAATACTGACAAATATGAGATCTACAATAATCTAAGCCTCGGTTAATCACCTCTAAAGTTGACAGAAGTGCATTTAGTAAGGAATTTGCAAACGAGAATTGTAAGATCTTACCTGTTGCCTGTATGAAAAGATGGCGGCGATTTCAGAATTTTCAGCCTTGCAAACCTCTCGCGGATTCTCGCGAGATCTTGAATGCCACAAAGGCCACGAAGGACAGAACACTTGCATCCTCAAGTTTTGAGAAAAGGAGGATGCATTTCTCGGCTGCATTTGAAGGAGCCTACGAAATGGGACAGCCTAGGTCGCGCGCAATGACGCAATCGGTCTTCAAATCTAGCCTTGGTGGACTGCAGCCCCTGAATTGGGACACAGCTATAGAGACTCGGATGAACCTCTCACACACAGGAAGTAAACACATGTGATGAGCTATAGCTGAGTCAGCTGCTGAGAAGATAAGAAGGTGTTGAAGGTGACAATCTGCTAAGTCATGGGGAAGTAAAGCGGGCATTGCCTGTTCCCCTGTTTGTCTCCGCCCGCCTCCGGGCAGACACATGACCCTGCAGGGGCCGCGGGGACGGAGGGAGACAGACAAGATGGCCGACAGCCAAGGAAATGTAAGTCCTCTGCGCTCTGTGGTCACGGTTGGCTTCACTACATGGGGGCTGGAGATAAGATGGGGATGGGAAGCCGGGGTTTTGTTTAAGACTGAAAAAAAAGTGAGAGATGGAGGGAGAGGCAGACGACAAGTGGAGAGGGAGAGGTAAGGAAAAGGAGAGGAGAGAAGCAGATAAGGGAGGAGAGAGAGAGAGAGAGAGAGAGGCTTGAGCAGGGGGGGAAGCAAAACAAACAGAGAGAGAGAGAGATTTGGTTGGAAGCTGATAAAGCAGAGGGAGAGGACTGGATGTAGAGGCAGGAGAGAGAGAGAGAGAGAGAGAGAGAGAGAGAGAGAGAGAGAGGGGAGGAAACATCCAGACACAGAGTATGTTTGAGCTGGCTGCTGGGTTTAAACAGAGGATTTTGGTCAAAGACAAAGAGACTCTCTCCTTGAATCGACCCTCCCCCACTGAAAGTCACACGTTTTCAATCTTTTCCATTACTCACATATTGATGAAGCACCACAATTTCATATTCTGTTATGATTAATCATGCATTGAATACTTCACACGCAATCCTTTCTCCCTTTTCTCCCCTTCTTCTTAACGCTCTATTTGTCATAATGACATCTTGGAAAGTAAGAGATAAGTAATGTTTTGATATCAGACACGCTCTCATTTATAATGTGTGAAATGACAGCTTTTCTTAATGCAAGATTGCACCTTCACGCCTCGCACTTGGTTTTTTAAAGCCGAAGCCAAATTAAGGGAGCGATTTGAAATATTTCCCCCCTTGCTTGCTTGCCTGTCTGTATGGAATGTGAAATAGAAGAAAGAGATTAGGAGACAACTTAGAGAGTGGAGGAGAAGGTTTGCTGAGTCATTCTCACCGAGGACCCAGTGGGCCAGAGGATTTCTGTGAACTTGAGACAGATGATCTTACTGAGGAAATTCCCAGCTAGACTGTCTGCACAGAGGGCTTTCCTTTGAATCGTGCACATTACAAAACTAAACAGAAGAAAAGAAGAAGGAAAAGATAATCACACCCAGGTATTGAAGTAAGCAGTGCAGCTTGCACAGGTCGGCCCCTTCTCCCACACCATGTGCATAGGTTGCTCCTGATTGGTCTATCCCCTCTCATGCTACAAACATACATCACGCCAGAGCCGTGTATATAGAAGACTCGCGACATCTCCATTCACTCCAATGGACCAGTTTTTTACTCTCAAGAGTTCCAGGAAGTAAGGTCCTAAATTAAGCAGCACTGTAGAGTTGCAGCAAAATGGACAGTTTGTGTTGTACTTTGAAAGTTTTTTTTAATCAAATTGTAC
The DNA here is from genome assembly GCF_964638095.1 of Poromitra crassiceps. Classification (NCBI taxonomy): domain Eukaryota; kingdom Metazoa; phylum Chordata; class Actinopteri; order Beryciformes; family Melamphaidae; genus Poromitra; species Poromitra crassiceps. The sequence continues at coordinate 32,561,563 of NC_139631.1, forward strand.
ATGATCAGCTTTATTTTAGCATTCAAAAGTAGCCCGAGACCCCTTCCTGGCTGTTCATTGGCTAATGAGTCACGCATTTTGGTCCTCCGCTGACATCATTCCAACTTCCAATCATGGAAATTGGAAACCCTCATTAGTGTTTTTCTTGCACCTGTGTTTAACCTTAACCTTGCTTGCAAGATGGATAACCTCGCGAGATCTAAAGAGATTCTCTCGACGTAATATTTAGTGAAACGTATGTGGAGCTATACCGTCCATCTGGCAGCGTCAGGTTAGTTTAACCTGCCTTTTCAACACAAAATGGCCCCCGTGAAAAGGGTCTATTGTTGGTCGCTGGGTGAATGTGTGGCCAATTAACTTCTAGAAGTGTGGAGATAGTCTGGCTATGGGCCCATTTCACAGCAACCGTTTTGAGGTGGTAAGCAGGAAGTAAAGCAGGTGTAATCAATAACATTAATGAGGGCCCTGGCACTGGAACATGGAACCATACTGTAATTAATGGTATTGCTACACTTGCATTACTTACTGACAAACTTTATGATTACTTAAATTTGATGATTTACTGATTACTTAATGACAATAAAGCCCACCCTCTCATGTAATATTGCTTAACTGAACCATAGGGGCCTAGGGACAAATAATGGCACGACGCATTTTAAAGTGGAATACTGTACAATGAGCGTTTCGCGTTGTTTTCGCAGAGCGCAAAGTAACGGCAGTGCTGCATGTTGAGGCATGCAGTGGGTATAAAAGCACTGACGATACTGTCAATGCTGCTGACAGTCATCACACTATATAGCATCACTGTTCACACCCTGTACCCTGGGATGTTGTTCACACCCTGTACCCTGGGATGTGTTACACAGCATTGACAGTTGGTGTCATATCCACCCACTCTGTGGGGTCCAGAAATATCTGGCGCGCCTGCATATGTCATGGTGGAGAAGCCTGCATATGTCATGGTGGAGAAGCCTGCATATGTCATGGTGGAGAAGCCTGCATATGTCATGGTGGAGAAGCCTGCATATGGTGGAGAAGCCTGCATAGGTCATGGTGGAGAAGCCTGCATATGTCATGGTGGAGAAGCCTGCATATGTCATGGTGGAGAAGCCTGCATAGGTCATGGTGGAGAAGCCTGCATAGGTCATGGTGGAGAAGCCTGCATAGGTCATGGTGGAGAAGCCTGCATATGGTGGAGAAGCCTGCATAGGTCATGGTGGAGAAGCCTGCATAGGACATGGTGGAGAAGCCTGCATAGGTCATGGTGGAGAAGCCTGCATAGGTCATGGTGGAGAAGCCTGCATATGGTGGAGAAGCCTGCATAGGTCATGGTGGAGAAGCCTGCATAGGACATAGTGGAGAAGCCTGCATAGGTCATGGTGGAGAAGCCTGCATAGGTCATGGTGGAGAAGCCTGCATAGGACATGGTGGAGAAGCCTGCATAGGACATGGTGGAGAAGCCTGCATAGGTCATGGTGGAGAAGCCTGCATATGTCATGGTGGAGAAGCCTCCATAAGTCATGGTGGAGAAGCCTGCATATGTCTGAGAAGCCTGCATATGTCATGGTGGAGAAGCCTGTATATGTCATGGAGAGAAGCGGATTGTTTGACGTCTTTTGTATCAGCTTGATGGATTCGGGAGGTTTCTTGCTATATGTGTGTTTTGACAGAGATGGCTTTGTATTTGATGCAGATATGGTCTTCAGTTTTTTATCACTGATATGCACGACGTACGTATCTTCCCTCTGCAGCTTCATCAATGTATGCTGATCTGTCTATTATCGCCTTCATTTCGATAAGTAGGCTATTGCAGTTATAGTGTCATTATATCTAATCTACAGGAACAACGGTTGTATAGCTTTAATGGCGCGTTCTCATCAAATTGGATTAACTGTACTGTAGATACAAGCTAGTGACCGGGAAAAACCATTCACATCACCTTCCTAGTGGTGGTAATTACAAGCAGGACATGTGGGATTTATTTTCTTTGGCTCGGATTTCTCCCGCTGGGCGTCACAAATTTGCGGAAGTGTGTCCACATAGCAGGGAATCATCAGCGGTCCAAGGTAATGAGGATTAGAATGATCAGTTAATACAATCAGCTCTACCTGTGGTTGATTTTTTTTCCAATTCTGGTTTTAAAGTAAACCTTACAATTGGCATATTGGATTTTGGCCTTCCAAGTTAAATATGTTATGTGTACTGTACTTCTGCTTGTTCTGATATGATGGAAGTGTGGCCTAATCTTATATCGGACCAACACAAACGGAATGCGAAATCTCTTGCGCAAAAGCTCATCGTATCATAGATGATTGATCCATTGTTGATTCAGTCGATGATTCAATATATCGTTTATTATTAATCACAGTTTTGTTAGTTGTTAGTTGTGTTTTTGAATGTCCGTGGACAAGCACAACTTGACGTTAGACAAGACCCCGAGGCAAAACATAGCCTCACTTTTAAACTCGGATGATTGGCTTGTCAGCTCGGCCTGTCCCTACCTCCCACCATGCCAGCATGCCTGGATGTCTGCATTTCCTTCTTTTGTTTTTTTGGTGGAAAAACAATGCAAGTATTGCAGATATAGTATCATTAGGCCTACCAAAACATGTCTATATAATGATATATCAGAGCAACACACTTATAAGAATCACACTAAATAAATTGAAAGAATGGTAAATTTAACCATATCTTATACTATCTGAAAGTACACATTCTCCTCTTTAACATGATGTATAAACTTTTATTGTATTACATCACTTAGCAGATGCTTTGCGACTTACAATAGTCAATATGTATATTGTCTGAGCACACGGCAAGCATTTATACACACCAACACCTCCTAGTGGTAGAATTTTAGATTTTTCAGGCGGACTCTAATGGCTCATTTATACTCCATTTTCATACATAAATAGATGTGTCCGTTTCAAATGTTATCGTCACTGCCCACATACTTCCATGCGTCTTTCACGTTGGTATCATGTTAAGCAATACATCCACCAGTGGGCAGTAGAGAGTCAAATGTATGAGTGTGTGTGTGTGGTTTTGCTGCGTTTCATGCGTATCCGTAAGCTTTCAGATGACAGAAAACGCATGAAATGAACGCAGAGTATGGGACAGAAGGCTCTGTCCGTCTCTGTCTTTAACGTAGAGTATAATTGGGCCTTAAACGGTTAAGACAGGGGCGTTTCTATGGGCGGGCCCGGGTAGGCACAGGCCTGCCCACTTCTCTCCCTCGCCCAGCCAATCAACTTTTTTTTGCTGTTGTCGTTGTTAATATATCACCTAAAATGACAATGTGTGGTTTGCAGTCTTTGTCTACTCTGTTTATTTGTGTAATTCAACATTACATTTCATTTCCTGTGTGTTGTTTGCATCGGAAATCTACCACAATGCAGCGCTGCCCAAATGCGCAAAATTGGTTGTTTTCTAGAGGCAAACTTGCTGCTTTCTTGCTAGCTAATGGTTTTGTAGCTTAAAAACGCAGGGCACATCATCTCCAGAGTCTAATGCATGACGACTTCATGACATCCAGAAATTTAGATGTTATGGATCGTCTGTGCCCCACCAATTTTATCCAGGCCCACCTATAATTGAATTTCTGCCTACGTTAAGACATTATTTATTTATGCCATCTTAAATGGGATACATGTAAGACGTTTGCAATCATGATTCCCCATATTGATTGATTGATTGACTTTATTTGGTGAATGTCAACAAAGAGACAGGGAATACAGACAATCACCGAGGATAAAAACACAATAAAGCCGTAGCATAAAGCATAGGCTTGTTTCCATTGCGGTCCTCTGAACAAACAACATAAAAGGGACAAACACAACACACGAATGGGTATCACCTTCTATATTTTTAATAAATCCATAAGCATGCTTATCTTGATTATCCAGAGAAAATTGTGTAAATTTATTCTCTTTTATTCTCTGGTTTCTAAGGAACGCAAACATGTCCAGTTGTTCTGGCAGATCCACCCACCTTAAAATTGTCTGACCCTTTTGCAAAAATGTTACCTTTTACAGTGCTGGTGCTCATCTAAAAACCCACATGACATCCATGTCTTGCAACACGTGTAGCCCAAAATCGGCCATTATCTCCAAAAGTGTTGACTCCTCCTGCTGCTGCCTGCCATCTTGGTCCAGTCCTCAGACCTCCCTTTACCCTCCATACAACACAATGAGCTCTGCACAGGTGCAACTTGACAATATCAGAATTGTTACTTTGACTAAAAGCATAATCTTGATATAGCGATATTCATGTATGGTGTTTACATGAGGCCTTACTTACAGTATTGCCATAATAATGGCATCATACTCACATTGCTGATGTGCATGTAAACACGTCATTGGTCCTTCAGCACGCTATTTATTATTCATCTCACTGTGGTTAGTTGTGTGTTGGAATGTCTGTGTGGACAAGCACAAGCGGCTGACGTTAGACAAGACCCCGAGGCAAGAAGGAGCCTCCCTCACAACCCTGGATGACGGGCCTGTCAGCACGGCCTGTCCCTACATCCGTACCTGTGCATCCCATCCCCCCTTGCACTGCCTCCCGTCATCCTTGTCCTTTGAAGATCCCCAGCAGGAACACTCGGGGTCTGATCTACATCGCATGGACAGGGGGCATGAAGGTCCGGGGGCCTGTCACTCCAGGCCGCCCTGACAGAGTGGGAGGTGGGCTGCCAGGATCACTGACTCACCAGCGACTGGCTTGGAGTCAGCCTGGTGTGGGAGTGGATCTCCCCTGTGTCTGGGGTCTCTCTCTCTCTCTGCGTCTCTCCTCTCACTCGTCTCAGCTGCGTAATGAGCATTGCTGGCTGTGAGAGAGCGGAGGGGAGAGCGAGAGAGAGACAGAGAGCCAATGCAATTGTGTGTGTGTGTGTGTCTGTGTGTGTGTGTGTGCATGTGTGTGCGTCTTGTGTGTGTGTGTGTGTATGTGTATCTATGTGTCTCTGTGAGCGATTGCTGATTGCTTGAATATAAATGGGATGTGCTCATTCACCTAAATCAAGGCCACATGCTGGGGCCCAGAGTAAAGTGCTCCGAGTGCAACCAAGCATTGTACTGTATCTGCCACTCAGCTCAGGATGTACAGTCGCGCGCGCGCCTTGCCCTACATGAAACACTTGGGGTAACCTTCAAAGAGTGTATTGCTAAAACCCGGCTTCACAACTGACCTGATTTTAAAGGATTTTGTTCTTTTGCTTCGTACATTTTGCGTACATTTCCTTTATCTCACCCGTGACACGGTGGCTCAGTGGTTAGTACTGTTGCCTCACAGCAAGAAGGTCCCGGGTTCGAACCCCGGTCTGTCCCAGGTCCTTTCTGTGTGGAGTTTGCATGTTCTCCCCGTGTTCATGTGGGTTTTCTCCGGGTGCTCCGGTTTCCTCCTACCACCAAAAAAGACATGTATGTTAGGGTTAAGACTCCTGTTAGTGCCCCTGACCAAGGCAATGGCAAAAGAACTGGAGTTGGTCCCCGGGCGCTGCACTGCGGCTGCCCACTGCTCCTAGTTCTAGGAAGGTTCCTAGTAGAGTATGGGTCAAATGCAGAGGATGAATTTCCCCATGGGGATAAATAAAGGATAACTTAACTTAACTTATTTTTTAAGCCATTTTCTATTATGTGGCTTTTGTTTTATCTACATTTCGGGGCAAGAACCCTTCACGACAGGTCACGTGTTGCTCGGTTGCAACGAGTTGCTAAAAACTAGCTTGGATCCGTTTGAAGTGTTTTTCAGTTGTGTTTTGAAGTGTGTGTTGGAAGTGTTTTTCAGTTGGCAATCTACTGCAAGAGCGCTGGCTAAACTGAGTTTCAGTTCGAACACAATTTGCAATGTTCCTGTTGCAAAATTGAACACTTTATTTCTGGGAACTTGCCAAACTTATCAAAGTAAAAAAAAAAAAAAAATTGCACATAAGTTTCTCGCCGCTCAGTTTACAATGAAGTATTACGGTTCTGTATTGACAAGGATGTGTTGACAATAGCACATTTCAAACTCACTCAGGTCCGAACAGCAAAGGGTAAGGTGACTTTAAATAACACGCCGCCTGACACGCTCTATCCATTACCGACAGAGTAGATGGGTATATAAAGTATAGGCGGAATGATAAAGACGAGTGAACATCTCCACATTTTTCGTTAGATAGATGATCGTTTTATTTGTCCTCAAAGAGGATGAAAATATTCCACTTTTCGCTCATGTCTTTCACCTAAAGATATTTATTGATGTCTATTGTAATGAATCATGCCACAAAAATATTACAAACAAGCTACATTTCAGAGTTTTTGCATATCTCAGCTTTCAGCTTTTTCTGGCACAGTTAAATATTGGCCTCTGCATGCATAATAGATACACAGTGGGGAGAAATATGGATCAGTCATGTCTGTCTGTATTTACTGTATTTACTCTTTCACTTTTTAGTTTCTTTTGCTGACAGACTGCCTGCCTATGGAAGTGAATACCACTGAGAATGATGTGAGCAAGCGTCATTTGTCAGTACATCTTCCAAACATCCAGTCAAAATCAATGTCATCATGACAGCTATCAGTATTATGCTAGTAAATAGAAAAGGAGACTGAGGATTCTTGGAAGTGCAACACAAACGTTTGCCTGTCATGACGTATGATTGATCATTACTAGCATGATTAGGTTCTTAGATTATTATCATGATTAATCATGATTAGGATCACATTTCCTCTATTTACATGTAAATAATGAATCTTAGAGAGCCAGTATTGAAGTGTTCAGATGATTACACAATACAATTCAATCAATGTTTTGCCTTCTAAGGAAACAGAGGAAGGAGGGTGAGTGGGCCGAGTATTACATTAGTGGCTGCCATGGCGTGCGCTTGAGCAAATGACTCAACCCCAAACTGCTTCCAAGGGTGCTGCTGCACTGTGGGAAAACTCTGTGATCTGATGAGATCTACTGTAGGGGGAATATGCAGAAACATACATTTCAACTATTTCAAAACGTACAAATGAACAATAAACCCTGTTCTTATATAATGGCCGCAAGGTAAAGGTAAGTACAAGGTAACTTACAGGGTAAGTACATGGTAACAAAATCTGAAATTATGAAATAAAGGGGGTAACAAATCGAGGACTTATAAAGAACTTGTACCGTACCCATTTTTGTAACTACCGGGTACGTATTCTGTTCTTATACCGTAGCAATGTTTGTAACTATCGGGGGTACCTATGAGAAATAATCATTTCAATTTAGGAGAACTTATACTGTAGTTATTCTTTAACTATCGGATACCTGTTATATATACAGGGTAACTACAGGGACTGTAAAAAATAACTACAGTATAAGTTCTCTTTTAATTCCTCTCAAAATTCTAGGTTCAGTCTGCCGCACGGCGCACCCATAATAATAGACTAGAATTGTTACAACTGCCCAGCTGCTGGCCTGAGTACTCTCCAAGGTGCTGAAACCCCATCCACTGCTGTGCATAACCCACACCGGGTCGTCCACTGCGGGCCAAGTTTCCCCGGGGACCCGAAGGTTCTCCAGGCGGGAGTTAGCGGCCTATATAGCTGAACTGTCACATGACATTTCTTGCCCCGGAAGTGAGTTTCCCATTCATTTTCTACAATTTCGAAAAATCCTTATATAACGAGTTTTAAGGCTGGAACCAAGCCAACACGAATGAATGCAGTTTGCTTTTGAATCTACCTAGTGGTTTGTATAGAGAGCCAAAGTGAACGTCACCTCCTGCCTCACCATGTGTACCAGCGTCTGATTTTTTTTATTTATCCCGTTTGAATTGTGCCACAGGGTTATGTGACTGGTTGTGCGTATCTTTCCGATTTATAACTTATAGTGTCACAGTTTTATCACAAACTGTGACTTCCTTGACTTGCAAAGTAATCCTTTACATTGACAAACATGATATGTGTACCCCGTCGCACAATTCGAACGGGATCAAAACAAGTAGGCTAACCTATCTCTCTGTTCAACACCATTCATATTTTTTCAGATGCTGCACATGGTAAGGCAGGAAGTGAGGTTCAGTTTGGCTGTCTATAGGGCTATTCAAGAGGCATTATTTATAATATATAAAAGGCTCTCGCACACTTTTTTTGGCCACATTTGCTACAAAATCAAAGCCGCACTGTGATTTATGAAAAATGTTGCTTGATGTGGAAAGGATCAGGTCATGCTGTTGATCCTCTAATTATTTTCTCTTAAGTATTAATCTTAATCTTATTATTAATCTTTATGTATGATGTATATCTGTACAAAAAAATAATTCATCATTATCGATAACAATGTCAATATCTGTGTTTAATCCCTGGAAATGACCCTCTAATGGATTTAGGATAGATCCACAGAGGTCATTTTAATGACTCCAGGCTTCCTCATCCACATCATTGGAGCAAAACAATAATGTGAGACATTAGTTAATTCTAATACCGCCATTCATTTTGATCAGGAGAAGGCGCCGCACCTCTCCCCGGCTGTACATCGAAACGCTGATGTGACTTCTAGCAGGTATCTGTCACCGAGAGAGACATACTACAAGGCTGCCGTCTGTTATTTTATGGCCGGTCTAATTTAAGATCGGGGATCTGCTGCACTCATCACAGCGGTGACACTAATGCTCCAGATGAATGATGGGACACACACGACGACACAAAAGGAATTGGCTTTACAGTGGTCTTAAAACACCCGCAAAATGACACTCTGAATTGGTATTCCATCTCTCTACATCTCGGCCTGGTGTAACATTTTCAAAAGGACAGGAGGAGGAGGAGCGAGCGGGCGCTCGCTGACCTATGCCGCAGGCCGGCTCCTTATAAACAGACACACTGGCGTTGTCCTTCAGAAGAGAGACTTTCCTCACCAGTGTAAATCCGTCCATGCTGTTCTCTGATTTACGGAGCGTCGCTCGCAGACAGGCGGGGTGGGCGCCTTTATCTCTACCTTGTCTTGCTAAATGAATTCCAAATGGCACGCTGCCCAGTTATTTGTCAGTGCATTTGTTATCGCTGACAACCACAACCCCCCCTTTAAACAAATAGAAATCCGTGGAAAACAATCGCTGAGCAAGACGCAGCGTAACCTTTTGGAAATATCACGCTGGCCATCAGTTTCCATAGCAGATCATCCCCCCCCCTCCACATGTAACATGAAAGTAATACTGTAGCTGCACGAAGCCCTCTCGGCAAATTTGCCGTCGGGCTCTTTTTGAAACGTCAGTAGTAAGTAGGAAATATGATGGGATAAGTACACCAATCTCATTATTATAGTGGAGGAGCTGCTCTGGAAGGGGGCGCGCCACTGACAAGTTCTTCAACTTTTGCAATAAACGTCGTGCATTTCATATGCCACCTCCACATCTCCACATGACGTGCGAGATCTGAAGCAGCACATTTCAACACAGCACTTGCAAAAGATTGAAGTTGCAAAAAATAAAAAAAAAATAAAAAAAAATACAAACGCACATTTTACTTGCCGTTCTACACGCCTCGCCTGGCTCGACAGCTAAACTGACAGAGTTGATGTGACGGCGCTTTTCATTTTCCAACCCACTGTTGAGTGAATGTTACAGGAGGCGGATATTGAGTCGAGCCAGCTGCACGTCTCTTAATTGTGCGTTGCTTTACTAAGGGTGTAATAAACTGAAGGATGTTCACAGGGGGGCGAAACAAACCAATAAGCAAAACATCTTATCACTCGGCTAATGTTCCCCCTTGCGGGGGCGGATGGCACTTCTCGCTGGTGATGGGCGCGCCCCTCTCTTTAAGTTGTGGGCTGAAACGCCGTGAGCTTTCTCGACAGTTGCGTCACACACACACAGAAGCCTAGCGCTGGCACCGGCTGATCAAACACAACAACTTCAATGGTGAGCTCAACCCAAAGCTAGGACTGCCTTCACATGTGGAGTACAGACGCTGGAGCATCTTATATAAGAGTCACTTCTTCTCTTTCTCCTCCCATTGGCCTTTTTCACCTCAGCCATGTTGTGTCTAAAAGGCAGGAAGTAATACACAGGTGCAAGCAAAACATTAACGAGGGCCCCGCCATTGGAACACCTAAACGGATTGGAAGTTGGAAACCCCCAACAAATGAAAAAAATCGCCAATTAAAGTTTTTTTGTACTCCTGAGCAAAACAAGGAAGCCATTGAGAATTGGCGAGAAGAAAATGTGGATTTAGCTGTCAAGGAAGTAAGTTGGAGTGTTCATCTTCTGTATATACAATCTTTGTGTGCAACACGCAACCATGCATGTGACATAGGGGAACGCCAGGATTGGTGGGGGGCTTTCTGTTTTCCCCCGTCTTGGGCGTGGTTTCTGAATGATGACGCGTTAGGCAGTGTCTCTATAATCCCCCTTCTCTCACAACGTGGGCCATTCATTTGTATTCCATCTGTGACTGTGGCTCAATCAGATTTCATCCACAGAAAAACAAAATGGAAGGAACAAATTGACAGCAAAGCAGAGCGGATAAATAATTCAGGAACTTCTTGATAGGCATTTATCATTTTCTCTATAGGCCTCCGCTCTCCCTTTAGTGAGCGTCTTATTCGCGTTATTGAGTTTTAGAAAGGAGGGGGTTTTAGAAAGGAAAGGTTGAGTTTTAGAAAGGCTTGAGTTTTAGAAAGGAAAGGAGTGAGTTTTAGAAAGGAGTGAGTTTTAGAAAGGCTTGAGTTTTAGAAAGTATTGCATTTTAGAAAGTAAAGGATTGCGTTTTAGAAAGGATTGCATTTTAGAAGGGACTGAGTTTTAGAAAGTATTGAGTTTGAGAAAGTAAAGGGTTGAGTTTTAGAAAGGGTTGAGTTTTAGAAAGTAAAGGAGTGAGTTTTAGAAAGTAAACGATTGAGTTTTAGAAAGCAAAGGGTTGAGTTTTAGAAAGGGTTGAGTTTTAGAAAGTAAAGGATTGAGTTTTAGAAAGTAAAGGATTGAGTTTTAGAAAGTAAAGGATGAGTTTTAGAAAGTAAAGGGTTGAGTTTTAGAAAGTAAAGGGTTGAGTTTTAGAAAGTAAAGGGTTGAGTTTTAGAAAGTAAAGGATGAATTTGAGAAAGTTGAGTTTCAGAAAGGATTGGGATTTGGACCCCTGGTGAGAATACAGGCACATCCACCAAGTCAAGCCTTTGACCTCGCCTCCTAAAGTGCACGAACAGCGCTGTCCTCCCAGAGTTTTTAGGAGACGGGGTGTGTATTCATGTATTCATCTCCAGAGGAGTTCAGATGCTGAGATGCTTTGACTGCATGTACAGTAGAGCCGCCTGCTGCTCCTTCTAATCCAAACCGACTAAAAACAGTCCACACACGGACAGAAACAGCTACTTCTTACAACAGCACTCAAAACACAGCAGACAGCGCCGCCCAAACCAGGAGGATCAAGCCGGGGTTCCCGGAGCTGCTTTGAGCTGCTTTGAGCTCTCCCCGGGCAACCACTTCTCTCAGTCTGTGACTCTCAAATCAAAGCCATGCGTTACAGCCCCACACTACAGTCAGTGGCGTGAGGTAGTCACGACGGGGCCCAGTGCACGCTGTTATTGTGACGGGTCCTAATGCCGCTTTTATGTTTGAAAGGCGTGACCGCTCGCTCGCCTTGCAGATAAGCTCAGATAGTCAGTCTTGACGTACAGATTTTGTGCCTAAACTAGATCATCTGATCACATCAAATAGAGACTTGACATTGGACAACTGAATGCACAGCAATCATCACACAAAAATACCAAATAAATATATTCATTTGATTTAATTTTTTTTTATAGTTTAGTTGTAGAATAATAATAGCATTTTGTTATAGATTGCTGATTATTTTACCCCCTAAAATTAAAACCATGGCAGAGATGGCGTTGTCTTTTCGAGGGCATTTATAGCAAACGGCACTGTTTCAGAATCAGAATCAGCTTTATTGGTAGTATGTAGATGTAACCAAAGTGAATCGGTGTCGATTCCTCGTGAGTCCAGTGTGGTAGCGAGGGGATTGGTTAAACTCACTCCCCCAGTATAAAGGCATGTTAATCTGCTCCGCCATGCAGGTGCAGTGGTTAACGGACTCCCAAGCCGAAGGTCGGCGGTTCGTATCCACCCCTGGGCAAGCCCTTAACATGGGTTGCTGCAAGTACCACCAACACAACGCCGTTACATAGACATACAAGGAATTTGACTCCGGTACTTACAATGGGGAAAAGGGTATGCAAACAAAGCTAAAACAACAAATAAGGACATCGATCAAAGTTAACTATTTACATTGTATACAATAAGTGTGATGTAGGGTTATAAATATGTATATAGGATAAATAATATGAGTTTTTAATTGAACGTGAGTTCTTCTTTGAAGATGGGTGTATATGAGGTCGCAATCTGAAATTCTCTCAAGGGCCTGTTCTCCGCCCAACCCATTGTGGGCCCTCTCTCTCTACGGGCCCCCCATACCCAGTGCAACCACACTACCTGCACTGTTTATATCTACGCCGCTGGCTACAGTGCCGTATGGGGATTGCATTGTTCTCAGTGATGTACACTGATTGGTCAGATTGGTGCTTAAAATGTAACAACATTTGAAGTAATGACACTAAGTAACAACACATTTGATGTAACAACAGTTGGAAAAGAGGCTTCACAGATCCTTGAGGCTAGAGGTAGTGGTGCTGCTCTAAATCAGATCGGTGAGGCTAGAGGAAGTGGTGCTGCTCTAAATCAGATCCTTGAGGCTAGAGGTAGTGGTGCTGCTCTAAATCAGATCCTTGAGGCTAGAGGTAGTGCTGCTGCTCTAAATCAGATCCTTGAGGCTAGAGGTAGTGGTGCTGCTCTAAATCAGATCCTTGAGGCTAGAGGAAGTGCTGCTGCTCTAAATCAGATCCTTGAGGCTAGAGGAAGTGGTGCTGCTCTAAATCAGATCCTTGAGGCTAGAGGAAGTGGTGCTGCTCTAAATCAGATCCTTGAGGCTAGAGGAAGTGGTGCTGCTCTAAATCAGATCCTTGAGGCTAGAGGAAGTGGTGCTGCTCTAAATCAGATCATTGAGGCTAGAGGTAGTGGTGCTGCTCTAAATCAGATCCTTGAGGCTAGAGGTAGTTGTGCTGCTCTAAATCAGATCCTTGAGGCTAGAGGAAGTGGTGCTGCTCTAAATCGCTGTCACAGAGGATCACATTCACTCTGGTATTATTTGTTCCTATCTGAATGGGTTTAACCTCTGGACTTGGCAAGGTGCATTTATTCCAAACAAGCTGTCCACGCCGTCTTCCCTGGCACTCACACTAACTGCCACCATTAATCAGGACACAAGCGGGCATGCTTCCTGCTCTGCCTGTCAGAGCCTGGACATGTGTGTGAGAGAGACTTCCTGCTTCAAAGTAGCTGCCCTTTTCATTGATGGAAAGGCAAAGGCTTTGGAAAGAAATGTTCAATTAAATTAATTTCATACATTAGAGCCTTTCGATCAAAATTGATTTAAGATTAAAAACGACGACAATAGCAAAAACATGGTACATTCGATGAAAATGTGTCCAAACCTTTGACGGGCAGTGCACAACATACTGTACTACATCATACTTCATTATGTACTGTACATATACCACCACCACACACAAACATGCCCCCCTCACCTATGGGCAAGAGTCCTCCTTTCATCTGCTTGCATGTCTTTGAACTATACTATACATGCATGTGTTGTTGACTGTGAGCACACGTACAGTGCATGTATACACTAGAGATGGAACGATAATATCGTGATGAAGATTTCACGATTATAGTGACCAAAATGATCACAGTTATCAGTATTATCACGGTTTGTTCAAATGTGCTGAAAATGTTCAAAAAGTACTAATACATACACTCACAGAAATCATTTCACCAAGTTTTATATTGAAAACTCAGACCCAAAAAGGATTGATACACTCACTGAAATAATTTCTCCAAGGCTGCGCGTCTGCATCTGGGAGACTGTTGCCAACTTTGGTTGATGGACAGTATTTACCATGTTTTTCAAAGCACTGTAATCATGGTAACACGGTAATCACGGTACCACGGCTTTAATGATAGGGTTAGGGTTAGAACCGGTTATCGTTACATCCCTAGTATACACACAGGTATGATTTGGTATGTGTGATCATGTTGGCATGTTCATGGGAAGAGAACTTTTAACCTTCGATTCATCCTTTGCTCTGCAGAGCTAAACTGAGACAGAGGCAACACTGGAGATTTTCCATATCCAAGAATGTTCAGCTAATTATGCAGCTATCCCTCAGGCCATATTCAATCAAACTGGCTCATTGAATTGCAAGCGAACTCAGACTAATTTCTCTTGTGCTGCAAGAATGCAAAGCTTATTGCGTGTCTTCAGCAGCAGCGTCTTTACCGTATATGAAGCCAAAACATCATTTACCCACACTTGTTCAGAGCTTCAGACTATAATGGCAATTTTGAACCAAAAACTCAACAAAAATTTAAGTTAGAGCCTATTGTTGATTTTTTTTTTTTTTTTTACCCCTAACAAGGCAACGTCTTTTGGCTAGGCCGGCGTTCTCCTCAGGTCTGTTTTTCAGCAGAATGTAAATGGACGACTGAGTGGGCCACATAATTGACTCGAAACGATCTGAACGTTTAGGAATTCTCCCTCGGCCCCCCAGGAATTCTCCCTCGGCGCGGCCCCCCAGACCAAATATCTCACAGCAATGCAGAGTAATTAAGAAACATTGATTGCCGTTTTAATGACTTCCTTGTAGTGCTCAATTCATCGGGACCGAGCAGGGGTGGGGTGGGGGCGTGTGGGATTCAGGGAATAAAGCTGCCATTGTGACACACTCTCTGGGGAGTCCAGGTGTCATTCTCAACCCATTATCACGCCAGATCCTTTTCATTCCCTGGCCACTCATCCTGTGATTCACTGTGTCTCTCTCTCTCACACACACAGAGAGAGAGAGAGAGAGAGAGAGAGAGAGAGAGACACACACACACACAGAGAAAGCATTTTGTGGTGACATGTCATTAGTGTACTGCACATCTGAAGGACCTCACCGTTATCAAGAGCAATGCATGCTGGTAAAAAGGCTGGTTTATTATGGGGAAATAAAGCATCCCTAATAAGGGTGAATAAAAACACCAATCAAATCAAAGCAGTGTTTCAGCTACACTCGGCGCTGCAGATGTTCTCGGCAGATGCCGTCGTGTTACAGAAGTTGGCAAAATCTTACAAAGAGAAAACTTTTGGTGCTCCAGCCGTGCAGGAGACCCCCTGGGTGTTGAGTCGAGTGCAACTTCCTATGAGGTTAGATGCAACACCACGGTGTCTGATAATTGCTGTCAGACTGGCAACATCACTTTAGCAGGGGAGCAGGCAACTAAATGGTGTTAGACTGGAAGCTTTCACTTAGGTTGCCCAACTTCAATACTAAGCCCTGGTACTTTTTTTTTTTTTTTTACTGTGCGTCTGGATATTGACACACATTCAGGACTGATGATTTAAAGTAATAATCTGTTGACTGGAAGCAGTTTGATGGGTCATCTGCAAACTGGATCACAGTTCAAATAAATTGACTTTGGCACGTGTCGATGCTAAAGGTAACGTTAGTGCTGCATTGCGGCGGGCACAATCGCTTCCTCCACAGGAAGACAATGGCTCAGCCAGCGCAAAGCACTTTGATCAGTGATCAAATGTGCTCACTTTGAATCACATCTGACAGTATTGAAATTACACTCACCTTAGGATTTCACATCCATTACCACACATTGGAAACAAGGATGAAATGAGATGATTGACCTAATTCAGGTAATATACCATAGTAGTAATCTCCCAAGTTTGCATGTAATGATACCATTAGGCCTTCCTGTCTTATCATCATATCTCAACGTAAATTCAAAACAAAATTCTAGTTAATTTGAAAACTTTCCAATGTTAAATGCGAATAAAACAGCTTTGATGATGTTTAGGCAAGTACAACAACTTGGTTAAGGTTAGGGGTTAAAACGTGCCTTGCTCGGGAGGTGGACTGGCGATCTCTCGCTTGCAAGGCGGGAACGCAGGTGCACCAATCCCACTCCTTCGCCCTTAGCACCAGCGACGTACGTACTATTCACATAATATATAATGTTATATGCAATGTATATTGATTCAGAAATGTTGATATTGTACATTTCGTGGATTCCAGAAATGTACATGTTTATTCTGGCAACTGCGCTGGCTGGTGATGCAAAGGCGGAACATTGTGTCTCTGTTGCTGCACCTCTTCTGTTAGCAGAGCAGCACAGCCCCTGTGCTTTGTTCTGAGAAGAAGCAGCTAGAGATATTCACCCACACTGCGGCGAGCCGAGCGGCACTGAGTACACACAGGTTCCTCTCTGTTCTCCCAGCTCGGTACATTACATTAGTCTTGATGAGCAAGGGCCTATGGAGGTTTGGTGGGGGATGAGTCTGTGGCATCAGGCTCAATTTCCAGGAATTATCCGCCAGTGTTTTACTTTCATTATGGCTCCTCCATCGCCCGGTGGTTGCCGGTGAGCGTTGCGTGCCGCTCGGCGGCGTCGGCTTATTCTAATAAATGTGTGACTGAGGCGGATGATGCCAAAATTAACAGCCTCCCGTAGTCTGTGGTCTAACCTAATCACACAGTATGATGCCCTGTGCCGTGTCATCTGACATCTCTCCTGTAGAGGGCATGCCGAATATGGAGCACACTCTTGCCTGTTCACACTCACAGGATACTGTCGAGCAGGGGTTCTCAAAGTGTGGCCCACGGGCCATTTTCTAGGTCTTTCAGAGGCTGTAGCGGGCTCAGTTTGAAAGCCAGAGTGAAGTTTCTAGAGTCTAGAATAGGATTCTGAATTATTTTTGTGTTGTTTTTTCTTGGGTGGCCCTCAACCCAGTGTTGGGTCCCTAAATTGGCCCTCAGTCATCAAAACGTTGAGAAGCCCTGCTGTAGGCTGTTTTATGTTGGGAACACATGATATCGAGTTGACCCCTTCAGGACCCACACACTGCCAGGACGCTAAAGCCGTCAATGGGACAATTTTGCATGTGCATTTCGGTTAAATGCATGACATAAGGTCTGTGGCTAACAAAAGTTTATGAAACAGTGAAGTTTGTGTTCAGCGAGATAATCTTCACAAATGAGGACCACTTTTATGATTTTCAAAGGGTAAATGCATTTCTTTTTTCTTTTTTAGATTTTCAGAAAACACTTCAGAAGTCATAAAAGTGGCTCAGATGTTGATGTGCAATGTGACTCAAGGTTATGATCAAATACAGTAGCCTACAGTAGGAGTTGACTCAAGGTTATGATCAAATGCAGTAGCCTAGGAGTCGGGGCAGCGGCACACAGACGAAGAGTCTTGTCTTACACCATTTCTTATTTAATGCTCCACTATGCGGCTTTTAATGTCTTAGCAATAATATGACTCTTGTCAGATGATATTTGCCCCCGAGTCAAGCAAAAGAACAGCTCTCACAGTCTCACTGCACCGGGGTATTCTTCACTCCACATTACAGGGGACTGAGATGACAACACAATATCACCCTGCTGCCAGAGTGTTAGACTTCCCTTAAGCAAAGTTTACACTAAACTCCCATTCAGCTCAACCGCATGCTCCGAGTGGCTTTCTCCAACCAGGACTAATTAGGACAGGTTAGCATCACAAGCATTTTTTTTTAGTCCCCTAATGTGAGTCAGTTTGCCTTATAGCCACTGAATCATATCCTGGGCGAATGCTCAGAGTAGGCCTTTCTTATTTTCGGAGCAGCGTTTTCCTGCAGGCTATAGCTGAAACTGTAATTTGCCAGGGCCTTAAGAGATTCTCCTCAGCTAGCGGTGTGTGTATGCTCAGGGGAGAAGAAGCCAGAAGTCTTCTCAGCCTGATCCATCCCTTTATAATGTGGGCATTTTTCTTTCACTGGTCATGACTCAGTGGAATTAAACAAGACCAACCACTGCAACGCTTGTCGGCCATCTATCTGGGTCAGGCTGATAAGCTCAATCCCCGCTCTTTTCTGCGTCTCAGGAAGGAGGAAGTGTAAATGAGCTGGGCCCGCGGCCAGCGGCAGGACGCCATGAATCTGGCACCCCATGTCCCCCTTGCTTAAATAAACAAACAGCTGAACAAAGAAATAAATAAGATGCTGAACATCCCATTCGTCTCTTTCATGTCGAACACATTAGACGCTCTCCTTGAATTCGCATTCACCCCTGAAATCCACCATATGGCGGCAAAAGCTCAGTAGTGCCTCAACGTGTACACATAGCATGCCTCAATGTGTACACACACCTCTAGCATGCCTCGATGTGTACACACACCTCTAGGAGAAGCCTCTCGAGGTGTTCATTTTTCACACCGGCATTACTCTACCACCTAATTCAATATTAGCCAATTACATGACTAATGATTCATATTGGAAGTAATTGAAAATCAGTCTTGCCTCTTTCTCAAAATCTAATTAGCGCCGCTTTTCTATGAGCGATTGAACAACTATTGCTGCCTGCAACAAGTCTCGTTTATTGGGACTAGATTTTTTGCAATGTGGTGTCTTCCCTGCATGGCCCGAGAGGCTGGGTATGATCAGAAAGAGGCTGTTATAGGCTGCTGCAGGCGAGGCTGGGTCTGATCAGAGAGAGGCTGTTATAGGCTGCTGCAGGCGAGGCTGGGTGTGATCAGAGAGAGGCTGGGTCTGATCAGAGAGGCTGTTATAGGCTGCTGCAGGCGAGGCTGGGTGTGATGAGAGAGAGGCTGTTATAGGCTGCTGCAGGCGAGGCTGGGTCTGATCAGAGAGAGGCTGGGTCTGATCAGAGAGAGGCTGTTATAGGCTGCTGCAGGCGAGGCTGGGTCTGATCAGAGAGAGGCTGGGTCTGATCAGAGAGAGGCTGTTATAGGCTGCTGCAGGCGAGGCTGGGTCTGATCAGAGAGAGGCTGTTATAGGCTGCTGCAGGTGAGGCTGGGTCTGCTCAGAGAGAGGCTGTTATAGGCTGCTGCAGGCGAGGCTGGGTCTGATCAGAGAGAGGCTGTTATAGGCTGCTGCAGGCGAGGCTGGGTGTGATCAGAGAGAGGCTGGGTCTGATCAGAGAGAGGCTGTTATAGGCTGCTGTAGGCGAGGCTGGGTGTGATCAGAGAGAGGCTGTTATAGGCTGCTGCAGGCGAGGCTGGGTCTGATCAGAGAGAGGCTGTTATAGGCTGCTGCAGGCGAGGCTGGGTGTGATCAGAGAGAGGCTGGGTCTGATCAGAGAGAGGCTGTTATAGGCTGCTGTAGGCGAGGCTGGGTGTGATGAGAGAGAGGCTGTTATAGGCTGCTGCAGGCGAGGCTGGGTCTGATCAGAGAGAGGCTGGGTCTGATCAGAGAGAGGCTGTTATAGGCTGCTGCAGGCGAGGCTGGGTCTGATCAGAGAGAGGCTGGGTCTGATCAGAGAGAGGCTGTTATAGGCTGCTGTAGGCGAGGGTAGCTTATGTGCAAGATTACGAGGAACACATGCCCTAAAAGCCTAATTCTTCAACACTTACACCAGGTGCAGGGAAATTAAACTGACGTGTTACAGAAATAGAGAGAGTGACTAGGGGAGAAAATGGTATGGAAAAAAGAAACAAAAATGAGGGAAGGGGTAGAGAGAGGCAGAGAAAAGGAGAAAAGCAAGCGAGCGAGTGAGACCAAACAGCGGGGTAGAGTCTGCAGCACGCACTTCTCCTGAGGGAGCCCTGGAGACGGGGAGGAAGACAAATCAGGGCCACAGAGGTGATGCTGCAGCTGCACTTCATCCCTCCATCCATGTTAAAGGACACGGTTATCTAACATGCCGTATTCCACATCCGTGTTAAAGGACACGGTTATCTAACGTGCCATATTCCACATCCGTGTTAAAGGACACGGTTATCTAACGTGCCGTATTCCACATCCGTCTTAAAGGACACGGTTATCTAACGTGCCATATTCCACATCCGTGTTAAAGGACACGGTTATCCAACGTGCCGTATTCCACATCCGTGTTGAAGGACACGGTTATCCAACGTGCCGTATTCTACATCCGTGTTAAAGGACACGGTTATCTAACGTGCCGTATTCCACATCCGTGTTGAAGGACACGGTTATCTAACGTGCCGTATTCCACATCCGTGTTAAAGGACATGTTATCCAACGTGCCGTATTCCACATCCGTGTTAAAGGACATGTTATCTAACATGCCGTATTCCACATCCGTCTTAAAGGACACGGTTATCTAACGTGCCGTATTCCACATCCGTGTTAAAGGACACGGTTATCCAACGTGCCGTATTCCACATCCGTGTTGAAGGACACGGTTATCCAACGTGCCGTATTCCACATCCGTGTTAAAGGACACGGTTATCTAACGTGCCGTATTCCACATCCGTGTTGAAGGACACGGTTATCCAACGTGCCGTATTCCACATCCGTGTTAAAGGACATGTTATCCAACGTGCCGTATTCCACATCCGTGTTGAAGGACACGGTTATCCAACGTGCCGTATTCCACATCCGTGTTAAAGGACACGGTTATCTAACGTGCCGTATTCCACATCCGTGTTGAAGGACACGGTTATCCAACGTGCCGTATTCCACATCCGTGTTAAAGGACATGTTATCTAACGTGCCGTATTCCACAGCCGTGTTAAAGGACACGGTTATCTAACGTGCCGTATTCCACATCCGTGTTAAAGGATAATTCAGTTTTTTTTACAACCCAGACCTTATTTCCAGCTTAAAATATGATGTTTTACTCACCCAAATAACTTTGGTTTCTTTCGGATGCCCAGAGAAGATATTCAGCTCCGAGTAGAGTCCTCAAACAGGCTATAACGGGCGCAAACGGGGCATGCTGAATGCGCTCTGTAAATAACACATTTTCTGTCACATCGTGGTTCATTGTGGTTGTTATACAGTATAGGTTGTTAGATAATTATGAGAACATGAATTAGCTATCTAACTAACCTCCTGTGCTGCCGACAGCCTGCTCGGTTTGCTGTTATCTAACGGGCCGTATTCCACATCCGTGTTAAAGGACACGGTTATCTAACGTGCCGTATTCCACATCCGTGTTGAAGGACAGGGTTATCCAACGTGCCGTATTCCACATCCGTGTTAAAGGACATGTTATCTAACGTGCCGTATTCCACAGCCGTGTTAAAGGACACGGTTATCTAACGTGCCGTATTCCACATCCGTGTTAAAGGATAATTCAGTTTTTTTTACAACCCAGACCTTATTTCCAGCTTAAAATATGATGTTTTACTCACCCAAATAACTTTGGTTTCTTTCGGATGCCCACAGAAGATATTCAGCTCCGAGTAGAGTCCTCAAACAGGCTATAACGGGCGCAGACGGGGCATGCTGAATGCGCCCTGTAAATAACACATTTTCTGTCACATCGTGGTTCATTGTGGTTGTTATATACAGTAGGTTGTTAGATAATTATGAGAACATGAATTAGCTATCTAACTAACCTCCTGTGCTGCCGACAGCCTGCTCTGTTTGCTGTTATCTAACGGGCCGTATTCCACATCCGTGTTAAAGGACACGGTTATCTAACGTGCCGCGTTCCAGCCTCGCCACACCGCGGCACCGGGGGTTAACAGCAGCACTCACCGGCTTTATTTGCAGAATCACTATTCATGACATACAGAGAACCGCGGGTGTGCTGCAATCTTTATTCCTGCATACCTTGATGAGGGGGGAATCAGTCAGCCTTGGCGCATTCCTCACAAAGCTGATCGAACAATGGCATCAAGCTGCGCAGGATAAATTGGAGTCCTGCCGAGTCTGTGTTGGGAGACCTGCTCGCTGGGGGGGGGGGGGGGGGGGGGGGGCACGCAGCCTTACCTCCGGGCTAGTATCTCGTTAGGATGTGTCCACCATAAACATATTTTGAGAACAACAGCAAGGCTTTAGTTTGCCTAAAGATATACGCATTAGCACCTTATCGTGCTATATGACCCTTTTAGCTTATAGAATTAAAATGGTACAAATATGGGGAATTTAAATCTGAGGACGGGTAAACTTCTTTAGCCTGGTACACCATCCGGTCACGTGAACTCGCATTGTTTCGTTCTGCGGGACCGTCTGACCTCCGGCCCTGGGCGGGCGTTTTCCAAAATTATAAAGTGCACTAGCCAATACGGGGCCTGCCTCGTAGTTGACATCGTAACTGGGCCAATCAGGCTGGCGAAACAGTAATGGCTGCCTCCGTGGCTCTCCGGCTGAAGAGGTAACGTCAACATTCATTGAGTTTAAACAGCCGTTATGTGCAGTTATTGCAGTAATAGACTCAATCACACTTACTGTACACAAGAACAGGAGTATGCAAGAGCGGAGTTTCTCTGCGGAAAAGATGTCTGCGCCGTTCTTCAGAGTGGATTTGGATTTGACTGGATCTGACGCTGATTGGCTGAAGGACTGGCGACTTCCACCCACTGAAATGACTGAGCACAACGCTGAGTCCAGAAACCAAACAGAATGTGAGTTCACGGATCCGGATGGTTTTAACCAGGCAAGGTCAACTTCCCACCGGCTGAGCTAACCTGACGCCACTCCAAGAGCAGATGGTTCGCACTGAAGCGGCCATTGTGGAGCACGACATGGCGCAGTTGGTCAGTAATCAAAACCTTGGCGTGGGGAATGGTAGCAAGCAAACGATAGGATGGAAGACATTGTTAGCGAAGGGTACATGACCTTCGAACAATGCAGTGAACTTTCAGCTTTCTGCTCGTTCTGACAGGCGCCGATTGAGCAAGCGGCAATCAGTGCGGACAAGAGCTTCGGGAAAACGCACGTGACCGCTTCACTTTGAGGATGCCGTAACGATGTTTGCATGCATGGAAAAATAGGATGAATCCTTGTGGGCGTGTCCTATAGATGGCTGCTGATATCTTTATCTTAACTTCTATTTCTGCTTTTTCTTCGCTGGAATACATCACTAAACTAGAAAAAGCAGTGCTGTGGCATCCGCATCGACAAGAAAGATGACATCGAGTCAAAGTGAAGCCTTTGTTTAAAAACCGTTATGATCATGTGTGCTGAAACAATAAGGGAAAAAAGAAAAGAAAAAGAAAGCGTTAAGAGGGCCTCAGCTCCCAGCACAAGTTGAAAGGGCATGGAAGGAGAGAGAGAGAGAGGGAGAGGGAGAGGGAGAGGGAGAGGGAGAGAGGGAGAGGGAGAGAGGGAGAGGGAGAGGGAGAGGGAGAGGGAGAGAGAGAGAGAGAGAGAGAGGGAGAGAGAGAGGGAGAGGGAGAGGGAGAAGGCACAGTGAAGGCGGAGCTCTCGCTGGTGCAGCAGAGGGAAGGATACTGGCCCTCAGGGAGATATGATGGTGCTGCGATGACATTTTTAGAGCAACTGTGAGTTATAGATGAGTATCAGATGTTATCCATTACACTGTGGGAAAACTGCTGAAAAAAATAAAAATACAACAAAAGATAATAATATTAATAGTAGTAGTAGTAGTAGTAGTAGTAACAACAACAACAACAACAATACTAATCATCATCATCATCATCAACTTGCTTTTGGGATACATAGAGTAGATTGTATCTGAGGAAATTGGTAAGTTTGAGGCTGCTCTGCAATGACATTGAGGCTTTGGAGCTGGTCAGCAGGACAATAGGACTTCAGTGTTTCGGTTTCATATTCAAATCAAGGATATTTGTTACACTGCAAAAAAAAAGGCAAGCTACATGATTTTATCTCATTTTCCAGATCTATTAAAGCCCATTTTTGATATTTTTAGTCAAAGTATCTCACTGCACTGGCAGATAATCTTGCTTTAATGAATTTCACTTGATACATGCCAACATGATTTATTAAAAAAACATCATAAAATAACTAAGAAAATGTTGAAATAAAAACTTTCTGTGAGACAATTTTTCCTGTCTCCCAAATGTCCTGAAATATCCTAAAATAAGCTTGACAAGTCTGGATACAAGATCCCCCCCCCCCCCCCCCCCCCCCCCCAAGTGCCATCAAACAACTGAACTTTGTTAAATAACTCATCTCTCTGACTAAGTGCAAAAATAGACTGCTCATATTTCTGGGACTAAGTGCAACATATTGGCATGCAGAGCATAGTGTGTTGATCTGATGACGAGGGTTCTGCTGCTTCTGTTTTTGTTGTTTTGTGTTCTGTTTTTGTTTGTATGTACCACTCAGGGAGGCACTAATTTCGTAATCACCTGTGCAATGACAATAAAGGCATTCAAATTCTAAGGCTTTTGCGAGTAAGGGGATTACGGACCATATGGATAAATACTCACCAGTGACTTTTAGGCACTATAAGACATTCTCTTTTCCCTTTTCGTCTTTTCATCTTGTGTTTTGGGTGTATAGCCCTTGCAACATTCTGGAGGCATTTCCTCGTGCTTGGATAAATAAGAGAGGTGAAGAACATCTCTGGCACCCTGCTGTTAAGAGTTGGAAGCATCTGCAGAAGCAAGCAGAGCTGCATGCTCCTTCACCCTCCCAACTCTCCATCAAACAGCCTCCTCTGCACCTTCACCTCTCTCATTCACTCAGAATGCACTTTCACCCCTCTTTTTATTCTACCACGGACCAATATCGCACCTATTTTGAGATATTTCTGGTTATTCGTACTGAAGGAATGACCTATGGTTGTCGTCGTATATCAAACCTTTCAAACAAAGGTTACGGGACATGTGATTTACACAGATGAAGATTTCTTATCCCTCATACTGAGACCCTCTACTCACAATTTCAAGCTCCATCTTGTTGGCAACAAATCAGCCGCCAACAATACAGGAAAGCAATATCAGAATAATATTCAAGCTCAAACATGTACTTCAATAAAGTCCAGAACCCAGTGGGAGAGGGGAAAAATCACCAGTCCTCTTATCCTCGCATGTAATTCTTGTTTTCTTCTCAAAATTTAGTTCTGGTCGAACATTTTTTTTTTTTTTTACCTTTATTTAACCAGATAAGACATTTGAGATACAAGATCTCTTTTGCGAATATGATCTGGCCAAGAAGGCAGCAATTATAAGCCAGGTTACAATTAGTCTCTTAGAACAGACGAGTTGGCTTCCGCAATTTTCAAATGCTCTCGCCATACCGTCTGTACGTCAGACCCCCAGAACATGCACAAGGAAGTAGTGAAAAAAACCTTCAGACCGGAAGGAAGTTCGACGGAATCTGACCAATCACGACACGCGTGTCCACGAAAAATATGTTCCCCCCGGAAACTTAAACCGATGCAGGTTGCTAATGCTAGCAGTGCTTTAGAATTACCATGGAAGCTACGCCGACGAAACCGGTGAAATAAGACCCTGATAGACGTAAACGATGTATCCGCGGCTTGGAGGAACCTCGTGCAAGACGTGCACTTATTCCAGAGTTAAACGAAAGTGATGAGGTAAGTTGCTAACGTTACTGAGCTTATCGTTCGTCTTACTAATCAGCGTTAGCTAACGATAGCTACAGCAGTATACAGCTAGTTAGCTAATGTTAAATTCTGATTGGACGAATGAGCGGAAGTCCCGCCTTTCAACTTCCTCTTCCGTTTGGTGCATGATTCTCCCCCACGAAGTACAGACTGTATATAGCTGCATCTGCCGGATGTAGATAAGACAGTCTGTTTTAAGAGACTAGGTTACAATCAACATAAATTACAGTACATATAAAGGAAACATAAAAACAGGGCTATAGAGCTGAAACATTTCAAAAAAGCAAGGACAACCAAGTACATCATAAAATACCACATCCAAGGGTAATAAATAACACAGGATCAAGAATGTAAAAACATATGGCCTAAAAACAAAATTTACAGGTCAAAAAGGGCAAAGTAAAACTAGACATTACTGCAGGAGCAGCTTGAAGTAAGAACTTCAGATAGAGCATGTTTAAAACTGGACAGAGGAATGGAAGAGACCAGTTTTCAACGGGACTGCAGGTCGTTCCACGACCAGGGACCAAAGTAGGAGAGACTCTTTTTTCCAGATTCTGTTCGCATAATTGGCACTTTGAATTTCAACCAGCTATTTGATCTTAAAGGCCGGCTTTACCGTGGGGAATATGAATATATATTAAATCTCACGCCCCTAAGGTTTTCGAATCCGTTGAAATTTTTGAAATTGGTTGTTTCCCGCCAGAGATATCACCAGAAATCCACTCTGTGTGGAGGGGGGGGGGTGGTGGAGGGGAGGGGCGGGTGCGGGGACCCGAAATACTACATTTCCCACAATGCACTGGGCTCGCGTGGCCTTCGTTTTCATGCCCACCCCTCAGGCATTTGGCTGATATCAAACTCCAGTAGGTGGCGGTAATGCACATATATGTTTGCCAACCGCCATAAAACTCAAAGAAGAAGAAGAAGAAGAAGAAGAAGGCTTCGACAATAAAAGATACAAAGAAGAAGAAATAAATCGAAAATAAAATTGCACCAAATTGCACCAAATGTAAACGGTAGTATATATGTCGGGAGATGTCTTCATAAAAAAATTCTCATGCATTTTAAGGCATTTTCGTAGGAGTTACGCGCATCTGATGTTGTAACTATTTTCTGTAAAAATGGGTAAAAATGGGTACATTGCTCAGCGTTGATTTCGTTACTTCAACTCACCTACTACTAGATGTAAAATTTGACGAGCTTTCCAATGCCGCCAGTCCCGTGTCTTTTGGTGCTTCCGTTCCCGAGAAAATCGTCTCTTTGCAAGGAACTATGGGAAGCTAATATTAGCTACAGCAGGCTAGGCGGGTGAACAAGATGGCTGCCTTTTGCTTTTCGTCGAGAGCTCTGAAGGGGCGTGGAGGACCTCTAGAGGCGGGACCATGGCTCACAAGACTTGTAGTTCATAGGCCCTCGAGTTCCGCAAGCAGGGAGGGAAGCCGGGTGACGCGTAACGCGTCACCCGGCTTCCCTAAAAATGTGAGAGATGCCTGATAGGTCAGGCAGTGAAGCTCCAATTTCAAATAATTTCAACGGATTCTAAAACCTTAGGGGCGTGAGGTTGATATATATTCATATTCCCCACGGTAAAGCCGTCCTTTAAGTTATGGGAGTTATAACGTATACAAACGTAGAACAGATGTATGAGGGTAGTCTGCCCAGGATGGCCTTGTATATGAACATGTACCAATGTCGCATTCTGCGCAGGGCAAGGGAGGACCATCCGACCAGGTCGTACAAGGTGCAATGATGAGTCCTGTAACCTGAGTTTGTGATATATCTCAGAGCGGCATGGTAGAGGGGGTCCAGTTTAGACAAGGAAGTAGTGCTAGAAAGACTGTAAACAATATCACCATAGTCTAGCTGAGACATAAAAAGGCTTTCCTCCAATTTGATTGGAAAAGAGGCATTCTCTGAATGCTGATAACAGTACAGGACGCTTCACTGTGTACGTCTCACAGCTGTTCTGTAACTATTCAGCAGCATTTACAGTACACAGCATTCACCACTAGTAGGCACAGATATGGAGATATTTGACCTATTATGAATGGTAGCCTAAATCATGAAATCATCTGTGCTAACGTCAAAGTCGCTAACGTTCGCTTAGCTAGCTAGAAGTTTACCTGTTGCTTGGCAACACTTGGTAGTGCAATCCTGAGAGAACTGTTTTTGTTGGCGGAGACAAATGACAGACAAAAATCATCTGTTGTCTCAAATTACTTAAAAAAAAAACATTATTACTTGATGAAGAGCTTTTACAACTGTTGTATGAAAGCAATATCACACTCGAGGTTGTGATGTTGTTGGATATCGTCACGGGGGGGGGGGGGGGGGTGATATCTCCGGTACACGGCCTGCAGCCTCGTGCCTACGACCGAATCACAGTCGTGCCGCTGACATACTATAGGCTACAGTACCACAGCACTCCCTCTCGGGTGATAGCGCTTAAATATTTTGACCTCCATCCCTCGCCTTTGTCATCGCCATTTTGCTACGTTTCGCCCACTCTACCCGGCAGGCGACTCGACTCAAACGTCGTCACACTCACACGCTGTTGCCGTGCAGATGAGCAGCAATCTTCGGGGCTGAGGGACACGAGGCTCTTTCGGCGCCGTGAACCTTTACCTCCCCTGGCTCCCGTGCCCCGGCAGGGGGGGGGGAGGGGGTTGGCGAGATACGTGACTGCGAAGACGATGGACAGTTTTAATACAGAGGCACATGGCCTCTGGGGAGCCGAGCGGTTACCCCCGCAGATATTATGGCCGGTGAAATGAAGCACATCCATTTCCAGCAGCCTGCAGGATGACATGTGGCAACCGGGGCCTCTGATGGGCTTTGGGTGTGTTTGGTTTCTCTGCCCTCTCGGCACACAGCACAGCCCCCCCGCCCCCCCTCATTAACACAGTGGAGCCAATGCTTGAAATCCCCCTCAGTCTCTCTCTTTTCACTCATCATGACGTAGATTATTTTCCCTCCGCGTATTGTTTTTGCGTACAGTGCAGCAGCAGTCAGCTGTGCAGCTATAGAGCCAAAGTGAACGTCACTCACTTCCTGCTTCACCACCGTACCAGAGATTTTCATCTGCCATTTATTTTCCCATATACATTTCGTAAAATGCTTATAAAAAGAGTGTTACTGGTTCAAACCAAACGGTTCAGCTAACGCTATAATCGGGAGAGACCATAGAACATTTCACTCGGACCAAAACTTAAAAAGACAACATCGAACAAATATCTTCTTCAAACCCGCATTTTTTTAAATGTTTTGGTCAGAGTGAAATGTTATGCGATCTCTCCTGTTTCTAAATATATCTGTACCGTTTGGTTTGAACCAGTAGACCAGTAGACCAGTAGACCGAAACGTTGTTTTATTAAAGTTTGCCAATTACTGGATGGTGTGCGGGAATTCTTTATCTTCTAAGCAT
Organism: Poromitra crassiceps; assembly: GCF_964638095.1. Taxonomy (NCBI): domain Eukaryota; kingdom Metazoa; phylum Chordata; class Actinopteri; order Beryciformes; family Melamphaidae; genus Poromitra; species Poromitra crassiceps. The sequence goes on from NC_139631.1 coordinate 32,590,349, forward strand.
TTTACGAAATGTCTATGGGAAAATAAATGGCGGATGAAAACCTCTGGTACAGTGGTGAAGCAGGAAGTGACGTTCCACTTTGGCTCTCTATATGAGCGAGGGGGAACGAAACGCTGCCGTTAGTGGAACAGCGGCCGCTAAGGGAAGGATGTGGTGAGTGCTATCGTCTGTCGTTAAGGCTGCCGTGCCGTGGTGCTTTCACGTCAAATGGAGCACATGGAGATGTTTGGACACACAGAGGTAACTGCTGAAAATCAGTTGCTCGAGGGCAGGCGGCCCACGTCCGTGGAGACGGAGGGAGGCACGCACGGTCATACTGAGTCATTCCCAAAACTGGCTTTCAGTCCGCAGGCTGCTGATCCCTTAGAGTTAGATGAAAAGGATACACGCACACGCACACGCACACACACGCACACACACACACACGAGCTCCCAGAAAAAAAGGAGGATTGCATTCAGAGCACTTCTTTAAACACAGCCTCTCCGTGCTGCAGGCGCTGCTTCCCCGAGGATCAGACGATGCCTAATCAATGCCTGCTGCGGTCCACAGCCATCGCATCGCCATCGTCTCCTGCGGCACTGACTCCTCCCCTCCTCTAGCGCTCAAGAGGGTGGAAAAACGCTAAACAGATGTAGCCAATTAACACCTACTCCTACGGTTCAGCGCCTCTATCTCCGTCACAATCGCATTCTCCTGTTTGCATTTTCCATCCCCCCCCCCCCCCCCCCCCCCCCCCATCTGCAAGTTGCCAACACCTCCTCTCCATCTCTGCTGACCCGCAGCTGAACAGGTTCTGCTATCCCGGAGGATTTGGCTGGAAAGAGTGGGAGGAGAGCCCGCTGATGCACACTGCGGTTGGGGCTGGCCCAGTGGGGTCTCGGGGTGAATACAGAAGAGACTGCGGGCCTGTATGTGAATCCCCCCCATGTGGGATTTCAAGACTTTTCTTTCTTCAGCGAGTTCATTCTCCAAACCATACTGCAAGAAAGAAATAGCCATGCTCATGCTATCTGTTTAAGCTAGCTGCTGTGGTGTTATCCGTCGACCTGGTTGATTATGAACAGCCCCTGTGAGTTCTGCTGCAATACAATGGCTGAAGGCCTTTCAGCTGCCAGACGGCTGTCTTACCACAGAACTCAACTTTGTTACACCATAAGAGACATAGCTTTAGATAAACTAACTTGTGTGGCTCTGAAATTTGCCCGCCCCACAAAAGTTCATCCTATCCAAATGTGGAGTGGGCGGATTCGAAAGCGTCAAAACGCCCTTTTTTGAAAAACTGACACGAGCCACTGACTCCTGCCTCAGAGTTGTTAGTGTTGAGTATCTCTTTAAGTGACGAGCAATTGTGATGTCATCAGTGATGTGATTTTTGTCCCTCAAGCAATGTTTTGATGCTATTCGGTCATCACTGATGTCATCGGTGTGACATCATCGTTGACCTTGTGATGTCATAGATGACAGTGATGTCATCGGTATTCTTTCGGTATTCTTTGTAATAAGATAAGATTAAGGACTCCTGACCAAACCAGTCAACTTGTTTAATCAAACTTATTGCAGGGTACACGTTTGTATGTCTCAGGAATTTAATTATTTAATTTGTGGAAATAGAATGACAAAGTAGTGTATCATCTCTAGGAGAATATGCTATTAATGCTCACAAACAAGACTTAATTAAATCTGTTTGAACCAGAAATAGCTTTATCTATTATCCCAGTTTGGAAAAATGATGACGTAGCGAGTGGTGTCCCATTTCTTATGTAAAGATATACCCCTAACATGTGGCTCTGTTCTGAAGGGCAAAGGGCAAAGCGAGGGGTAGGGATAAAAATAAGAAATGGGATTGGGCATAAAATGTGCAAAATATTAGGGAGATTTTTCTGATTTTGAGCTCCCTATCTCAATTTTCTCCAAGCTTTAAAAGAAATCCTCTAACTTCTGCTTCTCTCGCTCTCTCTCTTTTTTACATCTCCTCCTCCTTTGTGATAGATTTAAGAGAAATCAATAAGGGGTAATGGCTTTTACCTGGATTCCCCTCATCAGTGTGCTGAAAAGAGTCCCGAATAATTTGATTATTTTAGGAGTGAGAAATGAGATTTCAGCGCTGCCGTGTGCGGTGTTGCTGCTCTTCGACACAAAAGTCCCACATCTCATAGAAAGATATGATTTTCTTTCAGGAATGAGCCTCAGGTGAGCAGATGACTGTGGTATGATGCATGCTGTGGTATGATGCATGCTGTGCACCAGCAGCAGGCAGGCGACGTTAGCGTCACGTTGCCTCTCATGTGCTGCTGTGACACAGTGGCATCGGCGAGGTGTCGCATTGTGGTTCCTATTTACCGACGGCAAACATTTACATAGACCGCTGTTACATAACGACAACAAAGACACTTTGTGCTCGCTCTGTTGTTATCCGTGATCAGCGAGAGTGTCATTAGGTCTTCTTCATGAAGCTGTGGGGGAAAAATATGGTTTTGTTGCTCTTGACTTTGTTTGTTCTGCACTCAAGCGAACCGCTGCAAACAAAACACTGCACATCTCTTTGGAATAGAATGTTTATTTTGAAGATGGTGGTCAATAAAAATCCCAGAGCAGCATAAAGCTCATGCTAGACTAATATGAGTATTTTAAAGATGACATTTAAAGAGATAGTTATTTCAGTGGCTATTCATTTGTTGCTATTTTTTTACTTGATTACATTACATTACATTACGTCATTTAGCAGACGCTTTTGTCCAAAGCGACTTACAATATCACAATTTGTCAACAGTACAGAAAACCACTATGCAACACAATCAATGACAGCTAAGATACTTTGATAGACTAGCACCATGTAGGAAGTAGTTTGAGAAGGAATAAGTAGCATGTAGCATTAGTAGTTTATTTTTTATTTATTTTAATTTTTTATAGATGTTAGTTCAAGATAGACAACATCAGAGACTGGAGAGGAGATCTGGAATCTGCAAGAAAGGCTGCCATCGAAAGGAATGCCCACGGCCCATCATAGGACTAAGGCAAACTGAGCTGAGCTGAGTTCAAGAAGGGCCCAGGTGTAGCCTGAAAAGGTGAGTTTTTAGTCTCCGCCAAAAGATTGGCAGTGATTCGGCCATTCTGACCGAAGGGGGGAGCTCATTCCACCATTGAGGGGCCAGGGACGAGAAGAGTCACGATTGGGACGAGAAGAGTCACGATCGGGACGAGCGACTTTTGAGCCCATGTAGCGGTGGAGGAGCGAGGCGATCTGAACGGGTGGAGGAGCGGAGGGAGCGATGAGAAGTTTGGAACTTGACCATGGAGTGCAGGTAGGAAAGGGCTGACATGTGGACTGCCCTGTAGGCCAGTACCAGTGTCTTGAATTTGATGCGAGCCGAGATGGGAAGCCAGTGAAGGTCACGGAAGAGGGGAGTGACATGAGAGAATTTTGGTTGGTTGAACACCAAACGGGCTGCAGCATTCTGGATGAGCTGAAGCAGTCGGATGGCTGCAGCAGGAAGCCCAGCCAGAAGAACATTGCAGTAGTCCAAGCGAGAGATGACAAGTGCCTGGACCAGGAGTTGTGTTGCTTCCCTTGTGAGAAACGGACGGATTTTGCAGATTCAAGATTCAAGATTTATTAAGTGTCCCAAAAGGGCAAATTGGATTGCAGAAAGCGTAGTACGAAGTACATACATAAAAACAAATAAGACAAAAAAAACATTGTAAAAACAGTCTAGAGCAGCAGTTTAAAGTGCAACACAATAGTTAAAGTGCAAATGACAACAGTAGCAACGATCTAAAGTGCACAGTAGAGATATAAAGTGCATAGTAGCAAAGTGCAGTTCGCTCACAGCAGCACATTTATATCACAAGAAAGAGCTACAATGTATCATTGTATTAAAGCACAAAAGAAAAACCTCAGTCCAGACCAAAGGGCAGACAAAGTATATAATACAGATATACTGTACTGTACCCCTAGAATAAATAAAGATAAAAGAATAAAAGAATAAAAGGATAAAATAAATAAATAACAAAATAACAGCAACGGCAGACGGGGAGACATTACATTTGTACCCCAGCAGCGTTCAACGCTCTGATAGAGACAGGCACAAAGGAATTTCTGTATCTGTTCTTTTTAACTATGGGGGCACGAAGGCGGAGCCCGGAAGGAAGCAGCTCATATTCGAACCTCAGAGGGTGGGCATCATCTGATCGGATGGACACAGCTTTTTTCAGCACCTGGTTATTACAGATCTGGTCCAGGCTTCTGAACTGGGTTCCGGCTATTTTCGAAGCCACCTTCACTATTCTCCCCAGGGAGTTCTTGTCTTTAGTACAAAGATTACCATACCAGCAGATTATGGAAAATGATATGACAGACTCCACAAAAGCGCTGTAGAACATTTTCATCAGAGTTTTATCAACCTGAAATTTGGCCAGCTTCCTAAGGCAGAAAAGGCGCTGCTGACCTTTCTTACACAGCATGTCGGTATTCAGATCAAACTTCAGCTTGCTGTCAATTACCGTACCCAGATATTTGTAGTCTGTCACTATATCGACAGGCTGACCGTTGACAGGGAGAACCTACAGCAGCGGGCAGTTGCTGCGATGTAGGCTGAGTTGGACAGCTGATAGTCAAGGATCACTCCAAGGTTCTTAGCTGTTTGAGAGGGAAACACAGTAGTGTTGCCGATAGAGATGGAAAGGTCGGTGAGGGGACAGTCTTTCCCAGGGAGGAAGAGTAGTTCTGTCTTACCAAGATTCAGCTTGAGATGGTGGGCAGACATCCAAGCACCAAATGTCTTTGAGGCATGCAGCGATACATGCCTCGATTTGGGGGTCTGGGGGGGGGGGGGGGGGGGTAGAGCTGAGTGTCGTCAGCATAGCAGTGATAAGAGAAGCCATGAGATGAGATCACATGGCCAAGAGATCTGACATAGAGAAGGAATAGCAAGGGGCCCAGGACTGAGCCCTGGGGCACACCTGTGCTAAGAGTACAGGATCTGGATAGGGATCCTTGCCATAGAACCTGGTATGAGCGGTTAGAGAGATAGGAGGCAAACCAGGAGAGTGCAGATCCTGAGATGCCTAGATCAGAGAGAGTAGAGAGAAGAATCTGGTGATTCACTGTATCAAACGCTGCAGACAAGTCAAGGGGGACAAGGACAGAGGAGAGGGATGAGGCCTTAGCAGTGTGTAGGGCCTCAGTGACTGAAAGGAGAGCTGTCTCAGTAGAGTGAGAAGCCTTGAAGCCAGATTGTAGAGGATCCAGTAGGTCATTCTGGGAGAGATTGATATATACGGTATGTGGATTAGTCTCTGCTCCCAGACAATTGGAGATCTCCGCCTACCATTCGTCTGGGGACTTCTTGTCAAAAACAGCCGCTAACAAACCAACGCCCCTTTATCACATTAGCAAAAACTATGCCCCCCTCCCCCCCATTATCCTCCATAGTGAAACAAGCTGGAGATACAGTCAATCACTTTGTAACACGGAGATAACTTTTTAAAACGTTGCATTATTTCGATTCCGTTTTATCCGTTTACAAGCACAAGACTTCTGCATGTCTGTTTTTTTTTTTTTTACTCTAATTGTTCACACCCAGTTTTAACGAGGGAAGCTGGGAGAAAGTCCTCAGTCTCTATTTGAACCAAGCGGATAGAGACTGAGAACTGAGTCGACATGTGGATTACAGTAACTCTGTTCCATGTGAATGGCTTTCAGCATAGAATGTGATCTTCTTGAATACTTGAATATCAGACCGTTCCGTCCCCTCATGCCGATTGTCAATTACATTACATTACATTACGTCATTTGGCGGACGCTTTTATCCAAAGCGACTTACAATAACACATTTTTTGTCAGCAATAGAGCAATCAACTATGGAGCACAGTCTATGACAACTACAAATTCTGAAGGAACAGTGGTACGAGTTTAGTTTAGGTTTCTTTTTCTTTTTTCAATTACATCGTTTCAACTTCATGACTTGATTGATTTGAAAAGTATGGTGACAACGTGACATTTTGAATCACACACACACACTTAAGGCCTTCTCCTCTTCACGCCGATTTTCAATTACATTATTCGAGTCGCATGACTTGAAGCAATTGAAGAACACACAGCGAGTGCCTGGTATTCTGAATTCACATGACCTATTATTATGGCCCGTCTTCTTCCTTCGTGCTGGTGTTCAATTAACTCGCCGCGGCGTTAATCCCATTAACATGCAACTGAGCGAATATTCCCTGTCAACCCCTCCTTCAGCCTGAGTCAGTCTATTCTGACGACAGCGGACGTCTCCTGTGTTGACCTCTCACTGAAGATTGGCATCTAATCTGCAAATCCCTTGTTTAGCTAAAGTGGCCCTCATGGGACTGAGGCAAGGAGGTGATGAGGAGTGAGAGAGAGAGAGAGATAGAGAGAGAGAGAGAGAGAGAGATAGAGAGATAGACAACCACCCAGTGAGAGAAAGTGAGTGTAAAGACAGACATGAGGTAGACATGAGTGCGAGTCAGTAGACAAAGTGAGGGAGGGTAGCCTACAGCCTATAGGTCTGGGTTAAAAAAGAAATATCAATACATCGATGTTGAATTGATATTAATTTGAAGGAACCGATATCGATTCCTTAAATCCCAATATCGATCTTTGAATAGAACGCCTTTTCTTGTGGGCGCTTGAAGCTTTAACCCCGTTAGACTCGCGTGGTTTGTTTGCTAGCGCAACGAGTTCGCATAAACATCTGTAAACATTCATATTTTATAACAACGCACCAGGTTAGAGGGTTGCTTGCACAATTTACAGAATCAGTTGTTGTGAAAATATCTTTCATATCCAAGCAACATTTGTATTGTAACTGAAATATCGATATTGAATCGTATCGAATCTGGACCTTGTGTATCGGAATCGTATCAAATCAGTGGCGATAGATACCCTGCCCTAGTAGATATTCAGAGAGAGAGAGAGAGAGAGAGAGAGGGATAGAGATGGCCTTGCTCTCCCACTCCCTCTCCGCCTTCCCCTCTCCCAGGCCTGATTGAACCTCCTTGGTTGAGCTCATCAGGTATTCACAGAGCCCCCTCTCTCCGACGCCCACCTCCCCAGCGCTCGCCGTCAGGGATGGAATCAGAGGCTTAGGTCCTTTGTGGCTCAGTATCCCGGTCATATTTTGTGACGACACGCCGCCTTTCCACTTCATGCCGGGGGTGGGTGGTATAAATGAGAAACGCAGGGCAGGTGGGGGAGTTGATCCCTATTCTCCCTTTATCCCTCTGTAATGTATGTATTCTTGTGGCAGAGGTAAGTCAGTTGGACACACTCTGTAATGTATGTATTCTTGTGGCAGAGGTAAGTCAGTTGGACACGCACTCTGTAATGTATGTATTCTTGTGGCAGAGGTAAGTCAGTTGGACACGCACTCTGTAATGTATGTATTCTTGTGGCAGAGGTAAGTCAGTTGGACACGCACTCTGTAATGTATGTATTCTTGTGGCAGAGGTAAGTCAGTTGGACACGCACTCTGTAATGTATGTATTCTTGTGGCAGAGGTAAGTCAGTTGGACACGCACTCTGTAATGTATGTATTCTTGTGGCAGAGGTAAGTCAGTTGGACTCGCACTCTGTAATGTATGTATTCTTGTGGCAGAGGTAAGTCAGTTGGACACTGTAATGTATGTATTCTTGTGGCAGAGGTAAGTCAGTTGGACTCACACTCTGTAATGTATGTATTCTTGTGGCAGAGGTAAGTCAGTTGGACACACACTCTGTAATGTATGTATTCTTGTGGCAGAGGTAAGTCAGTTGGACACTCTGTAATGTATGTATTCTTGTGGCAGAGGTAAGTCAGTTGGACTCACACTCTGTAATGTATGTATTCTTGTGGCAGAGGTAAGTCGGTTGGACACACTCTGTAATGTATGTATTCTTGTGGCAGAGGTAAGTCAGTTGGACACGCACTCTGTAATGTATGTATTCTTGTGGCAGAGGTAAGTCAGTTGGACTCACACTCTGTAATGTATGTATTCTTGTGGCAGAGGTAAGTCAGTTGGACACACTCTGTAATGTATGTATTCTTGTGCCAGAGGTAAGTCAGTTGGACTCACACTCTGTAATGTATGTATTCTTGTGGCAGAGGTAAGTCAGTTGGACTCACACTCTGTAATGTATGTATTCTTGTGGCAGAGGTAAGTCAGTTGGACACTCTGTAATGTATGTATTCTTGTGGCAGAGGTAAGTCAGTTGGACACACACTCTGTAATGTATGTATTCTTGTGGCAGAGGTAAGTCAGTTGGACACGCACTCTGTAATGTATGTATTCTTGTGGCAAAGGTAAGTCAGTTGGACACGCACTCTGTAATGTATGTATTCTTGTGGCAGAGGTAAGTCAGTTGGACACGCACTCTGTAATGTATGTATTCTTGTGGCAGAGGTAAGTCAGTTGGACACACACTGTAATGTATGTATTCTTGTGGCAGAGGTAAGTCAGTTGGACTCACAGTCTGTAATGTATGTATTCTTGTGGCAGAGGTAAGTCAGTTGGACACACACTCTGTAATGTATGTATTCTTGTGGCAGAGGTAAGTCAGTTGGACATGCACTCTGTAATGTATGTATTTTTGTGGCAGAGGTAAGTCAGTTGGACACACACTCTGTAATGTATGTATTCTTGTGGCAGAGGTAAGTCAGTTGGACTCACACTCTGTAATGTATGTATTCTTGTGGCAGAGGTAAGTCAATTGGACACTCTGTAATGTATGTATTCTTGTGGTAGAGGTAAGTCAGTTGGACACACACTCTGTAATGTATGTATTCTTGTGGCAGAGGTAAGTCAGTTGGACACGCACTCTGTAATGTATGTATTCTTGTGGCAGAGCTAAGTCAGTTGGACACACTCTGGAATGTATGTATTCTTGTGGCAGAGGTAAGTCAGTTGAACACACTCTGTAATGTATGTATTCTTGTGGTCGAGGTAAGTCAGTTGGACACACTCTGTAATGTATGTATTCTTGTGGTAGAGGTAAGTCAGTTGGACACACTCTGTAATGTATGTATTCTTGTGGCAGAGGTAAGTCAGTTGGACACACTCTGTAATGTATGTATTCTTGTGGCAGAGGTAAGTCAGTTGGACTCACACTCTGTAATGTATGTTTTCTTGTGGCAGAGGTAAGTCAGTTGGACTCACACTCTGTAATGTATGTATTCTTGTGGCAGAGGTAAGTCAGTTGGACACGCACTCTGTAATGTATGTATTCTTGTGGCAGAGGTAAGTCAGTTGGACAGTTGGACACACTCTGTAATGTATGTATTCTTGTGGTAGAGGTAAGTCAGTTGGACACACTCTGTAATGTATGTATTCTTGTGGCAGAGGTAAGTCAGTTGGACACACTCTGTAATGTATGTATTCTTGTGGTAGAGGTAAGTCAGTTGGACACACCCTGTAATGTATGTATTCTTGTGGTAGAGGTAAGTCAGTTGGACACACTCTGTAATGTATGTATTCTTGTGGTAGAGGTAAGTCAGTTGGACACACTCTGTAATGTATGTATTCTTGTGGTAGAGGTAAGTCAGTTGGACACACCCTGTAATGTATGTATTCTTGTGGTAGAGGTAAGTCAGTTGAACACACTCTGTAATGTATGTATTCTTGTGGTAGAGGTAAGTCAGTTGGACACACTCTGTAATGTATGTATTCTTGTGGTAGAGGTAAGTCAGTTGGACACACTCTGTAATGTATGTATTCTTGTGGTAGAGGTAAGTCAGTTGGACACGCACTCACTCAGTATGTATGTATTCTTGTGGTAGAGGTAAGTCAGTTAGACACACACTCACTCAGTATGTATGTATTCTTGTGGCAGAGAGGTAAGTCAGTTGGACACACACTTGAGTTCAGGTTGTGGAACAACAGGGATTTGCTGTTTGCATCGCGAGCACGTGCACAGTGTGAGGCACAGAGCGAGGCACAGTGCGAGGCACAGAGCGAGGCACAGAGCGAGGCACAGTGCGAGGCACAGAGCGAGGCACAGAGCGAGGCACAGAGCGAGGCACAGTGCGAGGCACAGAGCGAGGCACAGAGGGAGGCACCACAGAGGCACAGTGCGAGGCACCACAGAGGCACAGTGCGAGGCACCACAGAGGCACAGAGCGAGGCACAGTGCGAGGCACCACAGAGCGAGGCACAGAGCGAGGCACCACAGAGGCACAGAGCGAGGCACCACAGAGGCACAGAGCGAGGCACAGAGCGAGACACCACAGAGCAAGGCACCACAGAGGCACAGAACGAGGCACGACTGAGATTTGACAGTGTTTCCTCTCTTTGTTTTCTGATTGATGAGTCTTGTTTTTGTTTATATTTCACCCGCTTATCTGCAGCGACTGCCAACTGTTTCCTCGACGCATCAAATCCCCCCCCCCCCCATCTCTCGTTTTTGCTCTTTTTGCCATAGTTTTGTTGATGCGTTTTTGATTGCCGCGGTGATAGCGGCAGCTGCACATCATTTCAGTTTCTAAATGAAAACCGGTGGCATCGACGCACTCTGCTGTCGACGGAGACGGCAGGGGAGGACGAGGAACACCGGCAATGGGGGAGGGTGGGGGGTGGGGGCGATCGATAAGCTCGTAATGAGGAGGACTCACCGCAGTGTGATCATATGAGAGAAAATAACATATGTGTGCGTTATGTGCCTGTGTATGTGACATGAAAAGATGGGGGACCAAGGAACAGGGAGGAGGGGGGGGGGTACAGGACAGGAAAAAAAATATGTGTGCATTCATCCGTTCAGTATGTGTGTGCATGCAGCCCATCGGTGATACAAGATGGTTGAATTATTGATCTGTGTTTTCACTGTGACCCCAAACAGCCTTTCAGTCAGCGCAGATGTGCAGCACAGCAGACTTGTCACGGCTCTTCTATGGCCTGAGGTACAGTAACACAGCAGACTTGTCACAGCTCTTCTATGGCCTGAGGTACAGTAACACAGCAGACTTGTCACAGCTCTTCTATGGCCTGAGGTACAGTAACACAGCAGACTTGTCACAGCTCTCCTATGGCCTGAGGTACAGTAACACAGCAGACTTGTCACAGCTCTTCTATGGCCTGAGGTACAGTAACACAGCAGACTTGTCACGGCTCTTCTATGGCCTGAGGTACAGTAACACAGCAGACTTGTCACAGCTCTTCTATGGCCTGAGGTACAGTAACACAGCAGACTTGTCACAGCTCTTCTATGGCCTGAGGTACAGTAACACAGCAGACTTGTCACGGCTCTTCTATGGCCTGAGGTACAGTAACACAGCAGACTTGTCATGGCTCTTCTATGGCCTGAGGTACAGTAACACAGCAGACTTGTCACGGCTCTTCTATGGCCTGAGGTACAGTAACACAGCAGACTTGTCACGGCTCTTCTATGGCCTGAGGTACAGTAACACAGCAGACTTGTCACAGCTCTTCTATGGCCTGAGGTACAGTAACACAGCAGACTTGTCATGGCTCTTCTATGGCCTGCGGTACAGTAACCCGCAGAAGAGCGATGCGGGGAGAAATCTCTCTCAGACTTGGCAGGACAGTCCTGCCTGCCAAGTCTCTGAGCCACTGAGCCCAATGGAGAAGCCGCCATCACCCGTTTTCCCAAATTGGCTTTGACTTTTTAATGCCCGCACAGTTACTTCACCAAGCTGCCTGCTCTGAGTTACTTCACCAAGCTGCCCGCTCTGAGTTACTTCACCAAGCTGCCCACTCTGAGTTACTTCACCAAGCTGCCCACTCTGAGTTACTTCACCAAGCTGCCCACTCTGAGTTACTTCACCAAGCTGCCCACTCTGAGTTACTTCACCAAGCTGCCCACTCTGAGTTACTTCACCAAGCTGCCCACTCTGAGTTACTTCACCAAGCTGCCCACTCTGCGTTACTTCACCAAGCTGCCCACTCTGAGTTACTTCACCAAGCTGCTCACTCTGAGTTACTTCACCAAGCTGCCCACTCTGAGTTACTTCACCAAGCTGCTCACTCTGAGCCACTTCACCAAGCTGCCCACTCTGAGTTACTTCACCAAGCTGCTCACTCAGAGCCACTTCACCAAGCTGCCCACTCTGAGTTACTTCACCAAGCTGCCCACTCTGAGCCACTGTGAGCAAACAAAGTGACTGTGGCTGTCAGTGGGATGCCCGTGGCGTCAGATGATTGACTTCTGCCACCACAGAAGAAATTAACTGGGAAAGAAAATTCTGCGGTAACTAATTACAAAGGAACAGATTAAGCAAGAATTTTCCATTTAACAGTCATTCAATAATTGATTATTCTGTGTGTGTGTGTGTGTGTGTGTGTGTGTGTGTGTGTGTGTGTGTGTGTGTGTGTGTGTGTGTGTGTACATTTGTGTATGCGCACTCACTTTTGGTGTGAAGCCAAGGTACAGTCCTTGGATCTATTGCAGTATCAAGGTATTGAAATATTTTTCCATAACAATTAGCTTCTCGGGAGCGCAATCAAATTGTGTTTACTTCCAGGGGAAGAAAACCGACGGTAACTTTGGTTCAATAGCGATCTCGTGTTCCTGAGCGTCATCCTGCTGGGAAACACGATAACATCACTATTGAACCAAAGTTGTGCAGTTGTGGCAACAAGGGCAGTGGGCAGGAGTTCATAATAATAATAATATTCAAGGCATGCTGTTGAGGTGACTGGAAAAACACATCCCATGCACATCTTTGGATTGCTGTACAGTGCCTGTTGGTGAAAACATCTAAAAAAACAGCTATGATGCATTCGACAAGGAGGCCGCTCTCGTTAAGGTTGAAATATGAAAACACAGCTTCAGCGGCTCTTCAGTCGAGAGGCGTGCTTTTCTTTAGGATTTGTGTCAGTTGTAATCTCCAGCAGTAGGCTAGTGAGTACTGTCTGAAGATCACTTCAGCCTACCTGGACAGATGAGACGAGACGACCTGCGTCTCTGGAGACTGTTAAAAATAAACCACTGGCCTAATCCCTTCATGTAGCCTGCCTCCTGCTGGACTACCGTAAATTCCGGACTATAAGACGCACCGGTCTATAAGCCGCACCTTCAAAGGTGACTATTTTTTTCTTCTATAAGCCGCACCGGTCTATAAGCCGCGGGTGTTTTGATGTTTAATTACCATATGTAAGGCTTCGTGCACAGAGGGGATTGTCGGGAAACAGATGGCTGTTTGGGGAAGCTCCCATTTATTAACATTTCAACAAAACAAAAGTCAGGTCACTAATCCCCAGACAAAATCACACATTGTGGTATTTTTTGTTTTTTTTACAGTGCACACAGTGTCCGCGGTGTGGTGAAAAGAGGGCAAGAGAGGAAATTAAAACAGAAGTGGATTTATAGTTAGAAAGAGTGCTAAAGAAGAGAGAATTCCGTTTTTTATTTTTTTATTTTAGTTACTCACAGTACTATTGACCAGTCCAACTCAAAAGATATTCGGCAGTTTCACTTTGAGCTCTTGTTCCGCCGCTGGGCACACAGTGTCCGCGGTGTGGTGAAAAGAGGGCAAGAGAGGAAATTAAAACAGAAGTGGATTTATAGTTAGAAAGAGTGCTAAAGATAGTCCGGTCTGGTTATGACGAGTCTCGCTGGGTACAGTACGCCAAAGCGATATCCATTGACTCGATGATGCTGTTGTATGTTGCGCGTTTCTGTTGCACCAACGCGGAGAGGTCCGGACGAAAAAGCGCGTACCCTCCCAGGTGAGGGGCTTCTTCCCCGCAGCCTGGAGGATGAGTTGACGGTCGGGCCAGCGGAGTAGGCAGATGAAGATGGCCCTCGGTGGCAGGCCGGGGTCTGGACGTGGCCGAGGCGCCCGGTGTGCCCTGTCCACCTCTGGTGGTTTCTCGCCTTCCTTCAGGTCCAGGATGTAACACAGGATTTTGCCACAAAAGCGTCCATGTCACCAATCTCAGCTCCTCTTTTACATTGATCAGGCGAATGTTATTTCTTTTACTCCTGCTGATTAAGTCATCAACCTGCGTGTGCAGGGTTTCGATTTTGCATTTTATCCATTTTCGGACTCACTGTGTTGTTTTTGTCCTCCAGTGCGCGGATGCGCTTTTCCGCATTATAAACTCTGTTCACGGTTGCCTTAGTTTCTTTAGTGAGTGAGTGGATGGACTTCTGCACGTTTTCAAACTTGTTTTCAAGCTGCTCAAAACCTCTGAGCGATGTCGGACTTAATCGATAGTGTTTCACGGAGTAAAAGTTTAGCCCAAGCGTGTATCTCCAGCCTCCAGCAGGTGAGTCATTTCCTCATTCATGGCGTGATTGCTTCGTCTTTTTCTTTCTGCTTACCTGTGTTGTGTTATGTTATGTTATGTTATGTTGTTAAAAGAGGGCAAGAGAGGAAATTAAAACAGAAGTGGATTTATAGTTAGAAAGAGTGCTAAAAAAGAGAGATTTTTTTTTTTTTTTTGGAAAAAATCCATAGATAAGACGCACCGTTATATAAGCCGCAGGGGGCAAAAAAGGCCAAAAAACGGGAAAAAAGCCGCGGCTTATAGTCCGGAATTTACGGTACTTAATCACGTCTACTGAGTGATGCTTCAGTGTGAACAATGTTTTTACACTGAAGTCAGATTTTGACATTTGATTAACGTTGTTACTGTATGTACTATTGACAATAGTACTCTTAACACGTTCACTGCCAATGACGTATTAATCCGTCAAAAAAAATCCAACGGTTGACTGCCAATGACGTATTAATACGTCAAAAAAATGATTTTTTTTTTTTTGACCGTGGGATGTGCATCTAACCCTTTTACATCTCTTATATCAATATTGGAGCCACCGAACATGTACAACCCATTCCACCGACCCACTAAGTGGCGACAGTGCTCTCCCAGACTAGAGGAAGGCAAGCAAAAAGCAGTGTGAGGAAGCCATCTCATGAAAATGGATTGGCGAAAACGCTTTCGTTTTCGCGCTGATTGCTGGCGGTGCGGGATTGCAAATTTAGATTACGGGTGGAACACACTTTGAAACACGCAGCATAAATAAGACCAGAATCGCAAAAGCTTCATCAAAGCTCTCAGAACCCCAAGAAACGAGCGAGCCCATCCATCCAGACTTCCTCAAAGAGCGGCCGCCAGCAGACAGGCACAGCAGCAGCAAAGCAGTGAGCCTGGTGACGCGAGGTTACAGCAGCAACAGAAACGAGCTTGTGACACGCCCGCTGCAGCCAAGAAGAACACACACGGAGGGAGGAGTTTGAAGGAGAGGGGTGTTTCCTGCTGTTATGGAGGAAATTACTGTTCAAAACTATTGTTTAGATGTCTGACGTCTTACTGATGCCAAAAATGAATGGTTAAAGTGACTGTTCTATCGAATTTCACAAAAAGCCGTTTATCTCAGAATAATTTTTCAGACGCTGAAACCATGCTGTATTCAACTGCTAATGCTTACATAACTACTAACTCTACAAACTAACTCTTTTAGACAGAGAAAGCACACATTCTATTAGTTCTTTTGAGATATTGTGTGTTCACAAAATCTTAGCAGAAAAGAATCCTCGGGTCTTGAAAGATGAGCCAGAATCCTCAAAAAAACCCTCTGGCAGAACCTACCTACAGTAAAAAAAAAACGGCTGGCAGTGAATGTGTTAAATGTCAATTTTTACACACAAGAAAATGTAAAAGCACCCCCCCTTTTGTAAAATGGAAGTTACAATTAACAACAATACAAGATTCAGATGAACATACTCTATATATAATAGATACAGTCGGTCTGTGTGGGAACACCCACAAAATGTTACTACGGCTGGCGCACGAGTGGGGTAAAACCCATATATCTCAATGGGCTGACTCACCAAAGGACGGTGCTGCGGGCCTGCGGCTCTACACTACAGGATTGGGGATTCTAGAGCAGGTACATCTGTTCAGATGTGCGTTTACTGCGGTGGTTGAATGACCGATCCTGTGTGCCTGGGCTGGGCTAGCAGCTAAATGCTAACTATGCTGAATGGGGCGAATGTGAGGATTTACCCCACCCTGACCACGCCCCCAGCCAGCTACCCCAGCGTCTTTGACGAGACATTGACTATAGTGCTGTATTTACGTAATCACACTTTTGGATTATCGAAATGACTCATTGATTATCGTCATCATGGCTGTAAAAACACTGCACTATAGAAAAGGTGAGTTTATGAATTCCAGTATCTCCACAATGCTATTAGATGTCCAAGAATGCAATATTTTAAAGAGAAACACAGTTTTTGCTACCCTGGCATCTTCAGAAATGCTTTGAAAAATGAGCTTTTTAAGGGATGCTGTTGTTTTTGCAGTTTGCCAAAATGTTGCCCCTCTCCTCCTTTAATTACTGCAGGTTTGTCTGCACACAGTCGGTTGGAGATATCAGGACTCAGAAGAAGTCATTTGCTGCCATTCATTCTTGTACAGTGCGAAAAACAACTTCCACCGAGCGAGCGAGCGAATCCATCACAGTAAACATGACACTTTGATTTGGTTTGATCAAAGTTTCTGTTTCATCGTCAGGTCATTGTGCCCGAGTTGAGCGTTTTCATATCGGCACCGCATTATGTTACGATCTGCTTCCTGTCAATCACCCACAGGCAGAAATGCAAGTCTCTGCCTCAACAACATGTCTTACAAACTATATTTTCACATCCACGTCTTTTTTATTTGGGCCGTCTTTGTCAGCCCGAAAACGGCGGTTCATTTCAAGCAAGGTTTGCCACCGTGACGTTTGTATTTTAGAGACTATAGTATTGTCAATGCTAGGTGCTGAAACTGTGTATTATGTCTGAAATGCCTGTGTGCGGAGGTCAAAGGTAATTCTATCAATAACACTGTCAAATCTGAGTTAAAATGTATTTCCAATCCTATTGTATTCTGGGAACATGCTAAATCTAATTTTAGCAACCCCCCCCCCCCCCCCCCCCTCCTCCTACTGTTATCATCCTCACTGGTAATACAACTCACTAATGGTACTCATACTAATTGTTTCGCTACATCAGGTCAAAGTTTGTTAACACAATTAAAAGCACGACAGCACACCACTATCTTGTGAAACGATGGCCCATTAAAATGCCCACGCGTCACTATGAGCGGGCAGAACCACCATGGTACTCTGACGTGGTGAACTATGAATGAGCGGTTGTTTTTTTTACAACTGAATTACAAGGAAAACAGCTTGGTTATGTTCGTTACGCTAAAATCTATTGTGCCACCTCTAAAATCAGTCCGTGTGATGGACTTTATTTCCTTTGTCTCAGACGATGACTGTATGGATGGGTCCCCGCTTCCCCCCCCCCGGTATGCAAAAATGAAGCCAAATATCATCGGCGAGCTGCCATCTTGCTTGTTTGACGTTTGAACCACTGCAGCCACGCCGCTGTCTTACGAAGGTTTGAGAGTGTCTGGCAGTCACAGCTGTTTTTATATCATCAAATAATGATTTAAAAACAATCAGAAAAATTTGCACTTGAACATACATCAGCGTGATAAGAAGTAACTAAAATGATCAAAACGTGTACTTTGATTTTTTTTTTTTGGCCTATGTCCCGTCCGCTAACATGGAGGGGGCGGGATTTAAGACCTATACTGCAGCCAACCACAGGCGGGGACGATATTTTAAATAGGTGACCATGTCTGACTGCAGCCACAAGCCTATTTCACGATTTGGTTTTCAAATCTATGGCTCAGGATAGGAATTATGTTCCTGTTCCTCATGTTTTGTAAGAAGAAGAAAAAAGTTGACCACGGTTTAATTAAAAGGATATTTGTTGAATGAAGTTGAGCACTAAATCCCCACGGGCAGAACAGTCACAACACTGGACTCTGACTGGCAGACAATACCAGCTCCTCTGAATCAAATCTCCTGAGTGGAGGCGTTCCAGATGGCGTGTCAGTTCAAATGCTACACATTTCCCTGATTAGAAGGATTTGAGCAATTGTTTCGTGTGGGGAGCCGATCCAAGACTAAAAGACTCAGTTCAAAACGGTCTGTTATAGAGGATGAACTTTTGAAAAGGGAAAGAAAATGTAATTAGTTTTAACCACTCAACAAAATCGAAATGAACAATGTATAAATTAAACATCTTTGATCATGTGTGTAAATAGAGGAATATAGAGGTCCCCCTTTATCTCTTACATGCAATGGACACCAGATACGTTACGGCTGCGTTGCGGATCCGGCAAAACTGACGGATCGACTCTCGCCCATGTTAATTGATGGGCAATAATACATGCGGTACGGAAAAATGACTCACCTGTTCTATTTGTGTCGGATCCCGCATACGTCTGACAGATGACATGAGCGTGGGTCTGTTCACAGCCTTACCGGAGCCGTACCGCATCTGTTCCAGAGGCGGTGTACATTAGCCCTTACTCTTATGTCTTATGTCTTATGTCTGCAAGCTGTTGTCTGCATGCCAAATTAATACAGTGTCCACAATACAGAAGCAGGGTTATTACAAGACAATTAAGACAATTAAGAGTTAACATTCCTTCATATTTTATGATCAATTTGCATACATTTGGGATTTGTTTATAGTGATGTTGGAAACAGCACACAGCTGGAGAAAAATAATCTATAGGTCTACCTTGAGGAGCTGTTTATTGAATATGAGCAATCTTTGGTTTTGTTGTGTAGAAGTGGTGGGTGTCAGTCAGGCAGGCTATACGCACATAGACACATAGCCTGCTTTATGCACAGGCATGAGTGTCAATTGGGCATGGCAAGGCATGGCACTGCAGGAGCCAACAGAGAAATATTCAGAGGCCATTTCTCATGGTTTAATAACTAAGACCAATCGACAAGGAACAACTACAGTAATACCCAGGCAAAGGTTGGCTGCAACATCAATGGCATTTTGATTCAGCAATATGATGCCTTCAGGGACTGATTTATAAAATGAAGAGAGTACAGAATGTTCAAGGGGCATCTCTCCTCAGATTGCCTCGCAGAACTCTTACATTCTGAATTTGGCACTGCACAAATAGCCCCCCCACCCCGTAATATTAAAAGTAAACTCAAAACAAAACAAAAACAGACTTTACTTTGGTACGGACCTTAGTGAATTTGCTATAGAAATGCCTGTTAATGAGTTGAATAAGCAGTTCAATTAACTGTTCGGGGACCATTTCCCACATACTGCATTTGCTGTAATACATTTGCAAGGATTTCAGAGTAAGCTGCCTTGACATACAGATATCCCATAATTCATTGCTGTTCGTATAGAGTACTGCAGGAATTAGTCTGGAAGTAAGACCTGGATGCTAGATGTGGTTCCTTCGTCTAATAGTCAATGGGATTTTGATTAAATGCATGAAATAAAGGTAGTTAACGAAAGCTTATGAAACGGCAAACTTTGTGTTCAGCAGGGATAATCTTCACAATGAGCACCACTTTTATGATTTAGCTGAGCTGGCCTACAAAAATACGTCATTCTTGTGGTATGCTATTAGCTGCTAATGTCAACAAATATTTCAAAAATAATTTGTTTCTTTCATCCAGTCATTTCTAATTGTACTCATTTTTGCATGTTGTTGATTAAATCTGTATTTATTTTCTGAATAATAAAGTGATTCATTTTAATCTGATCAGGTGGCCTTTTAAGCTTTTTTTCCATTTCTTTCTTCTTCTTTTTGTAAATGTGTTGGAGAATGCAATGATTAGACAGTTCATAAGAGATTAAAGTTAGTTTATGTTGTGGCAATATTCCAGTGGTGCTAGACAGGAGTTTGACTGTAAGAATAATTCCTGATGACAGCATCAACAGCATCGATCACATCAAACATGCTGGGAAGTCAACTAATGAATGAATGAATGAATAACAACTAATAAGAACGGCATCGTTAGGCCTGGGTGTCCAAGGCTCCAAACAACCCGAATGTTTTATGAATAGCTTCTCCAAAAATAAATAAATCATGAATTAAATAAATAATACTAGGCTAATGCAAAAAAATATAGCCCAATGATAAAAAACGCTAGTATGTTTTGGGTCCACTATGTGTAATTCAACCAGCAGATCTACTTCTCACTACTTGGCATGCATTTTGTGTGCGTGTGAGAGAGAAAGAGTGAGAAAGAGTGTGTGTGAGAGAGAGAAAGAGTGAGAAAGAGTGAGAGAGAGAGAGAGAGAGAGAGAGAGAGAGAACATGTGTTTATGATCTAATCATCACATACAAAAAATTTGAGATTTGGTTAGATTTTGGTTGGCATATTATGACCCGGACAGCAGAGACGAGAAGAGAACAGGAGGAGAGAGCAGAGGAGATGAGGAGTGTGATGGACAGGTGAGACACCGATAGAGAGC
The DNA here is from genome assembly GCF_964638095.1 of Poromitra crassiceps. Lineage (NCBI taxonomy): Eukaryota > Metazoa > Chordata > Actinopteri > Beryciformes > Melamphaidae > Poromitra > Poromitra crassiceps. Next base: position 32,610,611 of record NC_139631.1, read on the forward strand.
TATAGTGGAGAGGTGAAGAACAGGAGAGTATCAGATAGACTAGACCCAGAGTTAACACAGTTTGTCACTGTTCAAATTTGTCACAGTTAAAAAGGAGGCCTTGTCACACAATAGAAGCAGAAACTATAAGACCAGGGTTGGTTAATTTTCAAAATTGAACAAAGCATAATGACTGTTTCATCAACATCAAGGCTCTAATTTTTTCTTGAGGTTTTTTACTCCTGCTGCTGCAAATACAAATAATAATGCAGTTGAATGAGAGGTTGCACTCAGATTGCACTGATTAAGTTTATTTTGATTTCATGTTGTGAAAGCCAGCCGACGCATCTGACGGAACCTTGTGGTAGACCATAGTGTCGAAAATGTTGCATCCTCATCATCATCACCATCATCATATTTCAGTGTGCGGGTTGAACTTCTCAGCTGATGTCCGGCACCAGACCAGTGCACTCTCGATGTGCTTACGTACAGTTAATTCCCATCTGACATTTCACTTCATTGTATTCACTTCATTTTGTATTGCAAAATGCCTTCTGGGGCGTATTTGATCAAATGACGAGAGTGCAGAAACAAACTGACAGACAGAGGGCGCTGGCATCCACCATGTTTTGAGGAAACCTAGATGGGCCAATGTATCAATAAATAATGACCTCAAAATGTTTCACATTGGGCTTTCGTTGTCATGAAATGCCTGCTTAAGATTTCCATGTCTTTAGTGCTATAATACCACTATTGATTTCAGTGCGGCGTTAACTGCGGGCCAAAAAGCATGTAATCAGACTCAAATTAGCATAATAACTGTGGGCTTATGAAATGAAATGTGACAATTTGAAGGTTTAAAGGCACATAGGAAATGATTGAATAGCTTTGTTTATCAGCCATTTCCCATTTCAAAGCTGTATTAAAATGAGCTGATATGTCAGTTTTGTTTTGCGTTTGTTACATTGGAGGCAGAACGTTTGACCTTGAGTAAACTATTCTACGTTGGCTGTTTTTTAACGTACTCGCATTGGAAGCTTGCTTTTTCCATTTCACATCTCTCTACAATTCAGCGGGTAGACTCGTTTCAAGTTTCTTCACAAGACAAGTCATCTTTGTTTTAGCTTTTGCATTGTCTGTTGGACTCCTCTGTTGTAAGTGGGCTTCCTTTGGTGAGGATGTAACGGTACCATATGCCTTGTGAATTGTATGTTAGCTATAATGTATGGTAGTTCAATCATGAGAGACCGGTCGGTAAGGTTTAACAAGATACTTTATTTAGCAAGTGGCGTGCATGGCAAGTACTTTGGCGTATGACCTTATTGTAAGATGGTGCTCCTCTTTAGGCGAGAGGGCAGCATCTATTTGGGCTAGAGAGAATCCCCCCCCGGGATTCTCCAGGAGTCAAGACTTGTTGGTGGTGGACTGGGGAGGTGGGTGGGGTGAAATGACGGCTTCAGAGGATGGTTTCAGGGGGAATGAACAGCCGCGATGCCGGCTGCTGCTATGATCCACCAGAGTGGGGGGTGACGTACAACCCTTGCTATATATACTGGGGAGGACTGATGTCATGCCTGACGTCATGAACTGAGGACAACTGATGTCATGCCTGACGTCACGCTTGCTTGAGTGATGTCACGGGCTGATCAGGTAATACAGATATGACGACCTCTCTCTCAGCTTGAAATTTGGTATGGAAACCTCACTTGTGAGTAGGGCTGGGTATTGGCAAGGATACGATATGTATCACGATACTTTGGTCACGATACGATTGTATCACGATATATTGCGATGCGATACATATTGCGATATATTGCGATATTCTACAGAATTTACTCAAAATTAAATAATAGAGCTAAAGATACAACACACTGTGTACCACCCAGGTAGTGTAATAATATGTACATCACTTTATACTGATAAGTTAGTGGACAAATTTAGTCAAAACTACTGAGTGTTGAGTGTTACTGAACGCATCGATATGGGAAATATCGATACAGTATCGATTAGGGGTGGGAATCACCAGATGCAGAGGCCTGGCATGGCATGGCATGGCCTGCCAAAAAAATAAAATAAATAAATAATATCGCGATACTTGGCGTCCAAGTATCGATACAGTATCAGGAAATAAAATATTGCGATATATTGCCGTATCGATTATATTGCCCAGCCCTACTTGTGAGCTATTATTGCTAATCTGACTTTATGGCATTATTTTGCCAGGATGCTCACTTGTGTTTTCAGATGTTTCGACTTTGTCATTTGAATTTACACGTACTTTCCATAACTTACAAAACATGTAAGCAAACCAACAAATCCCTGCATAATGAGGACAAAATTACGCAGAACACTTGAAGTAGGCTACTAATGAATAGACATTAGTATCTTGTCCAATTTAATCGTGGCTAAATAAACATTACTCTCTATACAATCTGGTGCTGTGGTGGCGACAGGTGCAGTTTTATCCTAATTAATGTGGCCTTCTTGTCTAGTGTAAGTGTTGTGACTTTTCCCATTTTTTGTTGTCGTGACTGTTAGCACAATTGTGTTTTACCACTGCATGCACACACACACACACACACACACACACACACACACACACACACACACACACACACACACACACACACACACACACACACACACACACACACGTGTCATAAGTTCTAATGTTGTAATGAAGCCGTTGTTTCCTTTTCTGCTGATGGTCGAGCCACATAATATACAGAGATTTGAAAAGCAAGAGACAATAGCCCGTACAAGTCATCTGAACACTGAACTGTAACAGTTGGTGCTGTGTACGACTCGAGAGCTCCAATAACATGAATGAACCTTCATATTAAAAACTGTTAAATTGTGTCCCCCTCCAGCAGGAATACGATCACAACTAATCTCCCATTGAATGGTCTCTCCGGTCCTAATAGCCCCGGCATATCGGCTTTTCATTCACACCCCGCTGTCTCCAGCCACAGCCAGATGCCTCGCATCAAATCAAAACCCATCCGACGTCAAGCCCGTCAACCAATGGAGGTGCCCAGAGTCAGATTCCTCATTAACAGGAAAATAGTACCTCTTTTCACCGGCTTTCACGCATCTGAACACACTCTCTCCCAGCCCCCCTAGATGCCACATTTACTTCAGAGTGAATGTCACACTGACAGAGGTCATTCCATTCTCAGGTGCAAACTGGACTGAAATCTTTGATGAAGCTGAAGTTGATGATTTTTCTTTCTTCTTCTTTTTATTTTTTACAAGTTGATATTTGATGATCTCGGATCATATAAAGTGTCTGGCTTTGAACTGTGGCTTTGATTACGTCTAATCGAGTGCCGACAATTGCTTGAATAACTGCCTTCTAAGACTTCAGGCATCGTTGACTCGCTCTCTGTAAAGCCGCTGCTGCATCTAGTGCGTTCTGTACGTTCCACTTCATTTCTTTCTCCTCTGGCGCAGCACATTACAACAAGTTGTTCACAGACAAAAGTGGTGGCAACTGAGCTGCCACCAAAGGGCCACTGAAGGGGAGTCACTCACGCTATTTTACAGATGACATGCCACCAAAGGGCCACCGGAGGGAGTCACTTGCGCTACTTTACAGATGACAGACATTTTTGTAACACCAAAGACTGAATCGCCAACATGAGAAATGTTTGAAAGCGTCCCTCTGGAAACACTGCTTCAAATAGTAAACAAGTAAACATGTCGTCCGCTACAAGTGATGCAGGCGCGGCCTTATTAAAATTAGTATGTGTATGATAGATAGAGTACTTTATTAATCCCCTGGGGGAAATTCTTGTGTTACAGCAGAAGCCAATGTCAGTACATCTCAGTAAAACACACAACACACACACACACACAAGAGAACGAGCCAATGTCAAAAATCAAAAATAGACATAGAAACCATGTCAGATACGTATAGCAGTTATGTTTACAGCCTTCCAAATTTACCCTGTAAGGGGACTTTCACACCAACCAGGTTTGGTCCCGACTTTCGGACTATTCAGTTTGATCCAAAACCAAAATTGCAGGTGTGAATCCGCCCTTTCCCCGCTCTGACCATTTCAGTCAGAGCGGGTTGGAGCCAAAGACAGAGCTTGCAGGGAGCGGAAAGAGATTTCCTTCCGCTGCCGACTGAAATGGTCGGCACCAATGGCAGAGCTTAGACCCGTAGCCTGCTTCCAGGCAGTCAGACTAAGTGGAGCCAGACTCTCTCTGAAACTAAGTGTGGCAATCGTCTGGCAAGCGAGACAGATACACCGCGCGCAAGACTGGGAATGACAGGCGATCCAGTAGGCTAAAGGTGGACATTTTATCGAGATAGGTGCTGCTTAGTATGGTGACATGACGAATAACTGCCGACAAGGAAGGCAACATTAAACTGACAGCTTTTTGAATGGAGTTTGCCGTAAAATGCGCTCCATGCAAGTGAGAACGCTTGTGGTACATTCTCTATAACCACGGGCATTCTTTGTTCAGCTTTGAGTTTGGATGGCAGTATATTATTGTAATATCATAAAATGACTTACTTGGTAGTTTTGCGATTTCCAAAGTGGTGTGAGTCAACCGCCGAAACCTTTCAAATGGAAAAGGAAATCGGTCCTTGAGCTACAGGCCATAACACTACCTTTCCAAACAATAAAAAAACAACACGTGAGCATCTGAGTCTGACGCACGCCCATCTACAAACCAACCAATGTCAAGTATATGGTGACGTCAAGTATGGTTTCTACTTTTATTACTTTCTCAGGAGAGGCAGATCAACTGATCATCCTTGCTGCAGATACTGTATGTTTGTGCATATACACATTGAAGGTTCTGATTTTCTTCATTCATTCATTTCCTTTAATTTACCAGGTAGATTATTGAGAACACATTACAATAATGACCTGGGCATAACCTGGCCCACAAGCATTTTGGATTACAATAACAACCTAGGCCTAACCTGGGCCACAAGCGTTTTGTGCGTGGAAAAATACAGAAACTGGGGCACAGACTTTTTGCACTTTTAATCTAATCCCTCTGTGTCAGTTATAAAACCAGAGACCATTGATTTCACCTTTTGAGTGTATTCAGCATTTAGTGCCTAGAGAAACAACTGATTGAGTTCTTAGATAGAGATAGATAAATGCGTTATTGATCCTGACGGAAATTCTGGTGTACAGATATCTTCCTAAGTGTACATTGCAGGATAGGAAGTTAAAGGTTACATTCTCTGGCAAACTCAAGACCGGCCTGGAATTTCTACTCATCCCTGGGGGATGGTGCCAGTCTCATGGTCAGACAGTATAACGCCTTTCTCTCATATTGGGGTGGAATGTGGAGTAAGCCATTTGGTGTGATAATCAGAATGTTATGTATTATAAGTTATAATAAATAATAATAATAATAATAATAAAATATAATAATTTATAACCTTGTGACCTTAAACCTCATGTATCAATGATTGTGATCGATACATATTGACATCTAAGTCAGCAGCAGCACTGCCTCTGCTCTCCTCCTCTCCGCACACACGCAGGGAGGTTGATTAACCATGGACCCCATGCGTAATTCTGCACAGATTTCTGTCATTCAAATTTCTCTGGAAACCGCAATCTAATTATTAATGTTATCACCAGTCAATCAAAGGCTATGATTTCAAATAAGTGTCGGTTTTTCGCTGGGCACCACATGCTTTGCGAGTCCTTTATGAGATAGGCTCTTCATTAACATCACGCACGTAATTCTGAACAGATTTTTGTCATTCAAACAATACGGAATTAGTTCAGGTAGAAAGTTTACAAATTTACTAAGAAAGTTTTGGGTTTAAACCGAGCTTGGAGTCCTTACCGTAAATCAGACAGAACGTGCATGGGCTCGGGTCGGGTCGGGTCGGGCTCCTCCCCCCCCAGCTCAATCTAAGCTCTAATAGAAAGGTAGTGGTACAATAAATAAAAAATATTGAGTGCTGTAGATTTTCATGCGCGTCAAAATTCAGCCCCGTATGTTTGACATCCCTGGTGTGAACACATTCATGATGGAGGGGTAAAAAAAATACTGATGGAGGGTTACAAAAAAAATGTGGAAAAGAAATCTTGCGTGTGATACAATACATTGTATAATTGAAAAGTGTTGCAGTGTCCCCTAGCCTTAGCCATAAAGTTCTCTGTCTGGACTTTTCTTATTAACTTGTCTGAAAGACAAAGAGGTGTGTTAGGGTAGATTGATTAACCTACATGTTATGAGATGCAGAATATTATTTCTATCCGCGAGGCTCTTAGCATTAGCAACCTGGAAGACAGGTTAAAGTATTAGGCAATAGGAAACAACTGTTTATCTGCAAATAGAGTTGTGTGAGATATAAGTTGTTGTTTTTTAAATTGCAAGTTATTTGTTTGGCAGGAGCTTTCCATAGTAACCCTGGGAAGCAAAAAGTTTGGTTTACAACTTACTGCACTTTTGTGGAAGACACATAGGTTGCGAGATATGGATTTTGCCTGGCTGGGAGGAGCTTTTTTGCAATTAATATTTTGTATTTAAAACATTCTACACTGCAAATTGCAAATAATATATTTTGCAAATCATCATTAACTGTGGCTGGGTTTCTTTTCGTCCCTTCTCTAAATACTCTAGCTCTTAGCTTGGTTGCACTGCTTTTCATAGTTTCCACAATTCATAGTGTGCGAAACCACTCTCTTCTTGGCAGTGCCGTTTCAATTTAAATGTAAATTAATTCTATCATAAGCCTATTCAAACAAGTTTTGAAAATAGTGTATGTGTGCGTGCGCACGTGCGTGCATTTGTGTGTGTGTGTGTGCGTGCGTCTATAAAGGCAGAGTGACATGATATTGGTACATATGAGAACACTAGCTAATTGAAACAATGAATCAAGTGTGGTGGCTGAATGTGTTTGACATGATGGACCGGGAGGAGAAATACACACACACACACACACACACACACACACACACACACACACACACACACACACACACACACACACACACACACACACACACACACACACACACACACACACACACACAAGTCAGAGGGTATTGTGACACAGTTAATAATGACCTCATTATTATTCAAATTGTTAGTAACACAGTGGTGGTAGCAGAACCTATCAGCACGACTGACGCTTTTCTGATATAGTGTAAGAACATTACACAGGACAGGATACGCTCGTTTTCTGCATATCAAAATGTAAATGACGTTAATGAACATGGTAATTCTGTCCTCTTGTTCCTCATACTTCTAGCTGGTGACTTATGTTCTGCGCTATGCTAATTCTGTGTTAAAGATGTCTCTAGAAGCTGCTGGGGCGTTGTGATAAAGAAGCCTGCCTGTACGAGGGCTGTTAGGGTTTTTCCGGTCTGTTGACTAACCAGAATGTTGCTGCATTAACTAACTCCATGTGAATGGTAAATGTTTGTCTCCTCTGTTTTGTTCTCTCTCTGAAGTATAATCCACTCTATTAAACATCTTGTAAAAACGCATGCTTTATGCCAACCTAGCATCTCAAAGAGTGCAGTCATTGCACCCCACCTGATCTACAGGGTAATTCGGCCGATGTTGCCATTTGCTGCTTGGCATACAGGCCTTTTGTCCGAAAGGAAGTAGGTTGAAGTCCGTTCTGGTCAACCATCTGGGATACAGGATTTGTCGAGTCCATTCCACAAAATCAAAATTTGTTTAAAGCCCCCCTCCAGCCAGTTTTCCACCTGTGTACATCCTGGGTTTACAGTGGAAACGCAAAGCTGCGCGCGCCGTAATGAACTACGTCACCAGTATCATCATTTGCACGAAAGTTCGTCTATTGGTAAGAACCGAGGGCTTATACCTTGTTCCACTGCAACATCATGGCTGGAGCACTGTTGTCCAAAATGGATAAGAGCCTCGCTCCTACCTTCAATACGATCTTTGTCTCCCTTCCAGCCGGACAGACCAGAAACAGTATGGCTGCCTCTATCGCTGCAAAATGTTCGTCCAAAAGGCACAATATTGTGCCTTTTGGACAAAGTTTTGGAGGCGATCAGAGCAAAGGTGCGCCTTACAACTCCGGACAAACAGACAGCTCTCTAATTATAGTATTAAATAAGAATGATATCGGATAACATAAGATAGGATAAGATAAGATAAGATAAGTTAAGTTAGGGCATGTGGCAGTTGTTGACCAGTCCGGCCGCTCAGAGAAGTGACTGTTGAGCTTGAGTTTACAAATTACAATTGCTTGATTTTTTCCGTGCTCCACTCAGAAAGTAATATCCTCAATACTCTCTCTCCCAAGTTGCCGGCTACATCAAAGAGGCTTCCCAGACTCTCAGGAAATATTCTTGTTTGGATAGTGCTTAGTATTTACTTTCACAAAACAAAATTAAAATGAAAACCGAGTGCAAATATGTTCCTTCTTTACTTGGGGGAAAAAAATCAATTTCAAATTACACAAGTTTGATCACTTCCTTCGTCATGACTGACTATTCAAACATCTCCTCATCTCAATCTGTCTCGTCGTATTCATAGTCGGGGAGGCAATTAAATGTATGCCAGTCTTTTAGTGTTATCGCAATGCAAATCTCTATGCAGATTGGAAATAGTTAGGATCAACTACATCCATGTCTCTTTTCCAGAACAGCTCAGGTGCAGCTTGGCACGCTTAGCCTGAGCCTGAGTTGGTGTTAAAGCAACATGGCGTTGTGAGCCTTTACTTCTCACTGAAGCACTCTCTGAAACGATGGCTGCTCTCAGCAGGGGGAAGAAGAGGCGAGGGGCAAAGTAACAGCTTGCAGTTTCATATTTGAACTATGAGTCTCGTAAACAATCCTCCAAGCCCAGCGTGACATCTGCACTTCACTGTGCCACAGGTAGGGCGAGAACGTCTCCTTTTTGTTGATCCCCTGTCTCTGTCCCTGATGGGAGGAAGACCACTATTCCTGTCCAAAAGCCAGACAGTGCCAATTTGGGCGACAACTTAAAGGGGTAATATGTAACATTTTTACTGCCCCATAGCACAAAATGACTATATCTGCAGAGGTTTGATAGGGTTGTTGACCAATATGAATGACTCACCGATTACTTTGGCAGGTACTTGGCCACTTTTTTTTTGGCTTTCTGAACTCACTGTCTGGCCTGTAAAACACCCCACGTCCCACCTTAGTGTTTAGCAGGCAGTATCCTGTTTCTTCACTCTAGAGGTTTCTATTGGTTCTGATCAGCTAGCTTATTCATCTATAATACTTGCCTCTACACAGTATGTGATGTGGCAGGGACTTGTGAGATATCTTCTTTCAATGGTGTTGCAATTTTCTACTGGTTGCATGGAAGTCAATACATGTCATAGATTACTTAAAGAGCCCCCGAAGGCATGTTTTAAGATGTATATAAAATACTATACTTTGACTCATAATTTGTGTCTGATGGTTTACCCCGACAATAAAAAGGTTAAATGATATTATTAAAATCCTTAAAATGACTTCCCCTCCTTCCGCCTCATTAAAAATGCCAAAGCAACCAATCACAGTTATCTAGAACATAACTAGCCAATCACAGCATACAAACAAGGGCTTTAAAGGAACACGCCAACATTTTGGGAGATTTGCCTATGTGCCATATTCCCGATAGTAAGACAAGAAGATAGATACCCTTCTCTTCTCTGTGCATGCAATAGAATGCTAGCAACGTGCCCTCCTGCTAGTTAGCTTAGCACCACAATGGTAGTCAATGGTACAGCAGCATACCTCCGTTCAGTCACCAAAAATACACTTTCCAACAGCGCCAAAACACTCATATGTACACGTTGTGACAGTGACACGTGTACTCACCATGCTATAAAATAATAATCCAAAATGACAAGACAATGTAATTTCCGAAGAAAATAAAGTACATAGCCAAAACTACTGATGATGGCACACAGCGCCTGCGCCTCAGTCAACTCAGTAACTCGGCACAGAGAAACTTTCCACTTTCAGCAGATGATTGTGAAAACAGCCTTCTAGTGTCAAACTCTGCACATCATCATTCTGCATGGAGAAGCTCAACCATCCACCTGAAGGAACAAGAAGAACTAGAACGTCCGCACCGCGGATTATGCCTCCAACCAACAAGTGAGCAGTCGACAGCATGTCTGTCCAGACCTTGACGTTTGAGCCAAATGAAGAATTTCCTTCAAGGAGTTACTGAGATAAGGCATTACCGAGCTGTGAAACGAGCGGTCGTGAGGTCACAGTGACCTTGAACTTTGACCACCAAAATCGAAGCAGTTCATGCTTGAGTCCAAGTCGACGTTGGATCCAAATTGGGAGAAATTCCGTCAAGGCATTCCAGAGATATCGCCTTAACGAGCTTGGAAATGGCATTCGTGAGGTCACAGTGACCTTCAACTTTAACTGTTGACCACCAAAATCTAATCAGTTCATCCGTGAGTCCAAGTCGACGTTTGAGGCAAATTTGAAAATTTGAAAAATGAACATCGGACGGACGGACGGACGGACGGACAACCGGGGTCTTTAATTATGCTTTAAAGTACACCTTAAGAGTCTCGACAGGGGCAACGCTGGTTAAGGGTCGTAGGAATATAAAAGCAGAAACATCTCAATATCATGTTTTGAAAAACTACTTCAATTCCAAACCCTGTTGATGTGGTATAATGCAACATGACTCCCTTTGCACCCAGTAGCCTACTTCATTGAGTCATTAAGGCCATTGAAAAAGACACCAAAGTTTACGGAGGAGTGTTAGGGGGGAGCTGTGTTTTGTAACTCCTGTACCTCCAGGGAACAAAAAAATACAATGCAAAAATAACTGTCTACCCACATCTGAACAACTGTCACTTAGCTACATGGGCGAGGTGGAAGATAGAGCAAAAGTCTGAGAGGTCATCAAACCAAAAGGTCGACATGAGTTTGTTTCAAAATAGGGGTAACATCCCAACACGCTGGCATTACAACCCCTGAACAGTTTGACTTAATTAACACTGGGTAGAAAGAAAATACAAAATATAAAAAATACCAGACGTCTTCACATCTAACTGGTAGCTACTAGCTACAACTCTACACATCCAAAATGACAACATTGTTTTCCTTGTGCGGTTTCTGTATTCAAAGTTGGCCTCATGTTTTCCGTTTTATTCTTCTCACAGTAAGAGCATATTAACCCCACACATATCAATTTTACATGAGTGCCGTTTCAACCTTGAATGGGACTGCGGGGGTTATTATCACACTCCTAAATATTTAATCAAAAAGCACTTCAATTTTATAATTCGACATAGAGCCACAGTTTGTATGGTGAGGGGAGGCGGGTGTCTGAGAATTCATCTTACAATTCATATAAAGGCGCTGCATTCTGAAGTCCAGAGATGTATCAGAGCATTGGCAAGGATCGAGAGGGATTTTTTTTTCCATTTTTATGTAGGAATGTACCAATGACCTTAGAATGGGATGAAACACCAGAGCAAATACTTGGGGCACTGTGCAATTTACCAGAAGCCTAGTTAAAAAATGGGCTTCCTTTTAAGCCTGGTTTCAAGTCGTCATGCCAGCTCTGACACTGCTGCTCCCAGTCCCAGACCTCCTTCCTGGCAGTAGTGCACTCTGGCTTTCTTGGTGGTGAGATGCCCGCTATGTGAAATTGCCTCTTCCTCAGGGAGCTATTCAATCACTCCAGGCTACAGCCCACAACAAAACGGCCAGTCCACCCAGGGAGAAAACTAATGTGTGATTCTGCCTGTTTGCCGTGCAAGTCAGAGAAAGACAAATCTCCCTCTCCCAGACAATAAATGGACTGCTTCCCGCGTTATGGGCGCTCCAATGAGATGATTAACTTCACAAGGACAAAATGAAACTTTTTTTGCTCACCAATTTATCTGATTGGTGGCGAGCCAAATGATACGCAGGCAGAGAAATGGGTTTCGGCACCACTCATCTCTTCAAATGAGACTTGTGAATTAAGCCAAATTGAGGAACATGCATAAGCATAGCCGACTAGCACTTTGGGAGGCCATGTACACACAGACAAGTCGACTTAGTGTCCTCATTAGGCGGGCTGTGCTGATTGGCCCCGTGTGCCCTTGCATAGTGTCCGTGTCATTAATTATGGATCCACTTCCTGGTGATGCCATGTCCGATTGGCCAGGGGCGGAGATAATGACAAGCGAGGTCAAAGTATTGAGCGTTTCTTCTTCACCCGCGCGCATTTGTATTCATGTCACTAACTTTGGCCAGGCTCACAGGCATTAGGTTAGCTTGATAGATGTATAGAGTAGTGTAATATTTATCTATGTCTGCAGCAACTAGTCTGTGTGTGTGTGTGTGTGTGTGTGTGTGTGTGTGTGTGTGGGCGGGTAGCTTTATATCTCTGGATGAATGTCTCTGTGTGCTTGTGAATGTGTCAACACATGGGCATGGATTCAAATCTGTAATAAAATATGTATATGCATGATTTCTGAATTTCATACTGGGCTGTGATTGTGCATGTGGAAGTATGCATGCCGCAGTGGTTTGCACTGGCAGGAAATAGGAGTTAATTGACTGTAATAAAATGGCAGCAGTTTGCAGTCACGGAAAAAGAAAAAAAGCTCTTTTTGCAGTCAGGCGAATCTGCTGTCGTGATTTGATCTATACTAATCCATATTCCTCATCAGAAGGTCCATAATACTCCATATTCCTCATCAGAAGGTCTATAATACTCCATATTCCTCATCAAAAGGTCCATAATACTCCATACTCCTCATCAGAAGGTCCATAATACATGTACTCCATACTCCTCATCAGAAGGTCTATAATACATGTACTCCATATTCCTCATCAGAAGGTCTATAATACATGTACTCCATATTCCTCATCAGAAGGTCTATAATACTCCATATTCCTCATCAGAAGGTCTATAATACTCCATATTCCTCATCAGCAGGTCTATAATACTCCATATGCCTCATTAGGTCTATAATACTCCATATGCCTCATTAGGTCTATAATACTCCATATTCCTCATCAGCAGGTCTATAATACTCCATATTCCTCATCAGAAGGTCTATAATACTCCATATGCCTCATTAGGTCTATAATACTCCATATTCCTCATCAGAAGGTCTATAATACTCCATATGCCTCATTAGGTCTATAATACTCCATATGCCTCATTAGGTCTATAATACTCCATATGCCTCATTAGGTCTATAATACTCCATATTCCTCATCAGAAGGTCTATAATACTCCATATGCCTCATTAGGTCTATAATACTCCATATGCCTCATTAGGTCTATAATACTCCATATTCCTCATCAGCAGGTCTATAATACTCCATATTCCTCATCAGCAGGTCTATAATACTCCATATGCCTCATTAGGTCTATAATACTCCACATGCCTCATTAGGTCTATAATACTCCATATGCCTCATTAGGTCTATAATACTCCATATTCCTCATTAGGTCTATAATACTCCATATTCCTCATCAGCAGGTCTATAATACTCCATATGCCTCATTAGGTCTATAATACTCCATATGCCTCATCAGAAGGTCTATAATACTCCATATGCCTCATTAGGTCTATAATACTCCATATGCCTCATTAGGTCTATAATACTCCATATGCCTCATTAGGTCTATAATACTCCATATGCCTCATTAGGTCTATAATACTCCATATGCCTCATTAGGTCTATAATACTCCATATTCCTCACATCAGGTCTATAATACTCCATATTCCTCACATCAGGTCTATAATACTCCATATTCCTCACATCAGAAGGTCTATAATACTCCATATTCCTCACATCAGGTCTATAATACTCCATATTCCTCACATCATGTCTATAATGCTCCATATTCCTCACATCAGGTCTATAATACTCCATATTCCTCACATCAGGTCTATAATACTCCATATTCCTAACATCATAAAGTCTATAATACTCCATATTCCTCACATCATGTCTATAATGCTCCACATTCCTCACATCAGGTCTATAATACTCCATATTCCTCACATCAGAAGGAACTCGTCAAGAGTTCACTCCGGGCATGCAACATGGGACATATGAAAGGGAGCATTCAGAAGACCTCAATCGTCCCAGCCTTCCAGCAAATTTAAAAAGAGTAATGACCTTCTACCCCCGAAAACTTTGCAATCGAATGTTTATTTGGCCTTTGACCAAACATTTGAAAAGCCCAACAAGCAAAGGTGGGTTGCAGAGATTTGTACATCTTTCTCCTTTTTTTGTCACTCAAAACAACTCAAGAAGTCAAAGGCACTAAATAATAGATTGTTGAAATGAGGCTGCAAAAGGTGATGTGAGAATCCTCTGCTCTGAGGCTTCTATGCAGTGCTGTGGCTTGATATGAGAATCCTCTGCTCTGAGGCTTCTATGCAGTGCTGTGGCTTGATGTGAGAATCCTCTGCTCTGAGGCCTCTATGCAGTGCTGTGGCTTGATATGAGAATCCTCTGCTCTGAGGCCTCTATGCAGTGCTGTGGCTTGATGTGAGAATCCTCTGCTCTGAGGCCTCTATGCAGTGTATATGCAGTGCTGTGGCTTGATGTGAGAATCCTCTGCTCTGAGGCTTCTATGCAGTGCTGTGGCTTGATGTGAGAATCCTCTGCTCTGAGGCTTCTATGCAGTGTATATGCAGTGCTGTGGCTTGATGTGAGAATCCTCTGCTCTGAGGCTTCTATGCAGTGCTGTGGCTTGATGTGAGAATCCTCTGCTCTGAGGCTTATATGCAGTGCTGTGGCTTGATGTGAGAATCCTCTGCTCTGAGGCTTATATGCAGTGCTGTGGCTTGATGTGAGAATCCTCTGCTCAGAGGCTTCTATGCAGTGCTGTGGCTTGCCATTGGGGGAAAGTGATGAAACATTCCCACCTTCCAACGCCAGTGAATAAATCATTGCTGTTATGGGTGTTTATCTCACCACCTGGAACCTGATGCAGGCAGGGCCAAGTTTGACAACAACAATATACATTACTGTGTGCTTCCTAACTCCGTGGTAGATAGAGAGCGCTACCCGCACAATAGGAGCTCCATTGAGAAATTGCTATTAAACAATGTTTGGATCCTATATGGAATGGAACTTCATCCGGTCAAAATAGTTGAAAGTGCTCCCAACCCCATATATTATTGCAAGTGTCAGCTGTTACAGTAGGCCACCTATTCCCTACTGTAAGTAGAGAATAGGTGGAGTCGGATAGTAGTTTAGCAATCCACACCAAACCTAAAGGATGGAGAACTTCTCTCATAATACAATTCGATACACGCTATGGAGTGCACGATTCTATACAGCCACAATACGAAGTTATGACTAAAGGTTCAATGACAACAAAGTATGACAAAACTATATGCAAAAATATGTTTATTTAGGTGCCTCAAATCTTTCCAGCAATGAACCCCTTTTGTAACTCCATGAACATAAGCAATCTTACTGTAGCAGGCTGAATTTCTCCCTCTCTCTCGCTGTCCCTATTCATTTACTTTCCAAACGGAGCCAAAAATGTAAGTGGGAGAAAATCTCTCATTAATTTGGCTGTGCTGGCCTGTTAATCACGGAGCTAATAAGAGTGTGTCACTCTGCCGACATAACAAATGTGCCCAACACACAATCACATGCTGCTTAACTAAACTGAAGCAATGCAGCCTACTTGAGAGATGATGTTGCTGGGCCTTCATCAATTATAAAAGAATACTGTACAGTGCATACTGCTTATACTGAGGGCAGCTGCTGCTGTTAAACTGTATGAGTACATTGTGCTGTGTGCAGTGTGAAGTACCACACTATGCAGCACCTTTTGAAAAAAGTCACTAGTTAATTGTGGCATTTCCGTTTCTTTGTACCTGAAATGCACCAATTGTTGAAAACCGTGATTCACAAAGTAGTAATAAGCAGTGCTGTGTTCTGCAAGTGCTTTGATGACTGTAGGTCGTTTATTCTACTGAGATTGATGCTATGCTACCCACCACTGGTGGCCTTTGCAATCCGGAAGCCTGCTGCGGAAGTCGGTAATTGCATAAAATATCAGATGTTGACAGCATACAAATTCGGCGTGGACATCAGAGTTAACTAAAAATACGATAGGTAATGTCAACTGGAAGTGTTCACAGGCTAGACAGAGAAAATACCTGACATATGCTCATTATAGATGGGATAAAATTCCTGGAGTCCAGAGGTAATAATTACCAATTGTCAGACCTCCTCTGCAATACAGTGCCATCAGTGAGCTTTAGTCAGATTTTCAAATAATGAGACAGAATGGCAGATGTGTACTAAGAGTGCAGCAATCAGTCAAAATTATTGTTGGAGACTCTTTATTGAGCAAAATGTATTTTGATCGCATATTCTTGGAAAGACTGAGTCGATCAGTTGACATTGCAAAGACTGACCATTCTCTTTTTAATGTGATTTGACCAACAAGCAGCTGCTAGCTGGGATCTGCAGTATGATGTGGGTGATGACTCACACTGTGTCTTGCTGTGCCAATGAATGAAAAAACATAATTGAACATGCACATGGAGACTGTGCTGAAGCATTTACCTGTAACAGATTGAAATGTCCACTGACCCTACTTAGACTGTGCTGAAACATTTACCTGAAACATATTGAAATACCCACTGACCCTACATAGACTGTGCTGAAGCATTTACCTGTAACAGATTGACATGTCCACTGACCCTGTGTGTTAGGGCTGTTGAAACGAATTTTGATATTCGAATATTATTCGAATTTAATAATTATGAACGAAATTCGATTATTAATTTTTAAAAAAAACATTTTTTTTTTTTGTTTTTTTTTTAGAACACTAGAACAGTGACAAGTTCTGACAACATACTTGAAGAAAAGAGTGTTAACTGAAGTTGACTGTTGAAGCTGCTATACTGATGTAAACCTACCTGTAGCTCTTAAAATGTATGTTCATTCATTGTTAACTGAAGTTGACTGTTGAAGCTGCTATACTGAATGTAAACATGTAGCTCTTAAGTGCAATACGTGACTGATTTTTTTTTGTTCATGGCTCATTGTTGTTTTGGCAAAGTTTACTTATTTGTTTATTGATAAGGAGCTCAAACAAAGGCTGTGTCTTTTTTTATTATCAATTATTTTATTTTAGCATTTCAGACAGCACCAATACATCACTGATGAATATTAACTAAGCTCTGGTTATCTGACCTATTTTCTAATGCAATGAATGTATGTACATTGTACAAGGAACATGTTTTCTTAAATAAACATCATTGCTGGACTATTTGTGATAAGCCTAATATTATTTTGAATATTCATCCACCATTCACTTTTCCATCTACATTTGGTAAAATGCTTAGAAAAAGTTTTACTTGGTCAAACCCAAAGATTCAGCTATATTTAGAATCAGAACATAACATAAAAGAAGACAACAATTCACTCAGACCAATTTTTTTTTTTTTTTTTTTTTTTTTTAATTCAATTAAAAATTAATTAAAATATTCGAATATAATTCGAATATTAAAATGTATAAAGCACTGAAATTCGAATTTGATTATAGAGGGAGATTGACAGCCCTACCCTACATAGACTGTGCTGAAGCATTTACCTGTAACAGATTGACATGTCCACTGACCCTACATAGACTGTGCTGAAGCATTTACCTGTAACAGATTGAAATGTCCACTGACCCTACATAGACTGTGCTGAAGCATTTACCTGTAACAGATTGACATGTCCACTGACCCTACATAGACTGTGCTGAAGCATTTACCTGTAACAGATTGACATGTCCACTGACCCTACATAGACTGTGCTGAAGCATTTACCTGTAACAGATTGAAATGTCCACTGACCCTACAGTACATAGACTGTGCTGAAGCATTTACCTGTAACAGATTGACATGTCCACTGACCCTACATAGACTGTGCTGAAGCATTTACCTGTAACAGATTGAAATGCCCGCTGACCCACTGGGTCATGAGGCTAGACCAGTTGAGAACCACTGGTTTAAAGCGTTCGGCTCTGGGTAAAGCGTAGGACCACAAGCCGCCCAGTCTGGGTCTTTAAAGCGTTTGGCTCTGGGTAAAGCGTCAGACCGCAGGCCGCTCCCAGTCTGGGTCTTTAAAGTGTTCGGCTCTGGGTAAAGCGTAGTACCGCAGGCCGCTCCCAGTCTGGGTCTTTAAAGCGTTCGGCTCTGGGTAAAGCGTCAGACCACTCCCAGTCTGGGTCTTTAAAGCGTTCGGCTCTGGGTAAAGCGTAGGACCGCAGGCCGCTCCCAGTCTGGGTCTTTAAAGCGTTCAGCTCTGGGTAAAGCGTCAGACCGCAGGCCGCTCCCAGTCTGGGTCTTTAAAGCGTTCGGCTCTGGGTAAAGCGTCAGACCGCAGGCTGCTCCCAGTCTGGGTCTTTAAAGCGTTTGGCTCTGGGTAAAGCGTCGGACCGCAGGCCGCCCAGTCTGGGTCTTTAAAGCTTTAAAGCCCCCCCCCCCCCACACACACACACGATTTTGCGATTTTGTTGTAATCGGGGGGAGAAAGCGAACTCTTCAATATTATTTTGAAGGTGCCCAGAATAGAGCTTACTCTTTACCTCCTTGGTGTTCAGAGGTGACAGCCATGTTTGGTGACCATCCTAACAACACATGGTCAGGCCAGCAATAAAAAAGAAAAAGAAAAAGGACCATGTTTCTGCTGGTCTGTCGATGGGTTCGACTTTACACTTTTGGCAACCTTATACAGTAAGCATGTTGTTGTTGTCCGGCCCCCACGCCCCTTAAGCTTTGAAATGGGGGTCGGGGGAGGATGGACTAATTCGCCTCATTGGCTTTGGGACAAGCTCTCTTCTTCTCCAGGGGTGGTGAACATGGCTGAGAGCTGCACACACACACACACACACACACACACACACACACACACACACACACACACACACACACACACACACACACACACACACACACACACACACACACACACACCATGTGAGCAGAAGAGACAAAATTGAGTTAGAGAGCAGAGCAGTGACATGTTGTTCAGTGCAGAGAGAAGGTTATGAGCTGCGTAGGTCTAATTGGACAGTTGTTATGTAAAAGATGTGGTTTCAAAATGGAACACTTGGAAATGAATGGTACAGTGCAACAGCTATGCAAATGTATCTAGTGTTTGCTACAAAGTGCATCAAAGGCTGATAATAAGCATTATAGTTCATGTTTATTAAGCATGAACTAACCCTTAGTTAATGTTTATTAACCCCTAACCCTAACCATGAACTAACCTTAAAACTATTAAGTACTGTCATGTAAACATGAATAATGATTGTATTAGTAAATTACTGTTAGACACATTAGTTAACCCGTTAATTAAGGGTTAGTTAGTTAATTACCAGCACACGAACATAAGAAAATTAAACAATCACTAAAACGTGTTCCTCTTGATCATATTCATTTTGTTTTGTTTTGGCTGCATAAAATCCCCCCCCAAGATTTGCAAACATTGCTGGCACATCTCCATCAAATCTCCTTGCGTCGTTCCCGTATGAAGGACTTTCTTGCTCTGAGCACGGGGACAAAAGTTTTGGGAATCTTCAATCGCAGCTGTCGCTCTGAAGAGTTGCTGTTTGTCTTGACTCCAAAAGTTGTGCTTATTAGTCACACATCCCCAACATTTTTGGCAGCTTCTCTTTTGGCTCAACCCCCAGAGTTTGAGACATAAAACACCTCTTCATAGGGATCCCGTGAGTCGTTACATAGCCACAGGCGCTTAATGAGAATACAGGTGCCACAGACATGCAGCATTCTCAGTGTGACATGAAGCGTGAGTGTTTGATGTGGAAACCTCCTCTAAGCGTCTCCCTCAGAGCATGAGAGCTCCTGATGATGGGCAGACGGTCATGAGAATCTTAGTCATGACATTCTCAGGGGAAGATGAAGGACACTCTGCTAACTAATGAATGGAAATCAGCAGGGCCAATTGCTACGCTTCACATTTTTCTAAAATTGATAGCCTACAAATGAGACCTCCAATAATGGGCATGTGCGGCAAAACCACTTTGGGGGCGGCTGTAGCTCAGGAGGTAGAGCGGGTCGTCCACTAATCGCTTTGGATAAAAGAGGTTGGTGGTTCGATTCCCGGCTCCTCCAGTCTGCATGTCGAAGTGTCCTTGGGCAAGACACTGAACCCCAAATTGCTCCCGTTGGTGTGCCAGCACCCTGCGTGGTAACCTGCCGCCATCGGTGTGTGAATGGGTGAATGTACCTACTGACTGTAAAGCGCTTTGGATAAAAGCGCTATATAAATGCAGGCCATTTACCATTTACTTTGCACGTCAAAGAATTCTGTGAGCTTCAATCATCAAGATAGTGCTGTTAATGCCGTTACAGCAAGTAATTAGACCGATGATATTTATCTCCGTCCAATAAGACACAGTTATTCAAGATGTCAGGTGTGATTGGCTATGGCAGCATTATGATCTAGAATGGAAGTGGATCCTTCTCTCAGGTCAATGTGCGAGATACATTCAAGCAGAGGGACGAGAGAGAGAGAGAGAGAGCATGTTGATTGCATTTGAACTCAGCCGTGAAATGAGATCAGAAAACAGGTGCTATCACATTAGCAACCATCCATATATCCGCTTATCATTCTGCACTTGAGGAAATAATTCAACAATTAGCCCTGCCACACCTCCCAAATTACAGGTCAACGGCACGTCAGGATTTTACTCACAGCTGAGTATACTCAATTTATTACCATGATTGTTTTGCATTGCTATTCAGTGAATTAATCCGACTGTATTATCTCGTGACATGCTGCTGTGCTCTTTCAAAGTTTTCTCTTCGAGGACACCGTAGGACACTGCACGAACAAATAACTGATTGACTTCACTCTGGATTTTGTTTTTCTTCCCAACTTTTTTGTTTACCTTTGGCTGCATCGCCGTAGATTGGTTTTGGGTGCTACGCCTTTCTTATCGCCACGGCCTGTGTGTGTGTGTGTGTGTGTGTCTGTGTGCGTGTGTGTGTGCAAATGTGCAAGTGTTTGTGTTCATTCATGCAGATGTACACATGCCATCTGTTTGGGCTAGATATGCCACCTTTCCCTATCCTGTGTGTGAACAAACCCCAGCTAAGCGCTGACTGATGTGGACGACTGGGGCTATCTTACTGAACAAAATCCTAATTGCTAGTCTTATCTCATTTCAAAAAGTCAAGCAGAGGATAAATCCTAATTTGCTATTGAACTATATTCACGGATATTCATACGTTTTGTTTTGTAATAAAAAATAACAGTAACTCAGTAACCGCCAGATGTAACCTGACGCTGCCAAATGGTGTTGTTTTCGCAAACAAACCCACCTGGGATTCAGGTTCACAGCAGGTACGTAAGCAGTGATTCAGGTTCACAGCAGTACGTAAGCAGTGAACAAGTTTAAGTGTTATTGTGTCAAGTGCCCCCCACATAGATTGTGTCTTTGTCAGGCTGGGCAGAGCCAGAGACACACTCCGTCACACACACTCTCTCCTCCTCCCTGAAGCTCTGCTGCTCTGTCACAGGCTGGAAGGCAGACACACACTAGAGGTCTAAGGCCATGTTCCAGACTAGGAGGCCAAATCCGATTTGTGAACTTTAGTGACCTACAGTATTAATGATTCTATCCAGATTGGTTTTATGAGTCTGGACGCTCCAAGTCTGATTTGTGTCACTTGTCCCAAACCACATGGAGGTAGTTTCCAATCTGCTTTCGACTGATGTGACTTCAGTGTGGACACGCTGATCACCCAAATCAGATTTGAGAGTGTCTTTTGCAGGGGGCGGGGACTTGAAGAGCAGAGTGCAGACATGCAAACACTGCCAGAAACATTGATGTATGTTGGATCATTGGCTCATTGTATCTGGACACACAGATCCGACTTGAACACTTGGCCAAATCAGATTTGTGGCAGTGCGGACACACTCCCAAATAAGATTTGGGAAACCAATCAAGATAATGATGATTGACTTTAGCAGCAAATCGGATTTGCCTGTAATGTGAACATGGCCTAATACCTGACGGGACCCGAGACCTGATGGTCGGGTTCTTAAAGAAACAATTAGGGCTCGAGTCTGGCTTGATTGTCTTGGGCACCGGCCGGGGTAGGGCCTACATTTTAGGCCCCATGCAGGGGTCTAATGTGGTGATCTGTAACGTCACACGGAGCCCCAAGAGGCAGTGCTTTATGTTGTCTAGCCGAGGTGCTCTGAAATCGGCTTGGCGTCAGCCGAGTGGTCGGCTAGCCCCCAGTCCCTGGTTCTTTAAAATCGAAAGTCCGAAATAGGCGTTATTTTGATAAACTGACGTCATAATGGGAATCTACATTGATACTTTTGTCTCCTAAAATTATAAAAAGTTCATCAAATGCCATATTAACATTTGTAGAGCTAAAACTAAATAGCTTTTCGGTGGCCATTATAGTTGTAGTGAACGAACAGGGGCTTCTCGATGGTGTCCCACCCAAAGCCCGCCAGTAGCTGCTTCGTAGGAACGCTGACTGGTGCGAACAAGCGGGACCTCGCCCTCCAGTCTATCCTCGCTCTCCAGTCTAGAGCTTTGCTCATGGCAGGATGGATTTGTCATGTGATCTGATCTCATGATCTTGCACGAATCCAGCTGCCTTGCAAGGTTACGCCAGATGAAGATCAAGTGAAAATGTTGCCTTCATACATCAAAAAAAGGTGCTTTTCATCAGGAAGGTTATCTGCTTTCATCTGTCACATAATGGAGCTGCACACACCTTGCAACTTGTCATTGACTCTGGTTAAAAAAATATCTGTGGAATGGATGCTCATTTGAATGAATTCAGGCAGGATGAATTTATGCGTATCTTTCCCTGTGTCTAGTACTGTCTCCGTGTCTTCCCAGGCACGCGACCTTGGCGTGACCCTTGAACCCTCCCTTTGCTTCGAGCCCCACATCCGTCAAATAGTCAAATCCTCCTTCTACCACCTGCACAATATTGTCAAGATCCGGCTCTCTCTCACACACCCTGCTGCTGAAACACTCATCCATGCCTTCATCTCTTCCCGTCTTGTTTACTGCAACTCACTCCTCCACGGCATCAATGCCAGCTTCAGCAACAGACTCCAACTGGTCCAGAATGCAACTGCCCGACTTCTTACTCACACCGGATCCTGGCACCACATCATCCCAGTCCTAAAATAACTCAATTGGCTTCCCATCTCTCATCGCATCAAGTACAAAATCCTGGTCATGACTTACAAAGCCCTTCACCAACTGGCTCCCACATATCTGGCTGACCTCCTCTCCCCCTACCAACGCTCCCAGTCACCTGAGCTGGCCTTCTCTACACTCCCAAGTCCAACCACCACAGCTTTGGGGACAGAGCCTTCTCTATTGTAGGGCAGCTCCCAGGCTCTGGAACTCCCTCCTCCAAGACATCAGAAGCTATGAGGTCATTTACACCTCGCACTAACATGCATTTTCTGTGATCAGTTTGCAATGGGATAGTGCTTGACTACTTGAAGGTGCAGGTGTAAACGCCCCCAAGACACATTGAGGACGGATTGAGATTTTATCGGCCAGACCACCTCCGGAGGTGGTCAGGGAGTCAGGGACGCATTGTGACCACATTGAACACGTCAATGCGTCCTCTCAATCCACATACAACAGCAGTCACTGCTGTTTTTCTGCTGCTCTATGCTATGGAGCTTGCCTGATGCGATTGCAATCGGATAATGGCCTCTATGAGGCCATTTACACCTGAAAACATGCAAGTTCTATGATCAGATTGCAATCAGATAGTGCTTGACCACATTAACCGGATTGCATTTACACCTGGTATTAATATGTGTCTCCAGTGTCCACATTGAGATCTGTTGCCATCGGATCAGGCAAGCTCCATAGAATAGCCTTTGCATTATTCTTTGAATGCCTTATTTGTGCTGTCTTACTTTTTGATAGTGCTATTTTTCTCTCGATAGCAGGTTAAATGATTAGCAAACTTCACTTTGCACGGAGTTAACATTACAGCACAACTGACTCCTGTAGATATACAACACATCTCAACACATCCACCTCTTTTGCCAATGGAGAACTGTGTGATTTGCACATTTATTTCTGTCCTCTGCCATTTTGATGATAAGGTTCCACAGTCGGGTCGTTTCACATGTTCGTTGACCCTGGTGGTACCCAGCCCATCTCTCTCCCATATCTCCCTGAATTGCTGGATTCGGAGCAAATCTATGAACCCCAATAAAACCTTGTATAGCTCTATTCTGTATGGTTGGTTTTAGGTTATTGCAAGCAGAGAGAGCAGATCAGCTTGCCGTCAATATGATGAGGGTGTCATTTGACTGTCTGGCACACTCGATGAGCGGATGTACTTCTACCGCTGTCTCGCTTTGGATAAGATTAAAAATGCTACCCAATATTCTGTACTGTGTGTCTTTGTGTGTGTGCGTGTGTGTGTGTGTGTGTGTGTGTGTGTGTGTTTGTTCCTGTAGAGCCATCTAACCAATTTGAGTTTGATACCTGGGAAGTGAGGACATTTAAAGCAGCTACGAGCAAGATTTTCGATTGTTTCGAACAGTCTAAATTTAATATCGATGCATCACATCTTACCTCTAATAGTAGACGAGACCAACGCAGAGTAGTCTCGCTTGAACCCCGAGTGAATCGGCCGGTGTTAGTCTGTCTGTGGCCGGGGCAGATCAGGAAGTGAAATGAAACGGTTTGCGGCAGCCACTTTGGCCATAACCACAAAATAACTTCCAAAAAACCTGTTAGAATATAACGAGAGATGTTCGCGAGAGTAGCAAGCCCCTGCATGGCGTTCTCCTTGTTTATGGTCTGTTGCTAGGCAGAGCGAAACGGCGGAAGGCAGGCAGCTGCCGTAAACCGTTTCGTTTCACTTCCGGGTTTATCCGGCCCGCCGGTAGACAGATAGAGAGAGCCTGGTGACGCGAGGTTAGTAGACAGACACAGACTCTATAATCATCAAGAGAGCAATCTCCGATTCACACGGCTTTGGTCTCAGCTACTATTATAGGTAAGATGTGATGCATCAATATTGTAATTATACTGTTTAATAACAATCGAAAATCTTGCTCGTAGCTGCTTTAAAGAAAGTGATGGCATTTTGGCTGGTCCTCACTTTCGCACACACCTCAAGATTCAAGATTCAAGATTCAAAATTTTTATTGTCACTTCATGGTACAAGTATCACGTGTGAAATTCTTGTGCTGTGGACTCCGTTTACGACATAGTACAAATAGGCAACAAGCAATGAGCAATAGGCAATAAGAAATAGGCATCAATAAGCAATACTAAGCAGCAATAGGCAATAAGGCAGAATAGCGATAAGACAAGTCAGTGGCATATTCATTGCACATAGGTGCACATGTCATGTGCATACGTTAGACGTGTTCAGACATTTTAAATTCGACGTATTTGACATACAGTGCAAATAGCATGTACCTTATTAAACATACAATTAAACATTAGGCATTGTGCATACGTTAAGACGTGTTCAGACATTTTAAATTCGACATATTTGACATACAGGTGCAAATAGCATGTACCTTGTTAAACATACAATTAACATTAGGCATACATAATGGTAGCAGCTGCAGTACGGTACGGTACGACTACTACACTATTTGTGTATGTTAAGGAGTCTCGTGGCCTGCGGGAAGAAACTGTTCCTCAAGCGATTTGTGCGTGCTTTTGGAACCCTGTATCTCCTCCCTGAGGGTAGCAGGGAGAACAGGCTGTTGTGGGGATGGTTTGTGTCTTTGATGATCTTCAGGGACCTCCTGAGGCACCGCTGGTTATACAGGGTGTTTGAAGGGTAAGACATGGTTTTAAGGGTTAGGGTAGAATTGGGTTTAGGTTAGGGTGATGGTTATGGCTAAGCTTTAGTTGTGATATTTAAGGTTAGGGTTAGGGGCTAGGGATGCATTATGTCAATGAATGTCCTCACTAACCTAGCTGTATAAACATGTGCTTGTGTATGTGTAGAACTGTGAATGAGATTAAAGTAATACTAAACAGACTTCTCTCTTCAGATGCCCAACTGAGGACTCCTCTCCTCCGCCCCTTCCTCCCCTCTTCCTTAGCTGCCAGTGCCAGCGTTCTGGATCAGTGAACGGGCCAGATGGCTGCAGAACACAGTCCCCTCTCTCTCTCTCTCTCTTCATTCCTCTCCTCCTCTCCCCACCTCCCCTCATCTGCACCCCACCAATAGTTTTCCATCTCTCTCTTTTGTCACTTCTCTCTCCTCTCTTGGTTCTCTCTCTCTCTCTCTCTCTCTCTCTCACGGTGCTGTAGCAAAGGGTACACTCCCCTCTGTTGCCTATTGTCAAGCCTCGACTTCCCAACCCCAACGGCTGTGTCTCCACTCTCATCTCCCTGAGAAAAGAAAGGAGCCCTGGGCCTAGCAAAACATCCTGCCCTCCCTCTCCATACCACCTCCTCCTTTGTATGTGCCTCCTCTGCCTCCTCCTGATCATCCAGATGATCGGCCAGTGGCCCAGACTCCTTAACTCCATCGGAGGAGAAACAGCGGGGCTATCAGTGAGTCAAAACCAACCAACCTTTCCTTTTGTTGTCTGTGTAGGAACTCTAAGGGGACATTCACACCAAAAGCGTTTTTTTTCAGTCAGAACGCTATGAAAATCATGTCGAGGGCGCTTCCATTGTGCACAAAACACAGCGCACGGAGCGTTTTTGTTTTTGCGCTTCGTTTTATTTTCCCCTGCAGTCGCGCGCACTAGAGTTGAGCACACAACGACCACACGGACGGTAGCCAGCTGGTTTTGTCTGTTTGATGTTGTTCACTGTCAACATGAAAGCCAAATTATTGCCAATTCTGACAGCAGCGAGGTGGAGGATCTCTCTGGGAGGAGAAAATGTAGGAGGAGTAAAAAGACGAGCAGCGCGCTTTTCCTCCAAATGTTTTTTCAGCTTTAAAACGCCCAGAGCGTTTAAACGCCAGGTGCGTTCATTAAAAGAGGAGCACGTCTAGCGCGTCCTTACATAGAGAATGAATTGCAGAAAGACGCTGGCAGCTCCAAAAACGCTTTTGGTCTGAATGTCCCCTAATGGTGTGATCACACCAAGCGTGTTCAGAGCGGTTTATTCAAACTCCGGGGCGGGGCTATTATTTACTCCGTTAGTCTGGTTCATTAGGGCAATTGAGAAC
>NC_139631.1:32637917-32650417 GCF_964638095.1 Poromitra crassiceps
GAATTTCCACTTTGAAGAGCACATCACGACACCCAGCCGCCCCAAGCCTCCAGGCTGCAGGGCGCACTGACGAAGCGCTCATTGCTCTCTCCTCCTTCTGACATCATTCTGACATTCTCCCTAATTCAACAGTGGTTTACCTGCTTTTGAGATCTGCAAAAAATAGTTTGCTTCTCTCTCCACCCTTCTCCCTCTTTATCTGCGACGAGCGCTGTAGGTGGCTAGGCTATTATGCTCTCTGTGTGTCCGGCTGCGCGACATCTCTAGTGCTGACATCTCTAGTGCTGACATCTCTAGTGCTGACATCTCTAGTGCTGACATCTCTAGTGCTGACATCCCTAGTGCTGACATCCCTAGTGCTGACATCTCTAGTGCTGACATCCCTAGTGCTGACATCCCTAGTGCTGACATCTCTAGTGCTGACATCCCTAGTGCTGACATCTCTAGTGCTGACATCCCTAGTGCTGACATCCCTAGTGCTGACATCTCTAGTGCTGACATCCCTAGTGCTGACATCCCTAGTGCTGACATCTCTAGTGCTGACATCTCTAGTGCTGACATCTCTAGTGCTGACATCCCTAGTGCTGACATCCCTAGTGCTGACATCTCTAGTGCTGACATCTCTAGTGCTGACATCTCTAGTGCTGACATCTCTAGTGCTGACATCCCTAGTGCTGACATCCCTAGTGCTGACATCTCTAGTGCTGACATCTCTAGTGCTGACATCTCTAGTGCTGACATCTCTAGTGCTGACATCCCTAGTGCTGACATCCCTAGTGCTGACATCCCTAGTGCTGACATCTCTAGTGCTGACATCTCTAGTGCTGACATCCCTAGTGCTGACATCCCTAGTGCTGACATATCTAGTGCTGACATCTCTAGTGCTGACATCCCTAGTGCTGACATCTCTAGTGCTGACATCTCTAGTGCTGACATCCCTAGTGCTGACATCCCTAGTGCTGACATCTCTAGTGCTGACATCTCTAGTGCTGACATCTCTAGTGCTGACATCTCTAGTGCTGACATCTCTAGTGCTGACATATCTAGTGCTGACATCTCTAGTGCTGACATCTCTAGTGCTGACATCCCTAGTGCTGACATCTCTAGTGCTGACATCTCTAGTGCTGACATCTCTAGTGCTGACATCTCTAGTGCTGACATCTCTAGTGCTGACATCTCTAGTGCTGACATCTCTAGTGCTGACATCCCTAGTGCTGACATCTCTAGTGCTGACATCTCTAGTGCTGACATCTCTAGTGCTGACATCTCTAGTGCTGACATCTCTAGTGCTGACATCTCTAGTGCTGACATCTCTAGTGCTGACATCTCTAGTGCTGACATCTCTAGTGCTGACATATCTAGTGCTGACATCTCTAGTGCTGACATCTCTAGTGCTGACATCTCTAGTGCTGACATCGCGATTGCGATTAGATTAATAGCGCAGCACAAGTCTGTGGTTAACAAAAGATTATGGGAGCGGTAATTTGGGTTCAGCAGGATAATCTTCATAAACGTCAATCGCTTTTAGGATTTTTGAATTTGATTCGATTTATTATGGATATAAAAGACAACAAAATCCAAGGGATAAACATGTAAAAGTGCAAGCACTTATTTCCAACGTGTTCGCTGAAACGTAAATGCGTTTTCTTTTAACTTAGAAAATGTTTCAAAAAGGCATAGAAGTAGGGATTCACATTTTCCACAAATTCCACAATCGATCATTGATCATGTAAACCAGGGGTCGGCAACCTTTTTGATATGAAGTGCCATTTTCAATTTTGCTTGTCAATCAGTGTGCCACACCAACATGAATGACTCGCACATCAAAATGTAACGTTATTCCTTCCAAAGTCAGGACATTGAAGTAAAGCACTATACAATATACACAGCACGGTCCTTCTCTGTCTTCGGCGCTGGCATTTTTCGTCTGCTTTCTGCTGCCCAAAGTGCCCAGAGCCATGTATATAGGATATTTACGGTAGTGACCCACTCTCTGCCTCCGATTGGTCGCCTTCTATGGCAGCAGCCGAGCAATCAAGTAAGATAGTGGCATTGCTCTGCTGCTTCCATGGAAGGCAACCAATCAGAGGCAGAGAGTGAGTCACTACCCTAAATATCCTAAGTAACATGCCGCACAATTGCAAATGGCTGTGAAGTAGGTCATTTGACAGCAGGGCACTTCAACATTTCTACAAAAAATCTCAATTGCGCAGTTATTGCTGCTGTGCGCTGCCGTGCCAGCGGTTAACCCTTCGCGTGCCAGAGGTGGCACCCGGGCCATAGGTTGCTGACCCCTGATGTAAACGATCAATCAATCGATTAATTGTAATTCAAAATACAAACTTGTCCAAACAATACCAAATGCGTTTTTTCATCAATAAAACCTTTATTTATACAGCAGCAACATATTGTATATTTCTCACGGCATTGCATAGCATAGCCTATGCTATGAAACATATAAAAATGTAGAGGCATAACTTTTAGACATGTCAACATTTGCCCAGAATCCACACCGCGGCCGCTGCCTAGTAGGGCTGGGACGGATCACGGATAATCCGTGACCCGTACGGATCAGCCCCCACGGTTCGGCACACGGTTCGGAACGTTGTGGGCGGACCCCGCCCCCCCCCCCCCCCCCCCTTCGTTTCATTTAACGTTTAACGTTAGTGTATGAGAACGCCTGCAGCGCAGCCAGACACAGACAGGCATCATCATGGCATGCACAAGTGAGCTTCCTCATCCCTTCGCTGTAAAGTCTCTCTGAAGGCTGTGGCTAGTGGCTACTAAAGACAGCGTCACACAAACTTATTTCAACACCTCTGAAAAAGCACAGGAATGCGAGCAGCATGTTGCGCGCTGCACAACATAGCGAGAGCCACAACACGCACACACACGCGCGCACACGTTTCACGAACACATATCACCGGACGGTGAAATGTTGCCTTGGACACATAACAACAAAACAACACGTGGGGCCACCGAGTAGCATAACGTAGCATCAACGTTATGTTTCCAGACTCACCCGGTCTGGTCTGTACCCGTGTCATGTGACTACGTTAGCAAGCAACAGGCAGGAAGTTAGGCGCAGTGCCACCTAAAACAGGAAGTTGCCTTCAGAGTAAAAGCATAAATTGTGTCATGAGGGGAAAAAAAAATGTTGAGCTGTGCAGGGCAACAAATGGTTAGAGAAGTATAATAGTATTAAAAATTCAAATCGAAAATCAAATTTTGAGAGAAAAAATCTGATATAGCCTATATATTTTTTTTTTGCTGATCCGAAAAATCCGTGATCCGTGGCTCAAAATCCGTCACGCGATCCGATCCGTGGGTTTTCTGATCCGTCCCAGCCCTACTGCCTAGGTCCAACAGGGTCTCACTTACCGCAGATTGTTTATTTTTTCTGCTCACCGTGGGTCACAGCTCTTAAATTATGTTTACAAAACCTTCAAGTGAGGAGTCTGATGATGTTTAACATTAGGTTACAATTTAAGCTCAAGATTGACTTGACATGTATTGATAAGATTGACTTGACATGTATTGATAAGATTGACTTGACATGTATTGATTAATCAATCATCAATCAATATATTAAAATAATATGCTTCAAATTTTACTCTGGCCTCTTATTTAAGTGTGTATTCTTCAACGTAATACCTTATCTACTTGAAATGTATTGAATAAAATGTATATATATAGATATATGTGACACAAAAATGCGTTTTCTTTTTTGGCCGGTAAGAAATATGCTTGGCGGGTAGATTTTTTCCATCTACCCGCCACTGGCCGGTGGGTCAAAAAGTTAATTTCGGGCCCTGGGCATCGTGTCTTTTTCTATAACCCTGCAGATCGATTGGGTTACTTTTTCTGCTCGCCGCGCATCGCAACTCTTCCTCTTTGAGTTGATGGTGGGTTGCTCCAGGTTTGAGGAAGAGGAGCCAGCCAATTTATCCGAATGAACACTGTTCAAGTGACAGAGCATCTTATGGCTTGTCTGAAAAGGGCTATAGTGATGTAGACGAGTGTTCGGGTCCGCCTATTACTTACACTTTGTTAATAAAACAATAAACGAGAGAGTCGGGCTGTAACGTTTTAACACGCTTCCACATTTATTCTCAGACAGCTAGTACGCGCGTCAACAACGGAAGCTTCACTCTCGTTCCCCATACACATCCTGTTCTACGGCAACTCTTGAGGGGACAAACACAGAGCCTCGCATACCAAACACCGAACAGTCTGTTACAGTGATATCATTGCGCCCTCTGGAGGATCATTGAAAAATGATTTGAAAACACCGTTCTACCGACAGAATGCACGTTGCTTTTGTTGTCGTTTTGATCGAGTACATTTTCACATGCTCGAGTGAATCCTTAACGAGCGAGCAATCGAGCTTCGATTAATTGTGTGCATCCCGACATAGAAGTGATTGAGGTTGGTGAAGATTATCCTGCTGAACCCAAATTACCACTCCCACAAACTTTTGTTAACCTTATTTTATGCATTCAAGTGAAATCCCCATTGACTTTCCCCCCTAAGATCCAGGAAGTCCATTGACTTTCCCCCCTAAGATCCAGGAAGTCCATTGACTTTCCCCCCTAAGATCCAGGAAGTCCATTGACTTTCCCCCCTAAGATCCAGGAAGTCCATTGACTTTCCCCCCTAAGATGCAGGAAGTCCATTGACTTTCCCCCCTAAGATCCAGGAAGTCCGGGACTTCCGCCTTCCGACTACACAAAAATACGTCATCCCCTGCGGTGCTCTATAATAGCCTGTAAATGAGAGTTGATATTTGACTACTTACGACCAGTGCCTCCGCCTTGTACGTCCCCTGAGTGCAAGTCTAGGACAGCAAGCTGAGGAAACACAGACACAGACAATCAGGGAAAAGACAGTCTGTCATTTTCAGCAGAGCAAACTTATCTAGCACTAGGGTTGTCAAAAGTATCGATACTATCGAAAAGTATCAATACTGAAATTTTGAAACGATACAATACCCATTTGCAATGGGTATTGATAGTGTCGATAAGTAACAATACTAAAAAATTGAAAGGGATACAATACTCATTTGCAACAGTTTCGATACCAGCAGTGCTTTCATTTGAATGAAAAATCACTCAACACACTAAACGATGGGCAATCTGCTGTCAGTGTCAAGTTTTTAATTAGTTTTATCGGACCTAGATTATGGAGAAGTGTGCATATGTCCTAGGGCTGTCACTTTTTATTCGAAATTCGAATTTAACTTCGAATGTGGGGGAGGGGGGGCATGTTTCGAACGTAATTGACCTGTTTGAATTATTTATTTTTATTAAAAAAATAATAATAATAATAATTTAATTAACCAAAATTAATCAACTGCTGCTTGCTGGTAATGTTAATCCCATGTCAGAAAAAGTCTCCAGATTTGTCGCGTTAGTCTCTTCTGAGAAAGATTGTCTCCAGGGTCTGAAAAGTTGTCTGGAGTTGGATGCAGCCAAGTTTGTGAGGCAGTGTTGTGACTGTGAGCATCTAAGCTAACACAGCAGCGGAGAGGAGCTGACTGACTGGACCATGAGGACAGCTGAGGATTTTTTTTTAATATTCTTTTAATATTTTATATTATATTATATATATTTATACGATGTAATCGACAGGCGCGGACTGCATAATCGGGCACGTCGGGCCGATGCCCGGTGGCCTGGCCTGGCCTGATTTATTTTTATTTTTATTAACCAAAAAACTTTTTGCGGGCAACATTTTGCGGGCAATTCGAAGTTCGCTCGAACTTTATTTTGGGAAAAAGTGACAGCCCTAGTCTGTCCATCCCTCTCTCTAACTTTGTTTTTGACGTGTCGTCATCACGTGGTATCGAAAATGATATTGAGTATCGATATTTTCCCGGGGATGTATCGGTATCGAAGTAGAAATTCTAGTATCGTGACATCCCCATCTACCACCGCCTCCCATTGCCTCCTCACACAGACAGAACATCCAAGCGGTTGATGTCACCGCACAACAAATGCAACTCAGCGAGCAGATTTATGGTTAATTAACATTGCATAGGGGGAGAAAATAAAATACAAAA
This sequence comes from Poromitra crassiceps, assembly GCF_964638095.1. Taxonomy (NCBI): domain Eukaryota; kingdom Metazoa; phylum Chordata; class Actinopteri; order Beryciformes; family Melamphaidae; genus Poromitra; species Poromitra crassiceps. The sequence continues at coordinate 32,643,979 of NC_139631.1, forward strand.
TACAAGAAAATCTCAAAACTTTGAGACCTAAAGCTTCAATGGTTAATGCCTAACAGCTTAATATTCTTCATCTTCATAAACACACATTCATGCACACCGATGCACAGCAGTAGGCTACACCTCACAATACAGGTCAAAATTACAAATCATAGGTCTACGACCTGTCCAATTCAAAAACAATTCAGGAAAAGACCTGTACAAAAAACCTCCGCAAAGAAAGAAATGAAAGCACCACCCTAAGCAGAATCTACCGCATCCTAGTTTTATTTATTGCCATGACAGCATCTGGGACAAAGGACTTCTTATAGATGTTTCTCTTTGCCATCGATAGTCTGTAACGCTTCCCTGAGGGTCAAAGTTCAAATTCACTGAACAGTGGATGAGAGGGGTCCTTAATGATCCTCTCAGCTTTACTTCTAATTATTTCATCGTACAGACTACTTATGGCCCATTTCCACCGCAGGTAGTAGCGCGATCCCGCTCCGCTCGACTCGATAAATGGTCTCATTCCACTACTAAAAACTATCCCAGCCCGGGTTGTATTGGGGTCGAGTCATGCTACTTTTAGTACCTGCCTCATCGTGGTTCTATTCTGTGAACCCGGGTTCATACGGTGACGTGAAAACATTGTTGACGACTGATTGGTCAGGCAGAATCGTGTTTACTCTGTCTACTGACTGTCAATGCAATGCTGGCGGCTGCATACCAGTTTAGTGGGATTACCTTCTCTTCTGTTATGTATATTTCCATCAGTCTTTTGTGTTGCTGCCTTCGCCTCCGTTGAAATAAAATCGTGGCGGGTGTTCAATTGTCTGAGAGAGAAAAAAGTCTGCTGCAAGCTCTGTAGCTGAGTGCAGTCTGCAGCGCTCCGCTAGGCCGCAGCGGGTGTTTGGTGAAGCCGCGGTCTTGCCTGGTGAGAGGCCGCGGGGTACAGGCTTCACTCTGTTGCGCCTCTCCCGTCCCCGCATGCCTGTGAGTTTGACTAACTACAAAGTGATATCCATTCTCCTGGCCGATTGTCACATTTGCCCATGTACACTGTAGGTCATTTAGAGGCACCAGTATTTCATAAACAGTTTAAAAGTTATGTGGATGGATTTAATTGTAACGTTATGTTATAGCCTACTTCGGCTATAAGCGAAGGACAGATATGCGGTCGCTATGACGACCAGCTGTGGGCGGGGGTGGGTGGGGGCAGATGACCCGCGATGGAAGCGAAACGTCCATCGGGCCGAAACGAATAGAGCCGAGTGGTGACGAGCTGTGCAGGGCAGTAAAATGTGGTGGAAATGAGCCATTAGCTGCTTCTGTGGCTTCCCTAGGATCTTGGAGGCCATGTTCACTATTCTCTGCAGCTTGTTTCTCCATTTAATGTTCAGATTGCCATACCACATAATCATATTCAAAGATAAAATACTTTCCACTAGGCTCTTATATACAGTTTCTAGAATGTTTTGGTAGCAAGTGGAGGCAATGTGAAAAAAAAAATGTGATCGGTATTTGCTTTAAAAAGGTAAGACTGCTGTCAACGTATCTTCGGGCATCTTCAGTTACGTTTCTTCCATCTAACTTCCATCGTACACTGAACAGTTTGATTGACAGATTGTAGAGATCGAAAGTGACCGCCTACTTCATGCTTCAGGTACGAACCAGCCGCGACAAAAATATGAATGGTGGTGAACGGTAGGGGTGTCAAAAAGAATCGATTATAAGATGCATCGCGATGCGGACGTGCACGATTCTGCATCGATTCACAAATGTCAAAAATCGATTATTTAAAAAAATACATATATATATAAAATAAAATAAAATATAATGGAAGTACATGCAGTTGTTTATTTTAATTATGGATCATAATACAATGCAATTCCAAATGCACTTTTATTTTAAAAGTAGCCACACAGTGAGAAAAAAGAAAGTGAGAAAAAATAAATCATGTATTGCGGAAAAAAGTGATGCATCGATTTAAGATGCATCGATAATCGTAATTGAATCGAATCGTAGCCCCCTGAATCGTAATCGAATCGAATCGTGAGGCCAGTGAAGATTCACAGCCCTAGTGAACGGCGAGAGACCATACATTTTTTTTATCCCGTTTGAATTGCGCCATCAAGTCCACATGTCAATTTTGTCAATTTGAAAGATAACTTTGCATGTCAAGAAAGTCACAGTTTATCATAAAACCGAAACGTAACGTTTAGTTTTATATGAAACCGCTCAATCAACTATAACTAGGGATGCACCGATTGCCATTTTCTTGGCCGATTCCGATTTCCGATTTTTGAATAGTCTGACTTGCCGATACCGATTTTTGCCGATTCCGATTTTTTTTCTAAAAACAACAATTGACAGCTTACACAAACGTTTTTGTAACTTTGTTTGAAAATTAAGATTCATAGAACAATTCTTACATCTAATGGGGATCCAAATAATCTTATCTTATCATTTGCATGAAGTAGGACCATCTCACTCAAACACATCTCAAAATAAAAGTGTTCCAGGTTAGGCTACTGGACAGAGCTTTTTTGTGCAAATACAATGAATACAAAAATTAAATTAAATCCAATAGCCTATATCCCACAGCTATCATGCATTTACTTTTCCAAAAGAAAACAGGTGCAACAGAACATCAAAATGATCCATGGACAAGGAGTTTATAGACTGGCTCCAGACCAGTCCTCTTGAGTAGAGGGGAAATGAGTTTATGAGTTACAGTAACGATCTTCAGTCTGAATATCAGGCGGAGTTTACACACAGTCCGAAGTTTGGTATGCGTATTTTTATCTGCCATCCGAAAAAATATCGTCACGCACAGAAATCCTTGCACACTTGTGAGTCCGATGCATTTTTATTATTATGTCTGTCGTTCTATTTGCAATACGAAACAAATAGTCTCTCCTGTATCTACGTTACAACATGACTGACAGGCTGAGGCACCAGCGCTGATGTGGAATGGAAAAGGCAGGTCGGGGAATGGTTATACTGGACACAATGCTCGCGTTCACCTCGCCAAGTCGGCTGTGCACTGTGGCCGGGTGCAGCAGCACTGCTTCACGGGTAGAGAGAGCAGAGAGAGGGGGGCCAGTGAGGTGAAGCGAGCCGCTCAGACTGGCCTCCAGCCGAGCGGGACTCGGCCGCATCTCTGTCTCCACGGCTTATTTTCGATTTGCATGTGTGACAAACTGCGAGATTTGTCTACTTCACTGACGGTGAAAAAAATCCACAACGAGGAAGGTATGCTGGCGTGTGTGGTGTGGTGGCTGGGTGCCTGTCTCGGTGCTTTGGGGTGCGCGCACGTCATGTGAAAATCGGCTCACAGAATCGGCTATTTAGAGTGACCTGCGCAGATCACCGATCGAGGCCGATCACGTGAAAATCGGCCATTTCCGGTCACGTAATGTTTAGTTTTATATGAAACCGCTCAATCAACTATAACTCATCTCGGACAACACGTCACACCAACACCACCAACATGGCCTGGCGGGAGAGACGTCACGTACACAAATGGTTGTGTGTAGTCTTTCTGATTTAGAACTTATGAACCGTTTCACCACGTGCGACTTTCTTGACTTGCAAAGTTATCTTTTAAATTTTAAATTAATAAAGGCTGGAAATATTTCACTTTGTGTGTAATGAATCTATAATCTATGAAAGTTTCACTTTTTGAAAGGAATTATGGGGAAAAAACCAACTTTCCATGATATTCTAATTTTTTGGAAAGGATCTGTATTGTTGACCCTCACCGTTCATCACCATTCATATTTTCTTTCGCAGAGCCCGACGGGAAGAGGCGGGACTTAACAGGACGGGAGCCACAGGTTCGAGTCCTCGCCAAAGGTCCGGCCAGCAGCACGTCTGAACTGCATAGCTTTGTCCATGTCTCCATCATGACGACCAATGCGAATGCTTTATGTATTCAAATTTATGATTTCATGTTTACTATTTGAAAACGGTTTGAACTTCAATACCCAGAAACCCGGTAAGGTGAGGTCAGTACTGCACACATGTGGTCTGTGGTGCTTTATGCCTCCAAAGGGCCGATCGCGACGACGACACAACACATCTGATGTTGGAGACCAGCTGCTGCTGCTGCACCACTTACCGATTCAAGCTGATATGACAGATTCATTTCTGCATGAAAATGTTTGCCTTGAGCAGCTTTAAGTTGCATCTTAAGTTGAGAAGGGGGACGCATAATTATTAAGGATTAGTGCAAAGAAAGTGGATGTCACTAAATCCTATTGGTGGAATTAGACCTTTCAAACGTCTATTTATTATGTAATTTAAAGAGTTTTTTTTGCTTTTCCTCTCGCATAAAACAAGTGGGCAGCCAGACAGCAGCATAGTTGGCTAAACTTACCTTCCTGGTGACGCAGGAGATTTGTACTTATTTATTTATTTTTAAGCGAGAGGCAGTCGAGCTAGACAGCACTCAGTATGACATTATGTTGATGCTGCATATTATCCGACAGACAGTAGCTATCAAACCCTGCTTTGTTTATGTGTCCTGCCAGCTCCGGCACCGCATACCTCCATTTTACTATTGGACCAGCCTGCACAACACACGCAGTGAGAGATGCAAGCTAAAGGGTGCGTTTGATTATCACTGGAGGGTGGGCCGACGGGACCGGTTGGGCTCTATTTTAGCATGTGTCCTCTCGGGTTACAGCCAGATGGTCCATAGTCTCTGCTCACACGCTTCGTATGACCCCACTCTGTCTGTGTGCCACAGAGGATTAGCACAGACACACAGGTCTCTCTGCTATAGACGCTTTTCACGGAATTGTCAGTCCTGCTCTGCTTCCCTTTTTTTCCTGTCCATAGCAAACACTGCAACAGGAAGTGAGCTGGGATTCAATTTAGAATGTTTTTGTTGTCAAGTTAAAACCGTCTATAGAGAATGTCACGCCATACGCATCTTAAATATGACTGGAGTTTTTTTGGAGTCGTTGGCACACATCTACAAAGTAGTGCACCTTTTACACCAAATTTCAACTTTTAAAATTGGCTCGCCATTGCCTTCCACTGTGGGGTTTTCGTTTTTGTTTTTTTTCATGGAAGATTGTCAAAATAAGACTTGCGACCAATTACAAAAGCTGGCATTTCGCTGAAATAAATGTTTCGTGTATTGATACCTCCTGCATGACCGACTTTCCAGCAACGCTCAAGGAGGGACACTCCGCCGAAAAACAATGCTTATTTATTTTGCATATGACCTCACACGTATCCGAAAACTGTAAACAGTTTTGCAGTCATCCATTTAGTTTGACAATTATTGAGAGTTGATTTGAGTTCCGGTGGACCAGTGATGTTATTCATGTACAATTAAATGACATGACTGGTCCACAACTTAACTCAAATGAACTCAACTCTCAATAACTGTCAAACTAAATGAATGACTGCAAAACGGTTTACAGTTTTCGGTTGTTTGAGATCATATGCAAAATAAATCAGCAGTGTTTTTCAGTGGATTGCCCCTTTGAGAGTGGACCCTAATGATTGAAACATCTTCAATCGTGTTTTCCCATTCGCCTTTTTCACTTCCCACCCAATTCACCCATTTTGTGTCTAAAAAAGGCAGGAAGTAACACAGGTGCAAGCGAAACATTAATGAGGGTTTCCAACTTCCAATCCATTTGGTGACCCAGTGCCGGGGCCCATGTTAATGTTTTGCTTGCCTTTGCACCTGTCTTACTTCCATCCTTTTACAGACACAAAATGGGCGAATTGGATGACAAGTGAAAGGGCTAATACGCATTAAGCAAGCATTTGTAATGTATATGAGGGCTGGTGCTGCGTAACGTCCAACAGAACATGTTCTTGTCATGTGTGCATGACATGTTGTTTTGACGTCTGTAGTCCAGAGGCTTTTCGCTCCGCCCTCACGAGCCCCGTCTGCTCATATCCTGACTGTGCTAACCAAGCGCACCCAGCGCTGGCTAGCTAGCACGATAGCATCTGGTTAGCATTGTGCTTTGCGGGCTAAGCTAGTCGGCAAGCTACCCGTCTACCTGCGTTATCAGGTGAAAGTGACGTCTCTTACCTGCTGCTCTAGACCGTGGACATTCTCCACGGCCACATGACTCATAACTAGTGAATATGGAGGGAAAATGTTGTCGTTGAGAAAAGGACCTCTTTGTTTGAACAGCGGCTTGCTTTGATGTAACGTTAGCCGTTAGCTATAGCTGCTCCTAACGTCTCCTCTGGCCCGCTCCTCTTCGTCAGTTGACAGCGGTCCGTAGGCCGAGCAGCGCTGCGTCGCTGTGTAAAGTGCTGCTGATGTGGACTAAAACTTGTCTGGGTGACAAATGAAATGACTGGATGTTTGAGCTGCGATCCACACTCAGCTGATGGCGTTTCTACAGCTGGAGCTGTGCTGTGCTGTGCTGTGTGGAGCGCCCCCCGCTGTCAAGTCAGCCGGAGTAAAACACTCACTTCC